>NW_027412450.1:600000-1023631 GCF_047663935.1 Musca autumnalis
GTCCTATTTTGCCTCGAAAGAAGTTTGGCGGCGAGGTTGTTATCGGTTGTTTGGCAGGTTTTCCTCCCTAGTAGACGTGGTCGCAATCACCACAGTATTCAGCTCATCGTGGGATAAGACCAGAACCAATAACATTTTTTGATGTAGTTGTCCCGATTATGCTGCTCTGGTACACGCATGTCCATTTGATCCCTACCTTGCTATTTTAAACTATACTTAATAGTCTTTAGAGCCTGTTGTAGCGGGTTCGCTGCCGTAGGATTGATTAAGGTGGATCACCTGGTTCCCAAAGTTATAGACGGGCATGAGCTCGGCATTCACAATAGCTTTTCCCGCAGAAGGGTTTGCCGTCGCAGTACTAACATTTATGTCCTTGCTTTTCTCGAAACAGCTGATAAGTACGTCGATAGGTTGACTCTTGGGCGATATCTGAGAATCTTCGGAAGAACGATTACGTTTTCCAATCCTATACTATGGAGATTGGTCAATTTTTACCATCCTGACCTTTGGTTGTCAGTATTCTTGAAGAAGCAACCAATGTCTATCGCTGGTACTATCATTCGCGAAGTTGCAAGTTCTCCTAAAATTGGGAAGCTATTGCAAGAAATAATAGAGAATTAAATTTTTTCTTAGTTCGGTTTATGGGACAAATGTTCTGTACACAAGTAGAGCCAACTAAGTAAAGTAAGCAACTTATTCAAATTTCACTAATACGTTATCATTATATCCCCAACTTTATCTTGTATAAGACATTCTCCCACTCTCCATGATAACAACATAAAAATAGTTGATTAAAAAATATGTAAAATGTTTATTACTCGAAAAAATAAATCATTTTATTTCTTATTACCCACTCTTTTCCCTTTATTTGCACTTCCTTTCCCATCAGCATAGATAAAATTTTTGTAAGGCTACAAAGGAAATGTAATATCCTTTAAGGTCAATAATAAAATCCAAATTGAAACCTCTCTAAACCTTTTGAGATTTGGTTTGATTTATGAAACAATTGTTCTGCATTGAACCAGCAAATAAGAGACTTATAAATTCCAAATTACAGTTGATCGTCTCTGAAACGTTACTAACATTTTAAGAATTAAGTATTTGGCCCACTTACTTTCAATCAAAATCTAATAATTTCCTTGTTGGGTATTTAGATTTAACGTACAAATATAATTCACCTGTATTTGCACTTGTCTTCTTGACATTCCCAACATCTTCAGTTACTCTCCCACTTCATAAAAATAAACAAAAATCTGATTTAAAAAATCATTCCCTACTCTTCTTCACATTATTTGTGATTCCTTTTCGGCATCAGCATAAATAAATTTATTGCCCAACAACAAAAATAATATAAAAATTTCTATATTATACTAAATATCCTTTAAGCCAGAATATCATAAATTTTCTGTCATCAATCCCAGTAAAGAAGCACCACCGGGGCCCATCGAAAGCATTTAACGAACAAATCAATCAATCTATAAATTGTTGAGCAAATTCAACAGTTTACGAGATTTGTAATCCCATTATGATATCATGGTCCCAAAATCCTCATAAAAAGTACGAATCCCATAATAAATTGACTTATGTTTGACCTTACGAATTTATTTCTACCTTCTTAAATTCTCGATGGTCATTATGACTTTAATTTCTTGCCTGAAAAAATGTTGTTGTATTTTTATTGTGGTCATACAAAAACAATAAATATTTTTAGTTTGAATTTACATTTCCACTTACCCCCCATTTCGTGTATAGAGGATGAGAAGAAAAATATATTTATTGTTTAAATTTAAGGTTTGAGGTTAGACAGGTGAACTATAAATACACCAGTGATGAAAGTGTGTGTGTGTATATGTAAAATAGGGATAATGGGTTACACAAGTACTAGGTTGCATATATTCGAAATTGTATTCCAAAAACAAAAATTTCTTTGTTAGCATATGGAAAACAATTCGAAATCGAATACAATTATTATCCCAATTGGGAAAATAGTTGATTTAAATATAGATCTATTGTATATGCAATTCCCTATGGGTATTTACATCCCTTTATATCAGAGAATTAAGCTATTTTTTACCAATTTACCGGCTAATCGCCATTTAGCCATCCCTGCGTATGACTAATGTCCACACTAATACGATATATGGTCCAATTTTAAAATATTTTGGTATTTCGGAAATTTAAACTTTTATACGAAAAATATATCTGGTAATCCTCGATTTTGTGACAATGTTTCTGTCAACACCACGAGGAACACTTTTGTAAAACATGTTAACCGCCTTACTCTACACTGTAGGGGTCTCCATGGGCCTTCTTTAAAAACAAGACCAACGAAATGAAAAAGAAAGTTGAACATTAATTGGAAGAAGATATGTTGTGATCCCCACTAGGATTTGTTAAGAAATATTGTTGCAACGCCGTAGAATATAACAACTTTCTAGCTATACGCTATAGGGGTATCTATGGTCCATCTTTCAAAATCAAACAACAAAGTGAAACAGAAAATTTAACTTTAGTTCGAAACATACTTTTGGGTCGCCGATTATTTCAGCAATATTGTTGATAACATCATGAGGAACATTGTTTAAAATGTTAACCCTCTAGCACCATACTTTAGGAATCTGCTGATGTCTCGAAAAATATTCTTTAAATAATCCACGAGGTCTGTTAATGTCTCGAAAAATATTCTTTAAATAATCCACGAGGTCTGTTAATGTCTCGAAAAATATTCTTTAAATAATCCACGAGGTCTGTTAATGTCTCGAAAAATATTCTTTAAATAATCCACGAGGTCTGTTAATGTCTCGAAAAATATTCTTTAAATAATCCACGAGGTCTGTTAATGTCTCGAAAAATATTCTTTAAATAATCCACGAGGTCTGTTAATGTCTCGAAAAATATTCTTTAAATAATCCACGAGGTCTGTTAATGTCTCGAAAAATATTCTTTAAATAATCCACGAGGTCTGCTCAGGCTCGAAAAATATTCTTTAAATAATCCACGAGGTCTGCTCAGGCTCGAAAAATATTCTTTAAATAATCCACGAGGTCTGCTCGGGCCCGAAAAATATTCTTTATATAATCCACGAGGTCTGCTCAGGCTCGAAAAATATTCTTTAAATAATCCACGAGGTCTGCTCAGGCCCGAAAAATATTCTTTAATAATCCACGAGGTCTGTTAATGACTCGAAAAATATTCTTTAAATAATCCACGAGGTCTGTTAATGACTCGAAAAATATTCTTTAAATAATCCACGAGGTCTGTTAATGACTCGAAAAATATTCTTTAAATAATCCACGAGGTCTGTTAATGACTCGAAAAATATTCTTTAAATAATCCACGAGGTCTGTTAATGACTCGAAAAATATTCTTTAAATAATCCACGAGGTCTGTTAATGACTCGAAAAATATTCTTTAAATAATCCACGAGGTCTGTTAATGACTCGAAAAATATTCTTTAAATAATCCACGAGGTCTGTTAATGACTCGAAAAATATTCTTTAAATAATCCACGAGGTCTGTTAATGACTCGAAAAATATTCTTTAAATAATCCACGAGGTCTGTTAATGACTCGAAAAATATTCTTTAAATAATCCACGAGGTCTGTTAATGACTCGAAAAATATTCTTTAAATAATCCACGAGGTCTGTTAATGACTCGAAAAATATTCTTTAAATAATCCACGAGGTCTGTTAATGACTCGAAAAATATTCTTTAAATAATCCACGAGGTCTGTTAATGTCTGGAAAAATATTCTTTAAATAATCCACGAGGTCTGTTAATGACTCGAAAAATATTCTTTAAATAATCCACGAGGTCTGTTAATGACTCGAAAAATATTCTTTAAATAATCCACGAGGTCTGTTAATGACTCGAAAAATATTCTTTAAATAATCCACGAGGTCTGTTAATGACTCGAAAAATATTCTTTAAATAATCCACGAGGTCTGTTAATGTCTGGAAAAATATTCTTTAAATAATCCATGAGGTCTGCTGATGTCTTGAAAAATATTTTTTCAAATAATCCACGAGGTCTGTTAATGTCTCGAAAAATATTCTTTATATAATCCACGAGCTCTGCTGATGTCTCAAAAAATATTCTTTAAATAATCCACGAGGTCTACTGATGTCTCTAAAAATATAAACCTCTTCAACAGAAGAAGACCTTCACGAGATTTCCTATAATAAAAATCATCCAAGAAGTCTTTAGTAGAAGAGACCTCTTTTGAAAGTAGACTTTCAAGAGTTCATTTTTGGAAGTAGACCTCCTAAAGTTCTCAAAAAGATAAAGATATCCAAGAGGACTTCTACAAAAGAATTAACCCTACGCCTCATCTCATGTTTTTGTCTTTCATATGGTTTTACGTCACTTTTCTAATGTATCGTAGAATACGTCACAATTTCCTACAATCTCAGACCACCTCTCGTGCTTCAGACAAATGACCTAAAAAAGGTTGCAAATATTTTTAAACGGCTAAACTAAAAAGAAGAAAAAAACGCAACGTATAAAAATTTATGAATGAATGCGTACTCACGCAGGATATATATACAGTTAACCTCCAGACCCGCCATCGAAACGAAACCTGACGATAAAAAGGTTAAATATTTCAACAAACCAGAAAGTATAATGTCAAAGATAAACAAAAAACTCAGGCCATAGTATAGCGACAACAACAAGGGAGGTTGATACTCTTCATACACATTTTTTGTAGTCTACGAAAATAAGGAAGGTGTACTCTAAAGAAGGGAAAGGAACATTCAATGTCGGGGCTGTTATTTTGTGTAAATTTGTTTTTAGCACGTGTTCAATGTTCTTCATGAATAGGGGAAAAGGAAAAATTGCAAACCTCTGTTGTGCATGTGTGTGTTTTGTAGTTCATAGAACAAAGTCATTGAAGGATTTATTTATTTATTTATTTTTGTCTATATTTAAGGAAACTGCCATGACCCTGAACCCAAACTAAACCTTGGCATTCCTCAGTAGGATTGTAAACTATAAATGTAAAGATGTGTAAGTGTGTGTAAACTGCAATTTAATATAGTTTTATACGGAATTTGGGACATTCTACTTTTATAGACCATAAGAATTTGTTCTCACGTTTAGTTCTTATGAGTTATATAAATTTTTAAATCTGATCAAACTTTTCTATGGTCAGCACAACTTAGTTAAGTTGAAGGAAGAATAATGAATGATGTTCATATAAATAACTTTAATATTTGAATACATATGTATGTATGTGTGTTTGTTGAGAAATTAAATTTCCAATGTGGAATCCTTTTTAATAAGTTATGTTATGTTACGAATCGGCAATGAATCGAGTGTTCGTATCGAAATATTACAATAGCCTAAGGCGTATGATGATTGTTGCTAATCATACGCTACGGGGTCCACTTGATTTTTTATCAAAGAATGTTTTTCCAATCATCAGAAGACCTCGTGGATAATTAAAAGAATAGTTTTCAAGCTTCAGCAGACCTCGTACATTATTTAAAGAATATTTTTTCCAAGCATCAGCAGACCTCGTGGATTATTTAAAGAACATTTGTTCAAGCATCAGTAGACTAGTGGATATTAACAGCAGCAGACTCGTGGATATTAACAGACCTCGTGGATTATTTAAATAATATTTTTCGTGACATTAACACACCTTGTGGATTATTTAAAGAATATTTTTCGAGACGTTAACAGACCTCGTGGATTATTTAAAGAATATTTTTCCAAGCATCCGCAGACCTCCTGGATTATTTCAAAAATATTTTATCAAGCCTCAGCAGATCTCGGGAATTATTTAAATAACATTTTTTCGAGCCTCATCAGACCTCGTGAATTATTTAAAGAATATTTTTCTTAGCTGATGGCCATAGTAGCCAATGCTATCTCTTATTAACATCGTATTTACTACATGTTAATACAACAAATAAATAAATAATATTTTTCAAGCCTCATCTGAGCTCGTGGATTATTTAAAAAATTGTATTTAACAATCCCACTTTAAAAACTTGTTGTTTTTAAAATTTGAAAAAAGAAATCAGCTATTAAGCTGGTCTTTAAAAATAAGAAGTATTTAAATAATATTTTTTCAAGACTCAGCAGACCTCGTTTTTTAATAAAATATTTTTTTTTTTCAAGGATCAGCAGACCTCGTGTTTTATTTATACAAATTTTTTGCCAAGCCGCAGCAGACCTCGTGGTTTATTTAAATAATATTTTTTCAGGGATCAGCAGACCTCTTGGTTTATTTAAATATTACTTCCAAATCCTCAGCAGACCTTGTGGATTATTTCAAGAATATTTTTGAAGCATCAACAGACCTAGTGGAATGTTTAAAGAATATTTTTCAAGCCTAGTAGACCTCGTGGATTATTTAAAGAATATTTTTCCAAGCCTCATTAGACCTAGTGGATTATTTAAAGAATATTTTTCGAAGCCTCATCAGACCTAATGGATTATTTAAAGCCTCATCAGACCTCGTGGAGTATTTAAAGAATATTTTTCCGAGGTTTGACCTCGTGGATTATTTAAAGAATATTTTCCGAGGTCTGGCCTCGTGGATTATTTAAAGAATATTTGTTCAAGCCTTAGCAGACCTCGTGGATTATTTAAAGAATATTTTTCAAGCCTCATCAGACCTCGTGGATTATTTAAAGAATATTTTTCAAGCCTCATCAGACCTCGTGGATTATTTAAACAATATTTTTCAAGCCTCATCAGACCTCGTGGATTATTTAAAGAATATTTTTCAAGCCTCATCAGACCTCGTGGATTATTTAAAGAATATTTTTCAAGCCTCATCAGACCTCGTGGATTATTTAAAGAATATTTTTCAAGCCTCATCAGACCTCGTGGATTATTTAAAGAATATTTTTCAAGCCTCATCAGACCTCGTGGATTATTTAAAGAATATTTTTCAAGCCTCATCAGACCTCGTGGATTATTTAAAGAATATTTTTCAAGCCTCATCAGACCTCGTGGATTATTTAAACAATATTTTTCAAGCCTCATCAGACCTCGTGGATTATTTAAACAATATTTTTCAAGCCTCATCAGACCTCGTGGATTATTTAAAGAATATTTTTCAAGCCTCATCAGACCTCGTGGATTATTTAAAGAATATTTTTCAAGCCTCATCAGACCTCGTGGATTATTTAAAGAATATTTTTCAAGCCTCATCAGACCTCGTGGATTATTTAAAGAATATTTTTCAAGCCTCATCAGACCTCGTGGATTATTTAAAGAATATTTTTCAAGCCTCATCAGACCTCGTGGATTATTTAAAGAATATTTTTCAAGCCTCATCAGACCTCGTGGATTATTTAAAGAATATTTTTCAAGCCTCATCAGACCTCGTGGATTATTTAAAGAATATTTTTCAAGCCTCATCAGACCTCGTGGATTATTTAAAGAATATTTTTCAAGCCTCAGCAGTCCTCGTGGATTATTTAAGGATTATTTCTTCAAAGCATCAGCAGACCTCGTGGATTATTTACCAAGAGGAGATGAAGTATTCTACAAAAGAAGATTTGCAGAAGATTTTCAATTGAAGCAGACCTTAAAAAAAGAGAAGCTCTCTGTAGAACAACACTTCCAAGAGGTCTTCAATTAAAAAAAAACCTCCACAACGACTCCTTTAGAAGAAATACACCATAGCAAGATTCCCAAAGGGTCTCCAACAGAAAAAGACTTCCATGAGGTGTTATAAAAAATTCCTCCAAAGGCTCTTCAGTAGAAAAAGAGGAAGACTCAAAAATACCTTCCGTAGAAGAAAATTTTCAAGAGGTCTTTAATAGAAAAAAGTCTGCAATAGGTCTCCTTTTTAGAAGACCAAGAGGTTCATAGAATCAGAAGACGTCTATCGGCCTTCTATCAAAATAACCTCCAAGATGCCTTCTATGGCAAACGATTTCCGAGAGATGTTCGCAGATGTACCATATCTGTCCAATTCATCGGCTACGGTCTACTGCTATCTATAGAAATCTCAAGGGATCTTCTGTTGCCATTAGAAGATCCCAAGTAGACCACAAGATGCCTTAGGTTACCCATAGAGCCCCTCGGGAGGTATTCTATTGCCAATATATGACCTCAAGATGTTTCTGTTACCCATAGAAGGCCCCATGAGATATTCTGTTCCCCATAAAACTCCTCATGATATCTCCTGTTGCCCAAAGAAGACCTTAAGAGGTCTTCTGTTTCGGTTAGATGACTTCAAGAAGTTTTCCGTTGAACATATATGACACCAAGATTTATTTTTTGTCCATGGTAGACCTCACGAGGTTTCCTGTTATTTCTATTGCCATACATGATATCAAAGGGTCTTCTGTTACCCAAAAAAGATCATAGAACAACTCAAAATGCCTTCTTTTGTCTATAGAAATCTCAAGAGGTCTTATTTCACTCATAGTATACCTCAAAAGGTTTTATGATGCCCATGGAAGACCCCATGGGGTCTTCTGTTATCCATCAAGAGGTCTCCTGTTATCTACTTAGAACACCAAAAGGTCTTTTGTTGCCCATGGGAGATATCAAGAGGTCTTCTGTTGCCCATAGAAGTCCTCAAGAGGTCATCTGTTAGCCATAGAAGACCTCAAGAAATCTTCTACTGCGATAAAAGTCCTCAAGCGGTCTTCTGTTCTTCTGTTGCCCATGGACGACTTCAAGAGGTCTTCTGTTGCCATAAATAACGTTAAGAGGTCTTTTGTTATCTATATATAACACAAAGAGGTTTTCAGTTGGCCATATAAATCCCCAAGTGGTCTTTTGTCGCCGATATAAGTCCTCAAGAGACCTTCTGTTGCCCATGGAAGATCTCAGGAGGTCTTTTGTCTATAGAAGACATCAAGAGGTTTTCGGTCTTTTGTCTATAGAAGACCTCAAGATACAACGTATTACGTCCAGAGATAGCCTGCAGAAGATTTCTAGAAACAATCTATCCCTATAAAGATCTTTTCTTGCTGATAAAAGGCCTCAATAGGTTTTATAGAATACCTTACGACGTCTTCTGTTGCTCATCGAAGATCTCAAAAGGTCTTATATTGTCCATATATGACCACAAGAGGTCTTCGGTTGCCAATAGACGACCTCAAAAAGTCCCCTGTTGCCAATACCAGTTCCCTAGAGGTCATCTGTTGAACATAAATGACATCAAAATGTCATCTGTTGACCATATAAGACCTCAAGAGGATTTGGAGCCACAATAAGTTGTCTGTAGTCTATAGAGGTCCTCATGATGTCTTCTGTTGTCTACAAAAGACTTCAAGTGGTTTTCCGTTGCGCATAGACGACCTTAAGAGATGGAAGACCTGAAGTGATCTCCTGTTGCCTATCAAAAGTGTTCTGTTGTCTCGTGTGGAATTCCATGAAAAAGTATAACAGTTTCATAAAATATATTTGGTATTAACAACACATTCATTCCCTCTTTTCTATGCACCACCCCTTCCTGCGACAAGAAAGGAAACTGATGCCTTAAAAATTTAATAAATTTGTATGATATCATTTTTCATCTTTCTCAAATATTGCAGAGTTATTCTCACACATTTATCTGTAAACATTTTGCAACCACTTTGCAACAAAGTACTAAAAGCAGCAACTATTTGTTATTGTTGCAGCTTTTAGTACAACAATGGCAATAGAAATATTACAAAGTATCAGCGCGGCCTCAGATTGAGGAGAAAAGAGGAAAAAAGGAAAAAAAGAAACTTGTATCTAGCATTTAATATCCTTTAATCCTGTGGCATAAAATGCAAATATTGTGTACGACAAGAGTAAATGTGCAGGGAATGGAACCCACAAATGTGGCCATGTAATGGTGCGGTGGCATGGGAGCTGCAGGAAGAGAAGAGGAATAAGCATTAGTTAGTGCAGGTAGCAGGGAAAAGGATGTCTACAAAAAATATAGTTGCGTTTTTATTGGAATTTAAAAATGTGCGGTGGTATCCATTAAGCTTTTAAAAATAGTTACAGCTTATAGTAAAAAGAAATGTTTATTTTTTGCAATCTTTCATTTATTTGGTTTTTATTTTTAATATATTTTTTAGTTCAAAGTTATATTATATTTGTTGACGATTATTTTGTTGCATTTGTTTTATTTAGTTTCGATGTTAAATATATTTGTATAGCTGTCTTTTTTATTACAAAATATATATTCTACTTCGTTGCATGTAATAAATTTTACCATTCTATTTTTATTTTTTGTATTTTTATTTATTTACATGAGTTGTTGTACAGGAATGTGTATCTGTGTGGGTGTGCATTTTTATAGACTATGTGATACATGTTTTTTTTTGGCGGAAATAGACTGCACGTGCCGGAAGTCACGACTGCTAGTGTGCATATTAGAATGTTTTTCTGTTTCGAAGGAATATGTGAGAGACATACATTCTTTCATTACATATATTTAAACAACACGATGGGGCATAAACTTCAAAGTAATTCCCACTGTACAAATAAATTTGTACATGCATTGCAGAGAGATGTAGTTGCTGGTGGAGATATTGCATGAAACATTGATAAATATTGCAAAACGGTTTCCTGCAACAAAAATTTGTTAATTTAAAATGTACATTGTGAAGCTGTTATCATTGCATTCATATAGTCCACAGAAGACCACAAAAGGTCTTAGGATGCCCAAAAAATACCTAAAACGTTTTTTGATGCCCGTAGAAAATCTCAAGAAGTCTTATTGTTTCCATGGAAGACTTCACGAGATCTTCTATTCCCCACAAAAGATCTAAATGAGTTTTCTGTTGACCACAGAAGACCACAAGAAGTTCTCTCTTTGACTATAGAAGACATCAACATGTCTTTTCGTGACTTTAGAGTACATCAAGCGGACTTCTCCCTGACCATAGAAGGCCTCAACAGGTATTCGGTTCCCCAAGGAAGACATTAAAAGAGGTATTCTGCTGTCCCTATTCAGTCTTCTGTTGTCCCTGGAAAACCTGAAGTTGTGTTTGTTGCCCATAGAAGACCTCTGTTGTCCATAGACGATGACAAGAAGCCTTCTTTTGTCTACTGAAGTTCTCAAATGGTCTTCTGTTGTCCACAAAAGACCTCAAGAGCCCATCAGTTGATCATAAAAGACCTCAAGAGGCCTTCTGTTGCCAAAAAAGTCGTCAAGAGGTCTTCTGTTGTCCGTAGAACACCAAAAGCGGTCTTCTGTTGCCAAAATACGATCTCAAAACGTCTTCTGTTGCCCTTAAAAGAAGTCCTCTCTTGCCCATAGAATACCTACATAGGTTTTATACTGCACATAGAAGACCTCAAGGTGTCTTTTGTTGACCATAGAAGACCTCACGAGGTCTGCTGTGCACCTCTTGAGGTCTTCTATGGTTAAAAGAAGAACTCTAAAGAGTTCCGCGATGGTCTTATGTTTTCTATGGAAGTCCTCAAGAAGCTATCTTTTGATCATAGAAGTCCTCAAGAAGTCAAAGTTTTCCATAAAAAACCTCAAAAAGTATTCTGTTGTCTATTGAATACCCCAAAGAGGTCTTATGTTGCCCATAGAATACCTCAGGAGGATTTTTTTCTCAGAAAAG
Source organism: Musca autumnalis (assembly GCF_047663935.1). NCBI lineage: Eukaryota > Metazoa > Arthropoda > Insecta > Diptera > Muscidae > Musca > Musca autumnalis. The sequence goes on from NW_027412450.1 coordinate 611,531, forward strand.
ACTTCAAAATCTCCTCTGTTGCCCATGGAAGACTTCAAAAAGCCTCAAGAAGTCCTCGATTGCTATTATAAAACTCCAAGAGAACTTTAATTGCCTATAGGAGACCACAAGAGATCTTCTGTTACCCGTAGAAGATTTCAGGAAGTCTTCTGTTGTCCATGGAAGATTTCAATAGGCTTTATGTTGCCCATAGAAGACTGCAAGACCCCAAGTGGTCTCCTATTGTATATAAAAAACTTCAAGAGAAGACCTGTCTTTTGTTGCTCATAGAAGATCTCAATTAATTTTCTGACGTCCATAGAAGATCTTAGATCTTATGCTGCTACAAAAGGCTTCTGTTGTCCCTAGAAGATAACAGTAGCCTCTTCGGCGTCCTATGTTACCTACAGAAGAAAACAAGAGGTCTTCTGTTGCCGTAGAAGACAACAACAGGTCTACTGTTGTTCATACAAGACCTAAAGGGGTCTGAGATTTCCCATTGAAGACCTCAAAAGGTCTTTTGATGCCCATATAAGTTGTCCCTACAAGACGTCAAAATATCTTATGTTGTACAAAATACTTTTGTACATACTTTTTACTTTTTGTGTCAAGGCGCTGGAAATTCTGATAATTAAAAATAAATCTTCCACCAAAATTTCCAGCAGCCTAAATAAATAAATATTTTATTACCATTATGAGTTCTTATCATAAGTGGTAAATTGTAATTCCATATTTCGTGAACGCATCAAATAGAATATAGCGTTTAAGATCCCACATGCAGCGGTAGCTGCTATCACCAGTGTTGTGTGTGCATTACGAGCGGTCGCACTTAAGGTTTTATGACTCTTTTTATGACACACACGATGTTGGAAAATTCTTCATTGATCAACGGATTGTTTGGTTTGGTCAATGAAGGGTTTAGATACAAGAATTAGTGATAGTCTAGGTTAAGAAATAATTTGTAGATTAGCTGCTAAGTGAAAATATTGAAAATAAAGAGTTAGTGTGAAACAACCAATCAGCCAAAGCAGATCGTCTCTGCTTCTTTTAACTATCAACATCCAGACTAACTGCGGCAGTCTGTTGGATGCACCGTGCATCCCATAACCTTATGTACATATGTTGTCCATAAAAAGGACTTCTGTTGTTCCTGGAGTTCCTCTGTTGCCTATAGAAGATCTTGAGAAGCCTTCTTTTGTCCATAGAAGACATCGAAAGAGGCCATAGAATACCTTTTTAGGTGTTCTGTAACCCATACAAGACCTAAAGATGTATTTTTTACACATGGACGACCTCAAGAGGTCTTCCGTGGCCCATGGAAGACCTCATGACGTTTTCTGTTGTATAAAAAAGACCTAAAGAGGTTATCTGTTGTGCATAGAAGATTTCAAGAAGTCTTTTATTGTCCATAGAATACTTTTGCTGTCCATGGAAGACCGCAATGAGTCCTCTGTTGTCCATAGAAGGACTGGAAAGGTATTATGTTGCCCATAGAAAAACTCAAGAGATCTTCTGTTGTTCATGGAAGACTGTTGTTGCCCATGGAAGATATCAAGGAGTCTTCTGTTGTCCATAGAAGACCTCAAGTATACTTTTAGAGGTATTCTGCTGCCTATTGAAAATGTCAAGAGGTCATCTGTAGTCCATAGAAGACTTGAAGAGGTTTTCTTATACCCATAAAAGACCTCAGGAGTTCTTCTGTTGTCCATAGAAGACCTCAAGAATACCTCTAGAGGTATTCTGCTGCCTATTGAAAACTTCAAGAGGTCATCCGCTATCCATAGAAGACTTGAAGAGATTTTCTGTTACCCATAAAATATCTCAAGAATTCTTCTGTTGCCCATAGCAGATCATGAGAAGCCCTCTTTTGTCCATAGAAGATATCGACAGATCTTCTGTTGTCCATATCAGACCTCAAATACCTTTTGTTATCCAAAGCAGACTTCATCAGGACTCCTGGTGCCTTTAAAGGTCCCCAAGAGCTCTTTTGATACCCATAGAAAACCTGAGGAAGTCTTCTGTTGCCTATAGAAGACCAGGTCAATTCGTTACAAAGAACCCGCTGCCAAGGGCCCATAATTTATTTTAATTAGTTCCTGCAGGCTTTTTCGGAGCTTATGTTTATTAATGTCGAGAAGTATATCATTTTCAAACATAAAATTGTACCCTCGTAATAGGGGCCGCAAGGAAAATCTGCACCAAAAAAAATGCAAAACTATCCAAGATATTACCGCACTTTTGCGAATAATTTTAAAATGTTGTGTGTGGTTAGCCTTTGAAGTGGACCATTCTACCCTGATTTACATATATGCTACATTTCCTGAGCATCATTTTAGAGAAACAATTTAAGCTTTTATGGGAGATATGCCCGAAGGAATAAATCGATGTGGTCCATCTTCGAACTTGATCTAGGTTTGGACAACACAGAAGGTGCAATGTTTGATCCGTTCGAGAGTGATCGTGCGCACAACCCAATTAGATACGCATAAACATGTCCTCAAAATTGCTATTATAACAAGCTCAAAAATTAGCTTTGGAAAGGTGAAGTACACGTGCTGACATAAATTATAGGCCCACTTGTCTAACATGTGTGCCACAGTGTAACCTTGCCTTGAACTCTTTATTGCCGCATTCGATTCCAGACCAGGCATTATCACATTTTCTACGGTGGCAAAAATACCCCTCAGCGTAATGTTGGCGAAATTTCCTGAGTATATAAGCCATGAAAAGCTTCTCCTCTAGTGGTGTCTTAAGACATGCCGTTTGGACTCGGCTAATAGGTCCCATATCACTGAGCTAATATGAATCAGGATATATTCATCTAATCCTCAAATGCTTCCTTATTTATAAAGGTGTACCTCAAATTACCATTATATGATATTACTTAAAATTTCCTCCATATAGGTGGCGTATACGTGTTGACATCAATTATGCGCCTACTATTATGGACCATTCCAAAAATTCTTTAAGTGTTTGAGATAGCATAAAAACAAAGCATCACAATTTATCCCATTATTATTATCTCCTCGGTATTCAAATTCCGCCATTTCCACCACATTCTTTTAAAATGCATTTCTCCCTCTACAGTTCCGCATGATATTACATGGTTGTGGCTTGCATCCTTTTGAATGTTGTTTCCTTTTTTTCCAAAGGTCTCATAAATAAAAATGTAACAACGTTGGTTGTAGTCCATGAATTGCATACACCCTAGAACTACACAATAGCCTTTTACGCAATGTAGTTTTGCCAATATCATTCTGTTATAGGTTCTCTGAGCAGGGTTTATGTGTGGAACCACCATTTACCTACCTCTCCCTGTCTGAAAATTGACCTGTTAGTCGTTTGGTTTTGTGGGGTTTTTTCGTTATTGCTGCAGTGTAGTCTGGCCTGCCTTATTTGCCATGGGCAAACAAACGGAATGTGCAACAGCTGTTGTTAGTTTGATTCCATTTTGTTCTTTGTTTCTTTCTGCATTGCATTGCAAAGTGGTCAGACCATAGCCCGAACCACTACAATGACTTCAATATGTAAACATATTTCCCTCCTCAAAGTGAATGTAATTTTTCTTACTGCATGTCGCGGCCGAAGAAGTGTTAGCAGGATGTTTAACGCGTTGTAATAATTTGTTGCAATTTTTTCTGCTTCCTCCATTTGTTAGTAATAACTTATGAATGACAAATAGTCGAAGGAAAAATTCAAAGAGAAGAAGAAATTATTTAAATTATTGCTATGGATTTGCGATGCACAACAGGAAAAGTTGTTATTTCTATACTTCGTTAGAGGCAGTTTGAATAGTAAGACAAATTAGAAAAAGGGATAAAGGAATTCAAATGTTTATACAGAAATTATTAAGAGAAACATCACAAACTGAGCCGTTTTACCTTGACTGGTCTATGAGGCGTATGACTGATGACAGCAAGTATACGTCGCATTTATAAGAATATTTTCCGGTGAATCTAATTTAAAATCTCCTATTGCCATTAGAAGGCCTCATGATGTTTACTACTGCCTATAGAACACCTAAAGAGGTTGTTGTTGCACATGGAAAATTACAAGAGGTCTTCAGTTGTCCATGGAACACCTCAAGACCCTTTCTGATTCCCACAGAAGGCTTCAAGAGGCTTGTTGTTGGTCCTCTGTCGTAGGAGATCACTTGAGTTTTTCCGTTGCACATAGAAGAAGATCTTAAGAGGTTCTATGTTGCCCAGAGAAGATCTAAAGAGGGCTTCTCTTGCCCTTTAAAGAGCTCAAAAGGTCCTCTGTTGCCAGGGAACATCTCAAGAGGTCTTCTGAGCCCATGAAAACCTCAAAAAAGTCATCTGTTGGCCATAGAAGATCTCATGATTTTCTCTAATGCCCAGAGAAGTGCTCTGTTGTCGAGAGAAGGCATCTAGAGATATTCTGTTGTCCACGAAGACTTCAAGAGTCGTTCCTTTGCCAATAGAAAACCTCAAGATGTCTTCTGTTGCCCATAGAATACTGCAAGGGTCCTCTGTTACCAAAAAAACTCAAGAGGTGTTCTGCTGCATATTGAAAACTTCAAGAGATTATCTGTTGCCCATAGAAGACCTCAACATGAACTTTGTTGTTCGTGAGAGGTCCTCTGTTGCCCAGAAAAGACGTCAAGAGTTATCTTGTTTTCCAAAAAGACCTAAAGGGGACTTCTATCGCCCATAGAAAACCTCAGGAGTCCTTCCTTCGTCCATATAAGACTTGAAGAGGTCCTCTGTTGCCAGAGAACACCTCAAGAGGTCTTCTTTGCCCAAGAAGATGTCGAGAGGATTTCTGTTGTCCATTGAAGGCCACAAGAGGTATTGTTTTGTATATGGAAGACCTCAAGAGGTCGTCTTCTGCCAATGGAAGACCTCAAGAGTTTATCTGCTGCCTACAGAAGAACTCAATAGCACTTCTGTTGCTCGTATTAGACGTCAAGTGGTCTTATGTTGCCAGAAGAAGATCTCATGAAGGCTTCTGTTGCCCATGAAAGGCCTCAAGAGAGCTTCTGCTGCCCATAGTAGACCTTAAGAGATCTTCCGTTGCCCATTGAAGATTATAATTGGTCTTCTGTTGCCCAGAGAAGGTCTTGTTCTGCCCATAGAAAATATCAATAAGTCTTTTTTTGTCAATAGAAGACATGTTGGCAATAGAAGACCTGAAGAGGGTATATGTTGCACACAGAAAACTTCAAGAGACCTTCTTTTGCCAGTAGAAAATCTCAACAGATCTTCTTTTGTCAATAGAAGACATTAAGATTTCCTATGTTGACCAAAGAAGACCACAAGAGGTTTTCTATTGCCCAAAAAGTCCTGAAAGAGGTCTTCTGTTGCACATTGAAAACTTCAAGAGGTTATCTATTGCCCAGAAAAGACCACAAGATCACATTTATTGCTCGTACGAGACCTTTTAAGTTCTATCGTTGCCCGTTAAAGACCTTAAGAGGCCTTCCTTTGCCCATAGAAGACCTTAAGAGGCCTTCTTTTGCCCATAGAAGCCCTAAAGAGACATTTTTTTGCCCATAGAACCCCTCAAGAGAATTTGTCTTGCTCGTAGGAGACCTCTAAAGATCTTCCGTTGCCCACAGAAGACCTCAAGAAGTCACCTGTTGCCCAGAGAAGACCTCAAGAGGTCTTCTGCTGCCCATAGAAGACCTCAAGAGGTCTTCTGCTGCCCATAGAAGACCTCAAGAGACATCTGCTTCAAGAGGTCCTATGTTGGTCATAGAAGACCTCAAGAGCCTTTCTCTTGTCATTAAAGACCTCAAGAGGTTTTTTTCATGGAATACCTCAAGACGTCATCAGCTGCCCATAGAAGACTTCAAGATTTCTTCAGTTGTCCATGGAACACCTACAAATACTTTTAAGAATATTTCAATAGTTTGTCTGTTGCCATAGAAGACTTTAAGAGGACTTCTGTTGCCCAGAGAATACCTCAAGAGGTCGTCTATGCCCAAGAAGACCTCAAGAGGGTATTTGTTGCCCATTGTAGACATCAAGAGGTATTCTTTTGTCCACGGAAGACCTTAAGAGGTCGTCCGCTGCTCATATATGTAAGTCTTCAAGAGGTCTTAAGTTGTGCATTGAACTCCTCAAGTTGACTTTTGTTGCCTATATATAAGACTTCAGCAGGTCTTGTGTTGCCTTGCAAAACCTCAAGAGGTTTTCCGTTGCCACAAAAAACCCAAAGATGCTTATGTTGCCAATGGAAAACCTCAACAGGTTTTCTGTTGCTCATACTAGATTTCTTAGGGTTATCTGTTGACCAGAGAAGACCCCAAGAGGTCTTCTGTTACCCATAGAAGTCCATAAGAGGTCTTATGATGCCAAAAAAATCTCAAGAGGATCTGTTGCCAATAGACGACTTCAAGAGGCCTTCTTTTGCTAATAGAAGGCCTCAAAAGGCCTTATTTTGTCAATAGAAGACATTAAGAGTTATTATGTGGGCTATAGCAGACCTCAAGAGGGTATTTTTGCCCATAGAAGACCTCAAAAGTTAGTTTACTGCCATAGAAGACCTCAAGGGGACTTTTGTTGCTCGTATAGACCTGTTGAGTTCTTCAGTTGCCCACAGAAGACCTCAAGAAGTCCTCTGTTGCCCACAGAAGACCTCAAGGGTCTTCTATCGCCCACAAGGTCCTCAAGAGGCCTTCTGTTGCATATAGAAGACTTCAAAATGTTTCTTGTTACCCATAAAAGGCTTCTAGATGTCTTCTGTTGCCCATAGAAGACCTCAAAAAATCCTTTAAATTCAGCCCTATGTATTTGAGCCACAAGGGCTGAATTTAAAAAACCTGTGTAAACGTGGTGCATACATATATGTTAACATTAATAATACATATACTACCATAGTCCATCGGTGATTTATTCTGTGATTACCCATGTCCTTGAGACGTACAACTGCTAACTCAGGAACAGTTGTGCTAATAATCTGAATATCAATAAAATAGCTTTTATTTACTCTCGGCCTTTGGGGCCGATATTGATACGATTAAAAATGTGCCTTACCAAAATAATGGGTTTGTACCCGGTTCGTGCCCACTGTAACTCTCGAACGGATCAACTAATTAGATCCACATTTTGCACCTCGTAGTATTTTGTCCCAACTTAGATGGAGTTAAAAGATTTCACCTCGTTCGAAAAGTTGTCAAAGCTTAGATAAAGTTCAAAGATTCAAACTTCAAAATGTAACTCAGCCATAAAAGTTCAAAAACTTTCGTTAAATGGTGCACACAATAACTCTCAAAGGGAGTAACCGATTTGTTGCAAACGTTGCACATCGTAATGCTTCTACTAACGCAATGATTGGCAATGATGGCGCAATGATACGATTCCATTTCTAAGAGAAAGGGTTTTTTATAAAAGAAAGGTTGCTTTTATATACCCTTTCTTATTGAAGCAAAAATAGATCATTTCTGAAAGAAAAGTTGCTTGTAAAGACCCTCTCTCTAAAATTGATTCATTTTTTATTTGACCAAGGGACTTTTATTATTGCTTTGTTTCAAAAACAAATTGCCTTGTAAATTGAGTGTACTTGGGTAGCGTATTATTGATTTCAACATGTATACGCCACCCCGGCCATTAAATAAAATACTTCCATTTATTTTAATTGAAATCTACACAAGATTTCCTTTTATTTATTTTTCTTTTTAATATTTTTTGGAAAATACCGTATAAAATAATTATAAAGAAAAAATGAAATGCAAACTTGTGAACATTACAATTCTGCTAAAACATTCTTCTCTTAAAAACAATTTACAATATTTTTCTTTTTCTAATAATTTTCTAGACTTTCTTTCGTCAATAACACAAAAGTTTTTGATTTATTGCAAATATTTGTTCAAATTTATGTGATACTTGAAAACATTCCAAACAAAATTAAAATCAAAATAATTTTGCCAACCTTTCTCTCTCTCTTCTCATTTTCAATAAATAACAAAAATCCCATTTATAAAACAAGTTGTAATAACTCTTGCGCCCTCGCTGATAGTCCTCTTTTTATTTATTTACTAAAATTTTTTTACAACCACTTCAACCGACCCCTGTAAATTTTTCAATTTGTTTTTCTATCTGTTTTCTCTTCTCTCTCTCTCTTTTGTTTACCACTTTTCACTGTAGGCACAAATTTGTGACTCCACAAGTTACCGAGTAGAAGAGAAATGTGGGTGCTTATGTTTAATGTTGGTAAATTGCCTCGTTAATAGGTTTACTGATTGCTGCCGATGATGATAATAATTTGGATTATATAAAAAAAGGTCATTTCAGTTAGGACTTTTGATGTTGAAAATGTGATCGTTTATAAATTGTCTATGAGATTTATTGAATGTTTTGAAAGTAATTCAATAATATTTGAGAAATTGATGTTTTGTTTTATAATAGGCGTATTAATGCTGTCGTTACTAATACGCCACGTTTGTCTAAGAATGTTTGTAAGATAATAGGCCTCATCTTTTCTTTGCGAAAGATGAAGAGAAGAAGTTATGGATGTTACCATTATAAATGCAGTGAAGTGAATCGTTATTTTAGGCACCCTTCTTCAGATTATGCTTTTAGCCAATCTCTTTGTTTGTGTTTAGTATCTGTTATATCAACAGACACCTCTCGGTAATAGTATTGAGATTTTAGACAAACCGCCATCAAAGTGAAGTTTTCCATCCGATGTTCCGAAGCCATCGAAAATCTTGAAATTATATATGGTACCTACCTCGTTTGCAATAATACAGAAGCTTCCAATATCCTCCAATGCGGGGATTTCTCCTCTAGTGCGTATCCCAGATGTATTGAAGTCATCGGAAATTCCTATCCGAAGACGTCGAAGCTCTTAAAATTTTGCAGTCTTCGAGACTGCAATATCGTTGCAGGGTTTTTGTAAGACTAGTGATATTTTTCAAATGCGCGTGGAGCATGTGTACTCCAGGTGCATTGAAGTCATCAGAACTTTCCTTCCGAAGACGTCGAAGCCCTTAAAGTTCTAAAAGGGTATTGGTGAGTCTACAGATATTTCTGAGGCGTTTGTGAAGCTATTCTCTTCCAGTCTGTATTGAAGTCATTGGGAAACTTGTTCAGCAGGCTACTAAGTTGTTTTGTTTGATGTCCAATTCACGATTTCAAGTCTGAGGTCGTAAAAGCTATTGAAGTTTTGAAGGACTGTCGATATTCTTCTCCAGCAGTTCATAAGATGTTTGGCTTTCCTCGTTCAGGGCATGGAGTACATGTGTTGAAGTCAACGAAACTTTTAGTTCTAATCATTCAGAGATTTGCAGGCCTTAGCATCAGCAAAATCAAAGTTTATTAGTAGACTTCTGTGGTTTGTCAAATGTGTAACAATGATTTTCCTCGCTAGAGAATGCCCCTGATATATGGAAGACACCGAAGCGTTGCTTTCGAAATTAGCAGAAAATTAAAAATCTTGGTTTTTCGAAAAACTAGTCGATAACAATATTTGGTGTACAAAAATCGCCGATCGCAATTTTTCCAAGGAAAAAGTTATCGACAAGAACTTTTTTATTTCATAAACAAATTATCGATAATAAACTTTTTATAAAAATGATCGAAATAAACTTTGCCCCTTGTAATCGGTAATGACTTTTTCTATAGAAGACATTATTGATAACAATCTTTTATTTATTTTTTTATTTATTTCAATTCATATTTGCCTAGTCTTTCGACCTTAAGCTGTATACTACACTATAATGTTTATATAACAAAATTAATATAAAATAAAGTAATAAGTAAGGAATATTTGAACTACTCAAACAAAAATAATTACTATCTGTAAAAGTAGGGGTAGTAATTATAAAAAAAACGATATAAACTTATAACATTTCGACTAATAGAGATTTAAAGTACTCCAGGAAATGGATGGGATGTTCAACTACTCGTTTTTATTGAAAAAAGTCATCAACAACAAGTTTTCTAGAGTAAGAATGATCGATGACAACTCTTTCTATAGAAAAATATCGATAAAATCGATAAAAAGAAAAGTGATCGAAAATAATTTTTTCTTGAAAAAAAGTAATCGATAATAAGTTATCCTAAAGTGATCTCAAAGTTTCCTCTTATTAAAGAGCTCTTGCCCTATTAGTCCTTTAATATACTTTCTATTTTTTCCCAAGAAAAAATAAGAAGAAAAGTTCTGACCTAACGTCAATCGCTGTCTAACTCTGCAATTCAATAATAACATTCTTTGAAAGTTTTCTCTTCTTTTTCTTGTTGTGATTGCAAAGAATTTTCGTTGGGGTGAATGAATGAAAACAAAAAAGTTGATCTGTTAACAGGATTTAATTTATTTGACATAAACGTCAAATTGCCTTTTCAACAGTGGAGGAAAAATGGAATGCAACAACAATGAATATGACGAGGCATCTATGCACAAATGCGTAGTGTTTAGTCATTGAAATAGTGCCCCATAACATCATTGTTTGATATGGGAGAAATACATTCGGGATACATGCAGGGAACGTAGAATAACTACGTTTTAGAGAATATTCGTTATAAATAGGCAACTTGGTTTTGAACACTTCTTACATCCGAACCCATTAAAATTGTTATTTTTTTATCAAAATGTTTGCTAAAATAGAGTAATAAACAATTGTTTACTTCATCTACTTTCATTTTGATTCCAATTTTTTCTATAAGTTTTCACATAGAAAAAACTTTAATCGTCCTCCTTTAGAATCCAATCCCACACTATAAGTCACTGATAAACGTTGCAAATGCCACATAAAAGACACAGCAATAACAGTTACATTTCAACTCGATTATCATTCTTCAGTTTCAATGCCATTATCAGGGGTAATCATCATTATCAGTATCACAATCATCATCTGTAGTATACTTTCAGGCGGAAGTAAAAAAACACAGTAAGGAAATGTTTCAAACAGAAAAAGTAAGCTAGTGTTTGGCATTTCGAATAGAAATGTTAGGGGCGAGACATAAACAGAGAAGGGGGTGGATATATCCACCTATCCACCTGTCCCTATAGGGACAGGGAAAAACGGTGTGAGTGAAGTGTAAGAGGAGATTGTGGTAGTTAACTGTGAACATTTGATCAAAAGCACATATACACTTATAACCTCAGCCTTCCCTACTATTATCCACCACTTCCGTTGTTAAAGCAGGGCTTCTGAGTAAGGCCCAGCACTACTCATTGCGCATTTGAGGAGGAAACGAAATCATCATAGGGATGTACATATTTACATAGCTCTATGTTTCTTTCTATATTCGTAGCTATGCTATTTTGTATTGAAAGTTGTTTCCTCCTTTTGGAATGTGTTCATGTTCGAGTACTGGGGACTGACTGTTTGTGCGTATGTGCGCAATTTTATAATATAAAATCAAACCCCAACTGTCATGTTAGGTTTACAATGAGACACCATGTTTTCTAAACGAATGCGAATTTTTTATGTTTTTACGGTATGGAATGTGTGAGGTTCTAAACGATTGATATGTGACGATGTGTGTAAACGTCTTAGTGATAGCAATTTATTGCAAACATTTTGTTAAACGTAGATGTAGTTTTCCTGGCAAAAAGGAGGAAGCATTTTTTGCAAAGTATCAGAAAAAAGGCGATAAAATTAAATGAATGGAATTTATGATTATTGAAGAAGAGACAGAGAGAAAACAATAAAAGGCATATTTGTGACAATATCTCTAGGGGTAATCGATAGATTGGGTGTGTATTTAGAAACATTGCTTCTTTCAGAAGGGGTGCTTCTATAGACACTTGCTGAAACAAAAGGTGCTTCCGTAGAGCCTCCCTGAAAGAAAGGGTGCTTCCTTAGAGCTTTTCTGAAAGAAAGGGTGCTTCCTTAGAGCCTTCCATAGGCCTTTTTTGAAACAAAGGGTGCTTATTTAGAGCCTTTCTCAATGAAAGGGTGTTTCCATAGACCCATTTTGAATGAAAGGGTGTCTCCATATACCCGTTTTGAAAGAAAGGTTGTTTCCATAGACAGTTTTTGAAAGAAAGGGTGCTTCCATAAACCCTTTTTGAAAGAAAGGTTTATTATCGAAAACCTTTTCTATAGAAAAAGTTGATATTGATGACGTTTTCTATATAAAAAATTGTTATGAAAAAAATATTAGAAATGATCTTTTCTATAGCAAAATTTGTTATCGATGAATTTTTCTGTATTACATTTGCTATCGAAAAAGTTGTTATCGATGTCTTTTTCGACATAAAAAGTCGATATCGATTATTTTTCTATAAAAAAGTCGATATCGATTGTTGTCGATGACTTTTTCTACAGAAAAAGTTGTTGTCGAAGACTTTTTCTATAAAAAATTTGTTGTCGATGACTTTTTCTATAGAAAAAGTTGTTGTCGAAGACTTTTGATATAGAAAAAGTTGTTGTCGATGACTTTTGCTATAGAAAAGTTGTTGTCGATGACTATTTCTATGGAAATAGTTGTTGCCGATGACTTTTTCTATGGAAAAAGTTGTTTTCGATGACTTTTTCTATAGAAAATGTTGTTGTCGATGAATTTTGCTATAGAAAAAAATTTTTGTCGATGACTTTTTTGTAGAAAAAGTTCTTGTCGATGAATTTTTCTATAGAGAAAATTGTTGTCGATGGTTTTTTCTGTAGAACAAGTTGTTGTCGATGACTTTTCTATAGAAAAAGTAGTTCTCGATGACTTTTTCTATAGAAACAAGTAAAAAAGTGTCAGTCGGCATTGCCGACAGATATATACCCTCAGCCAATGTGAAGCGAAACTTTCACCTCCGGACAGATCGAATGTATTTAAGGTCTCCTATAGAATTTTGTGGCTCTTTTTGGAAAATTTTAAGGAAAATTTTCTTATTTGAAGACAAAATTTTGATGTATTCAATAAACTCACAAAAATATATGAAGACTGAAAACCAAATTTCTGTAATTTTGAGTAGATAATGTGGCTAAAACCTTACCAACCCGAAAATTTCGGGGTACCGTTCCACGGGGGTTATATCAAAACGTGAACCAATAACAACAATTCCCTGTAAAAATATTTCGCAAGACCTGGCGAAGACTAAATACCAAATATCAGCTACATTGGGTGTTTAATGTGACTAAAACCTTGAAAATACCGAAAATCGCGCGATACCGTTCTATTGAAGCTATATCAAAACGTGGACCTATGTACATCATTTTTATCAAAAATTTAGCCGATAGCTTTTATTGCTAGTGCTTTTTGTAATTTTTCTTTATTATAATTTATAATTATAATAAATATATTTAAATAAAAAAATAAATAAAAATTTTTATCAGAAAAGTTTTTTGGTCCATTGGGAACCCGCAATGCAAAATTTCGGCGTATTTGGGCGTAAAACATATGTAAAATCTTCAAAATTCCGAAAATCGGGAGGTACCGTTATATCAAAGCGTGGACCTATGTCCATAATTTTTATTGGAAAAGTTTTTTGTAAAGTGAAAACCCCGCATCTCAAAATTCAACCAATTTGGTCGATAAGTTTAGCTAAAATATTCAATATACCGAAACATTAAGAAGTACCGTTGCATGGGGACTATCCCAAAACTTGGACCGACCTTCCCAATTTTTTGCTCTCGACATTGTCAGTGAACTATAAGTATTTATACAAAAAATCATCTGCCAACGCCAACTCCTTTTTTATTTGACCCCCCTTTATTTGAACTCGCGACATAGTGCAGCGTTTTTTTTTTTTTTTGAGGTTATGCGTCATTATCTCGGGAACTATGGACTTGCCCTCGAAAAAAATTACAATGACGTAACGGGGGCCGCACAAACATCCTGTTACAAAAAATTTCATAACGATTCGTGAGGTGTCTCTAAATTGCACTTATTTCAAATTTTGTGTGGGAGGTACCTGAAGGAGTGAACCAATATAATCCACATTCGAACTTAATGTATGTCTAGTTTGGTTCTATTGGGTTACTCCCTTCGAGAGTTATCGTGCGCACTAGTTTTGCGACAATTTGTGGGGGAGGTACCTGAAGGAGTGGACCTATATGGCCCATCTTCGAACTTAAATCAAATCTGAACAAAATATTTCGATACCCAAAATTTGAACCCAATCGATTGATCCGTTCGAGAGTTATCGTGCGCACCAGCCAGACAGACAGACGGACAGACAGACAGACAGACAGACGGACGGACATTGCTAGATCTACTCAAAATTGTCTGAAACGGATATCGTACAAACATACTTGGGGTCTAAAACCATTATTTCGATGAGGCACATTTTTGGTCGTATCAAAGTGTAAATACCCTCTTTAGCCTAAAGGCTGAGGGTATAAAAAGTTGTTATCGATGAGTTTTTCTGTAGAACAAGTTGTTGTCGATGACTTTTTCTATAGAAAAAGTTGTTTTCGATGACTTTTCTATAGAAAAGTTGTTGTAGATGACTTTTTCTATAGAGAAAATTGTTCTCGATGATTTTTTTCTACAGAAAAAGTTATTATCGATGAGTTTTTCTGTAGTAAAAGTTGTTGTCGATGACTTTTTCTATAGAAAAATTAGTTCTTGATGTCTTTTTTCTATAGAAAAATGTCTCATCCCCAATTTAAATAATACCATTACCGCTTTTATATTTTACGAATATTTCCCAAATTTTCAATGAAAATAAACAAAATAAGAAAAAACGAAACCTACAACTGAAAGTTAAATTCCCCCCTCCCCTAGTAAAATTGTTTTCAATAAAAAAAATCTACCAATTTCATTAAACCGCACGTTTCTCTCCCTCTCCCAAAATTGATTACCAATTGCGATTTGATAGCTTTTTAATAAAATTCCGATCATCATTTCCATTTCAAATAAAAGAAAACCTTAAAGACTTTCCCCAAGGCGGAACTTGAGATAAAGTAAATATTATTGAGGTTAAGTAAATATTGCCACAATATTCACAATATGGCCAAAAACAAATAACATTATGGCCGAGTCCATAACAAGTATCACATGGCTTAAATTAGTGGGACTATAAAGAAATATAACAGTCGTCTCAAGAGAGGGTAGGTAGATGTGCGGCACGGGCAATGTAAGGAAATACTAAAACCTTCACAAAAGTACAACAAAAACAACAGCAACAATACCAACAACAATATGGTAACAATATTTATGTTTACATTATGGTTCCTTCTTGACTAGCCAGGCATTGTCTGAGATGCAGAAAACAAAAACCCCTGAAAGTGGAGAAGCAAAAAAAGGGAAACTGCTGAACTTTGTGTTTTTTGCAAAAAAAGCAACAACAATAACAAAAACAAAATCAGTAAATATTGGTTTAAGCAAAACATGAAGGAGGAAAACAGACAAACAATCTGTTTGGGGTCCTCAGCAACTCACCCACACACACAAACACACATTTAGGCCAGTGATAACTTTATGGTGTTTACTTTCACGTCCTTTTAGCAGGACAATGATGTTGTGGCTTGAGTGAACGGACTATGAAACGTAAGGCAAATGGAGAATATTCAACTTGTTGCTTGTTCACTCATGACTCTTGACTTATGTGTCCGAGATACAACAAAAACAAAAACATGTAGATATAGCCTTCCGTAACAATGTCTATTTGCCGAACAAAATGAGCAAATATGTTATGATTTTTTTGAAGGACAGCTGCATTAGATGGACTTCCTTTTGCCAGGTGTCTCTATTAGGTGCGTGGGCTTTAAAAGGGCAGGCACATTAACTTAAAAAAATTTCGGCCACCACCTTTGCTATAGACAAAAAATCGATAACGTTTTTTTCTATAGAAAAGAGTACTCTGACAAATTTTTCGACAGAAACGACTTGTTCTGTTTCAAAGTCGATAGGTAACAACTTGATGCGAGCAAACACAAAGCAAAAAAGAAATGGCCAGACCAATAAGTCGTGACCGTTCTACACAATACACAATTCTTCGAAATGCAATAATATCAATCCCACTTTAAGGTCCCTATTTGATACCATCAATACCATCTACCATTCAAGTAAAGTTGGGGAAATAGCTTTCATTCACTTCGTCTTACTACCCGAATATATAATCTGCTTTTACTCACCCAAGTGGTCGAATACCGTCGACAAGGTACGATTAAAATAGACCTGTGACTCCTCCGAAGTCTATTTAGCTGTCACTCAAGTCTTAGATCATGCGCTTAGCACGCTCCAAGCTCATAGCCAGCTCGACACTCATAGCTAGCATCCACTAAGTAAGTATTCCGCAGCACCCGAATACTTCAGATTCGAGCAACATGACCGATTGTCTCAAAGCTGACAGTAATGGAATACTTCAAAGCTGAGCCACACACCGAATTACCTCCTAGCCGACAGCAACGTCACAACAATAACACCTTCTCACCGATAACAACTTTTTCAATTTTTCAATAGAATAATTAATCTATACAAATTTTTCTACTAGAGAAAACGCCATCGATAACAGCCTTTTCTATAAAAAAGTTTTTATCGATTACTTTTTAATAGAAAAATTTTTTATCTTTTTCTATAAAAAAGTTTTTATCGATTACTTTTTTATAGAAAAATTGTTATCGATGACGTATTCTCTAGAAAAGGTTGTTAAGCTGGGTACACATTGTCAGTTTTGAATGACAGCTTTGTTGTTGCTTGCTAGTGTGGCCGTTAATTTTTGTCATTCATCATGCAACCACAAAATGTTTTGTGGTTGCTGGACGGTTTGACATTTATCGATAATTGCGAAATATCGTCATTCAAAACTGACAATGTGTACCCAGCATTAACCGATAACAACTTTTTAGAAAAACAAACCAATAACAACTTTTTCTATAGAAAAGTAATCGATATCAACTTTTTCTATCTAAATAGTTATCGATAACAACTTTTTCTATGTTGAAAGTCATAGATGACAACTTTTTCTATGTAAAACATCATCGATAAGATCTTTTTCTGTAAAAGAAGTCATCGATAAAAACTTTTTGTACCACAAAAGCATCCATAATCACTTCTTTTATAAAAAAAAATCATCTGTAAAAACTCTTTAGAAAAATGTTTCCATGTAAAATAGGCCTGTTCACACACATACAAATACATTTTGTTATTGTGTTGGTTTTGAAATACACAAATTTCAATGTTTTCTCACTCGCTCACTCCACAAACAGCGTGTGCGTTCCCAGCTAACATTTTTTTTTTTCGAATTCGGTCAGAATCTCTGCACAAGTTTCCGATTCTGATGCCGAATTCTTTCCGAATTCGGTACAAAAGTTGGATGGACGTGTCCACCGAATTCGGAAAGAATTTTCTAAGAAAATTCTAACAAACAATTAGAGTTTCGCAACGAATTCGGTCCGAATTCGGAAAAAATTCTGGAAAATTCGGTGGAAAATGTAGATTTTTTGAAGAAAAGTTTAGATTTTCTAAAAAAAATCGGAAGAAATTCTTGGGCGCTGACGCCTTTGATTTTGACACAACACAGAACAAATCCCCACTCAGAGACAATTTTTTTTCTTCTTTCGCTATTTATGGATGATTCTAATTTCAGACTTTCTAATGATTTTCCCTGATGTTATCATTTTGTGATTAATAGTAGAATGTGCACGAGTATGTAGCTATCAACACTAGCTTGAATTATTATATGTTGCATTTATATTAAAAAAAATTCAAAAATTGTATATGTGAATTTTATAACCAATCACTTTGTTTTTCGACAACAATCGAACAAAACAATCCCTTAGAATATCGGTTAGAAATCGGAATGAATTAGAATCGAAGTTTCTTAAGATTCTTCAGAAAATGTGCAGATATTCTTAAAAAAACGTTAAGAAAATCGGTACAATTTCTAGAAAAATGTTAGAGAAATCAGCAAATATCTAAAAAATATTCAGAAAATCTCGGAAAAAATCGGAAATCACAGCCCTCGGAAAAAACTGTTAGCTGGGTTAATGCATCGCTAAAATTAAAAATCATTGAAACAAGCGACAGCAGAACATTCTTCATTGACATCTGAACGAAGACTGAGTGATGGTTGTTCGGTTGTTATTCTCATCAAGGGCACGTGTGCCCCTTTTTGCCGGATGCTGATGTAAAACATCATCGAAAACAACTTTTTCTATAGATGAAGTCAGTAATAAAAACTTTTTTATAGAAAAAGACACCGAAAACAGCTCTCTTCTCTTGAAATAAATCATCGATAACTTCGTTTTCTATCGAAAGAGTAATCGTTAACAATTTTTGTCCTATAGAAGAAGCCATCGATATAACTTTTGCTATGAAAAAAGTCATCGATAGCAATGTTTTTATAGGAAAATTCATTGATATTAAATTTTTCGATAGAAAAATTCATCGCAACAACTTCTTTAATAGAAAAAGTAATCGATAACAACTTTGTCGATCGAAAACGTCATCGATTAAAACAACTTTTGCTATGTAAAACATAATCAACGACAACTCTTTCTATTCAAAAAATAACCGATAACTAATTTTTCTATGCATATAGTCATCGACCACAACATTTGCTATATAAAAAGTCGTCGATAATAAAATTTTCTATATAAAAAGTCATCGATAATAAATTTATCTATAGAAAAGGACATCGATAACAACATTTTCATTAAAACAATCATTGATAACTACTAACAATTTTTTCTATGTAAAAAGTCATGTTCCTGGAAAAAGTAATCGATAACTGATTTTCCTATGCAAAAGGTAATCGATAACAACATTTTCTATATAAAAAGTCATAAATAAAACTGTGGATGGGTAATCGACAACTATTGGTCTGTTCCAGAATTGCACGAATCTACTAATTTCTACTATTTTTTCCGATAACATAAAGGAAGAAATGCTATCGTAGTAAAACATAGTAGCTCCTTAGAGGTTTTGGAACAGAGCATATATTTGTATGTAAAAGGTCATCGATAACAAATTCTTTTATGCACATCATTGATAACAACTTTTTTAAAGAAAAATTCAGCGAACACCTCTTTTTGTAAAAAAGTCACCGATTATAAATTTTGCTATAGCAAAATGATCGATAACACGTATAACAACTTTTCCTGTCCTTAACATCATCGATAACAATTTTTTGTAGAAAAAGAAATCATTGACAACTTTCTTGTACAAAAAATTATCGATAACAGTTTTTTCTATAGAAAAATTAATCGATAACAATTTGTTAAAAGTCATCGATAATAACTTTTTTTTATAGAAAACACCATTGACAAAAATGTTTCTATAAAAACAGTACTGATAACAACTTTTTTTTGAAAAAGTAATCGATAACAGGTGATCTTCGCCCTAACAGGTAAAAATTCAAAATCGATAACAACTTTTTCTCTAGACAAAGTCATCGATAACTGTATTTGCTATGGACGATAACAACTTTTTCTATAGAAAAATACATCCATAAGAAATTTTTCTATGGAAAAAGTCATCGATAAAAAATTTTTCTATAGAAAGAGTCATAGATAACAAATTTTTCTATGAAAAATATTATTGGTAACAAAATTTTTTTGCAGAGAGAATCATTGATAACAACTTTTTCCATAGAAAAACAACTATCAATAACAACTATTTATATAGAAAAGGCCATCGATAACATTTTTTTATAGAAAAATTCATCTGTAACAAAGTTTTTTATAGAATAGGTCACCGAAACAAACTTTTTCTAGGGAAAATGTAAACTAAATATAAACTACAGAAATAGTCATAGATTATAAATCTGTCTATGGAAAAATTTATCGATAAACATTTTTTCTATAGAAGAGATCATCGGTAACAACTTTTTCGGGTGAAAAAGTTATCAATAACATCTTTTTTTATAGAAAGTGTCATCGATAACAATTTTTTCTTTAGAAAAAGTCATCGATAACAGCCTTTGCTATAGAAAAGTCATCAATAAAAGTTCTTTGTATAGAAAAATTCGTCGATAAAAATTTTTCTATAGAAAAAATCATCGATGACTAAAATAGTCGTCTTGATAACAACATTTTGTATAGATAAAACAATCAATGATAACAACGTTTTCTATAGCAAAATAATCGACAAATAGATGTCTATAGAAAAAGTCACTCAATGGATATATCTCTTCCTATAGAAAAATTCACCGATAAAAAATTTCCAAATCATTGATTCTTTAACTAAGCAAAATAGGTTTGGTTATGGAGCTTTGCTAACGTTGATTGACCTCCCTGACGCATGGCTGTTATTAACATGTCAAGTACCAATAAGCATGGAACAAATTGGCCACAGTAATGGGATCGTCTGTTGTTGCTATTGCTGTTTTGATTATAAATAAAGGAACCCATTTGCTATGCATTAGTTACAGTCTAGGCTAGTACAAATAGTATAATGACCTTCTCAAGCTCCACTCCCCTCTTTTTCCCCCTAGACGTATGAGTGTTATTAATACCCATTCAAATGCATAAATAATAATCATCATTGGCCATGAGCGCCACCTCCCCGGATTACATTGCCATAAAGTATTTGCATGGTTGTGGTTATTTACTTTTTTGAGGATATAAATGATGTTCTGATATTTGATTGTGGGTCATCATTACCTACCTACACCCTGAAGTAATTTACCATAATACAATACATTTATACAATACTACTGATTGTTATTGAGTCAATTGTAACCATCAAATTGTCCTTGCTATTTGTTTTTCTGATTTGTTTGTCTGATATATGTATGAATGTATGTTAGTCCTGCAGCTAAACTCTTATGCCAAACCTGGTCATTAGTTTCTATCAAAAAGAGGAGCCATTATTAATAGTCACCTTCAGCAGCAGGCTGACACATTGGACATTTTTTGTTTTCATTCAACAGGCAAACCAACAAGTCATGTAGTCTGGTCAACTAGATGGCTAGACGACTTGAATAGTTTTAATTTATTATCATTGTCACGACCGAAACAAAGGACTTACGAATCAGAAGTTGATCAATTATAGCAATGATACAACTTCTGATTATCTTAATGATTTATGTGGTCTGTGACTTTCAGTGGCAGTTGTTGTAGACCGTTTCAAGAACAAAGTTTTAAAGAATATGTTGTCAAGGCAAATTGACGAGAGGATATCAATTTTAAAGAATATATATTTCAGAAAAGGTCTATCGATAACAAGGAAGGGTCATCGATAACAACTTTTCTGTAGAAAACGTCGTCGAAAATAAGGTTTTAGTCAGAAAAGTCGTTGACAATTGCTTTTTCCATGGAAAATATGATAGATAAACAGTTTTTCTACAGATAAAGTCATCGATAACAACTTTATAGAAAAATCCATTGAAATCGTTTTTCTATTGAAAAAGTTTTCGATAACGGCTTTTTCTATAGAAATAATAATCGATAGCAACTTTTTCTATAAAAAAGTCATAGATAACAACTTTTTCTATGGAAAAAGTCATCGATACCAACTTTTTCTATAGAAAACGTGATCGATAACACATTTTTATATGCAAGAATTATTGACCACAATTTTTTAAGAAAATATTATCGATAACAACATTTTCTATAGAAAATGTCATCGATAACAACTTTTTCTATAGAAAAAGTCATTAAGAAAAACTTTTTCTATAGAAAAAGTCATCGACAATAACTTTTTTTATAGAAAAATTCATAGACAACAACTTTTTCTGTAGAAAAAGTCATCGACAACAACTTTTTCTATAGAAAAAGTAATCGACAACAACTTTTTCTATAGAAAAAGTAATCGACAACAACTTTTTCTATAGAAAAAGTAATCGACAACAACTTTTTCTATAGAAAAAGTAATCCACAACAACTTTTTCTATAGAAAAAGTCATCGATGACATCTTTTTCTTACATTTCCGCTTGACTTTCACTTGAATTGAGGTACTTTCTTAAGTCGTGTTGCGTATACGTGCTGACAAACATCATACGCCATGAGGGAGATGGTAACCCAAATCTGACTTGAGTTAAAAAAGTAGCCCCATCCTTAACCTTTATCACTTCTACAAAGAAAGTAATAAAACATCTAATAGATTCTCTTTGAGAATATTAAATTACCCCTTGACAGATATACCTCCTACAACGAATTAAGGGGTGAATTAAGGAGATTTAACTTGTCTAGCAACACTCCAATAAAATAGAAAAAAAAATATAAAAAACTAAACTCAATAACAGAAACTTTTAAACAATTTACTGTGTTTAGCTACTGCTGGAAATCCTAACCGTCCACGCCTACTTAACAGAAACAAAAACACAGCAAACTATTAACTCAATCATAAAAGACACTTAGAGATCCACTTAACTTTTACACTGCGTCTTACTCTAATTTAACCTTTTGGTGACCCTCCTCCTCCGGTTCTCTACAACAGTGAAAGAAAACGGCCAACACTTGACACTTTTCAATGTTGTAGGCTTCTTTCTATTTCTGTCTTTATAAAGTTCGAAACAAAATTTTCCTCCTTCTGTTTGGTTGGTATTTCCTGGCCATTTCAGTTTTTCAACGCCTTGCCAGGCCTGCCTGCGTCTGCTGCTTAAAAGTGTCATTAATGGTCTGTTCCCGTACTACACATTTCTACACATTTTTACTCCGATAACCGATTTTTCCTTTATGGTATCGAAAAAAATAGTAAAAATGTGCAGTACTGGAACAGACCATAAGTTTTATAGAATCATGCTTCGCCTTTGCCTTCTCCTTGCTGTTTTATTTTACCATTCAAGCTTTTAGTTGTTTAACTTTTGGTGTCTCTGTCTTTTGTTTCCATTACAGCGGAGGACATTCATTTGGATGACCTGTATACACGCTATCGCCAACGATTGCGTAAGTCATTATTTCGCTCCGGTCTATGGATATCGCTGGTGGCATGTGTGGTTTCCATTATAATTGGTGTGATATACCAACAGGTGAGTTGAATGCATTTTGAAATGAAATGAGAAGAGAGGGTTATGGTAACAGAGGGCAGCATTTAAAATGAAGAATTGGAAAAAAATAATTTACTTTTCTACAGCAATATCATCGATAACTTCTATTGTACAGCAAATGTCATCGATAATAAATGTTTCTATAGAAACATTAATCGATAACACGTATTTTCCATAAAAATCATCGATAACAACTTTTTCTATGAAAAATCTCATTGATAACAGCGATATCTATGGAAACAGTACTTGATAATATTATCGATAATAAATTTTCCGATAGAAAAAATCATCGATAACAACTTTTTCTATGGAAAAAGTCATCGATAACAACTTTTTCTATAGAAAAAGTCATCGATAACAACTTTTTCGGTGGAAAAAGCCAACGATAACAATTATAGAAATACCATCGATAAAAATTTTCTATAGAAAACAACTTTTTCTATACAAAGTGTTCGATAACATATTTTTCTATACAAAGTGTTCGATAACATCTTTTTCTATAAAAAGTGCTCTATAATTAATTTTTCTATAAAAAAGTATTCGAAAATTCTTTTTAAAATAAAGAGACATCGATAATAAATTGTTCTACGGAAAAAGTAAAAAAAAGAAAAAAATCATCGATAATAATCGATATATTTCGCATCGATGACAACTTTTCTATGGAAAAAGTCATCAAAAACTAATTTTTCAATGAAAATGTAATCGACAACAAATTTCTTATAGAAAAAGTTATCGATAGCAGGTTTTTTTATAGAAAAAATCATCGATAAAACTTTTTTAGAAAAAAGTCATCTATAAAACCTTTTTCTACGGAAACAGTAAAAACTTTTTCTATAAAGAGTAAACGATAACATATTTCTATAACAATAGTTATCGATAACAAATCTTTTTACGGAAAAAGTAATCGATAAAAAACTTTCCAGTATTACAAATTATCGATAAAAATTTTCCTACAGGAAAAATCGTCGATAACAAATTGCTGTATAGAAACAGTAATCGGTAACACATTTTTCTTTAGAAAAAGTCATCGATAAGAAGCTTTCCTACAGAAAAAGTCATCGATAATAAATGTTTCCCATAGAACAAATTATCGATTACAAATTTGTCGATAGCAAAAAATTGTCGATAACAACTTTGTCGATGGAAAAAGTCATCAATAGCAACATTTTCAATAGAAAAGTCATCGATTACAAACTTTTCAATAAAAAACATCGATAACAACTTTCGCCAGAGAAAGTTATCAAAAACAATTTTTTCCACAGAAAAAGTCATCTATAACAACTTTTTCTATGTAAGATGGATCGATAACAATCGTTTTTATGGAAAGAAACATCGATAAAAACATTTTCTATAAAAAAAGGATAAAAAACTTTTCTATAGCGAATGTCTTCGACATCTCTGTGGCAAAAGCGATCGATAGAAACAGTCATCGATAACAAATTTAACTAAAAAAAGTAATCGAAAACAACTTTTTCTATAGGAAAAAAGAAAATAAATTTTTCGATAGACAAAATCATTGGTAACAATTTTTTCTCTAAAAAAACACTGATAACAACTTTTTCAATAGAAAAAGTAATCAAAATATAAAAAGTAATCGATAACAACTTTTTTTTAAATTTTTCGATAGAACAAATCATCGATTTCAAATTTTTCAATAGCAAAAAATCACCGATAACAACTTTTTAAGCAGAAAACGTCATCTATAACAACCTTTTCAATAGAATAACTCATTAATAACAACCTTTTCAGTAGAAAAAAATCATCGATAACAACGTTTTCCATAGAAAAACAAAATTTTTTTATAGAAAAACTTATCAACAACAATTTGTCAATAGAAAAAGTCATCAATAACAACTTTTTCTATATAAAAAGTAATCGATAACAACTGTAAGTTGTATAAAAAGTAATCGATAACACCTGTAAGTAAAATAATCGATAACAAATTGTTCAATATTATAAGTAATCGATAACATATTTTTGTATGGAAAAAGTCATAGATAAAAAACTTTTTCTCTGAAAAAGACATCAATAAAAATTTTTCCGAGGGAAAGTGATTGATAACTTTTTTATACCAAATCATCGATAACAACCCTTTCTATAGAATATATCATTTTTATGAAAAAAGTAATCGATATTACAAATTTCTATTGAAAATGTTTTCGGTTGCAAAGAAAATGATTTCGATATCAAACCTTCCCAAAGAAGAAATATATCGACGATTTTTTCCAAGGAAAATTTTGCTATTGATGACTTTTCCTATAGAAAAAGTTGTTATCGTTGACTTTTTCAATAGGAAAGTTGTTTCGAAAATTTTTTCTAGAGAAAACGTTGTTATCGATGACTTTTACTAGAGAAAAATTTGTTATCGATCAATTTATCTACATTAAACCTGAAATGTTGTTATAGATCACTTTTTCAATAGAAAAATTTGTTATCGAAGACTTCTTCTATAAAAAAAGTTGCTATCGATGACATTTTCTATAGAAAACTATATTACCGAAGACTTTTTCTATAGGAGAGAATTGTTATCGATTATTCCTATAGAAAACTATGTTATCCATGAATTTTTCTATAGAAAACGTTGTTATCGATGACATTCTATATAGAAACATGTATTATCGATGATTTTTTCAAAGAAAACCTTAGTTATCGATGACTTTTTCTATAGAAAAGATTGTTATTAATGACATTTTCTATCGAAAAATGTGCTATCGATGATTTTTCTATAGAAAATTTTGTTGTCGATGACTTTTTCCATAGAAAATCTTGTTATCGATGACTTTTTCCAAAGAAAAACTTGTTATCGATACTTTTTCTATAGAAAAAATAATTATTCATGACTCTTTGCATACAAAAATTTTAATTGTTTTCTATAGAAACATTTGTTATCGGTAATTTTTCTGTAGAAAACTTTTTATCGATTACTTCTTCAATAGAAACAGTTGTTATTGATTACTGTTATCGAATACTTTTTCATAGAAAAAGTTGTTATCGACAATGTTTTTATAGAAAGGTTGCTATCGATAAAATATTCCGTAAAAAACTCCGTTATCGATGACTTTTTTATAGTAAAAAAAAGTTGTTACTGATAAAGTTTTCCGTATAAACCTTTTTATCGATGACTTTTCTATAGAAAAATGTTTTATCGATGACTTTTTCTATATAACAATTTGTTATCGTTGACATTTTTTATAGAAAAAGATTCTATAAAAAATGTTTCTATATAAAAAGTTGTTATCGTTGGTCTTTTTCTTAGAAAAGATGGTTATCGTTCGAAAATAATAGAAAATAATGATATGACTTCTTCTACGGAATAAGTTTTTATCGATGACGTTTTCTACGAAACAATTGCTACTAACGACTTTTTTCTATTAAAGAAATTGTTATGACATTTCTGTACAACAAAATTGTTATCGACGACTTTTTCTACAAAAAAGGTTATCGATAATTTTTTCTACACAAAAATTTTTGATCGACGAATTTTTCTATAGAAAATTTTGTTATCGATGACTTTTTCTATAGACAAATTTTTTCTCGACGACTTCTTACTATTGAAAAAGTTTTTATCTGTGACTTTTTCTATAGAAAAAGTTGTTATCGGTGACCTTTTCTATAGAAAATTTGTTATCGATGTTTTTTCTATAGAAAATTTGTTATCGATGTTTTTTCTACAGAAAAACTTGTTATCGATTACTTTTTCTTTAGAAAATGTCGTTATCGATGACTTTTTCTATAGAAAAAGTTGTTATCGATGACTTTTTCTATAGAAAAAGTTGTTATCGATGACTTTTTCTATAAAAAAAGTTGTTATCGATGACTTTTTCTATAGAAAATTTGTTATCGATGACTTTTTCTATCAGAACTTTGTTATCGATAAAAATATCATCGATCAAAACTTTCTATAGAAAGGCTATAGACAACAACTTTTTCTATAGAAAAATCATCGGTAGCAAAACTGACTCTGCTTGCCCTCCCTCCTCATTCTCTCTTTTGCCACCGCCTTTACTCACTTCCTCTTTTTTTTAATAATTTCAGGAATTGTTGCACACCCTGCTGCTGGCCTTGGCAGCTCTAATATCGGCCAGCATATTAACCGCTCTGCAATTCCCAGCCGTTTTAAGTTCACCCGTCGCCGCATTGGCTTTTGCCATTGTGACCACATTCTCGTTGGGAACGATAGCCGCAATTACGGGTGAAGAATTGGCGCCATTACCGTTATTTGCTGTATTCCTGGTAAGTTTTGTAAGGATATTGGGTCTGTCTGTAATTAATCGAAAACTGTACTCAAAGAGTTTCATTGTGTATGTGTGTGTGAGACTGTTGAATACTGCATATTGGAGACACGCATTACCATTATGTCATCGGAAACGGAAGTTTGCCATCATTGGCAAATGTTGTTCCGATGCAATGCATTAAATGCACAATAAGCGAAAGTTGTTGTCCCCAAACACCAATTAAGTGTTTGTTGTAAAAAATGTTTTCATATTGTTGTGGAATATGTTGCATAGTTGGTCATCGGAAATAAAATGGCAACATTTTCTATGGGTAATAAATTTTTCTACAGAAAAAGTCATCGATATTGAATTCTTCAATAGAAAAATCATTGAGTTTTTTCTAATAAAAAGTCATCGTTAGTGAAATTTTCTAAAGCAATAGTCACCGTTAGTGAGTTTTCTGTAGAAAAAGTCATCGTTAGTGAGTTTTTCTATAGAAAAAGTCATCGTTAATGGATTTTTTCTATAGAAAAGGTCATCCTTAACGAGTTTTTCTATAGCAAAAGTCATCGTTAGTGAGTTTTTTCTATAGAAAACGTCATCGCTAGTGAGTTTTTTTGTAGAAAAAGTCATCGTTAGTGAGTTTCTCTATAGAAAAAGTCATTGGTAGTGAAATTTTCTATAGCAAAAGTCATCGTTAATGAGTTTTCCATAGAAAAAATCATCGCTAGTGAGTTTTCTATAGAAAATGTCATCGTTAACTAGTTTTTCTATAGAAAAAGTCATCGTTAGTAAGTTTTTCTATGGAAAAAGTCGTCGTTAGTGAGTTTTTCTATAGAAAAAGTCATCGGTTGTGAGTTTTTCTATGGAGAAAGTCATCGGTTGTGAGTTTTTCTATAGAAAAAGTCATCGTTAGTGAGTTTTTCTATAGAAAAAGTCATCGTTAGTGAGTTTTTCTATAGAAAAAGTCATCGTTAGTGAGTTTTTCTATAGAAAAAGTCATCGTTAGTGAGTTTTTCTATAGAAAAAGTTATCGTTAGTGAGTTTTTCTATAGAAAAAGTCATCGTTAGTGAGTTTTTCTAAACAAAAAATCATCGTTAGTGGATTACTTCTATAGAAAAGGTCATCGTTAACCAGTTTTTCTATAGAAAAAGTCATCGTTAGTGAATTTTTCTGTAGACAAAGTCATCGTTAGTGGATTACTTCTATAGAAAAGGTCATTGTTAACCAGTTTTTCTATAGAAAAAGTCATCGTTAGTGAATTTTTCTGTAGAAAAAGTCATCGGTAGTGAAACTTTCTATAGAAAAAGTCATCGTTAGTGAGTTTTCCATAGAAAAAGTCATCGCTAGTGATTTTTTCTACAGAAAAAGTAATCGTTAGTTTGTTTTCTACAAAAAAAGTAACCGATATTGAATTGTTCTATAGAAAAAGTCATCGCTAATGAGCTTTTCTATAGAAAAATTCATCGTTAGTGAGTTTTTCTATAGAAAAAGTCATCGTTAGTGAGTTTTTCTATAGAAAAAGTCATCGTTAGTGAGTTATTCTATAGAAAAAGTCATCGTTAGTGAGTTTTTCTATAGAAAAAGTCATCGTTAGTGAGTTATTCTATAGAAAAAGTCATCGTTAGTGAGTTTTTCTATAGAAAAAGTCATCGTTAGTGAGTTTTTCTATAGAAAAAGTCATCGTTAGTGAGTTTTTCTATAGAAAAAGTCATCGTTAGTGAGTTTTTCTATAGAAAAAGTCATCGTTAGTGAGTTTTTCTATAGAAAAAGTCATCGTTAGTGAGTTTTTCTATAGAAAAAGTCATCGTTAGTGAGTTTTTCTATAGAAAAAGTCATCGTTAGTGAGTTTTTCTATAGAAAAAGTCATCGTTAGTGAGTTTTTCTATAGAAAAAGTCATCGTTAGTGAGTTTTTCTATAGAAAAAGTCATCGTTAGTGAGTTTTTCTATAGAAAAAGTCATCGTTAGTGAGTTTTTCTATAGAAAAAGTCATCGTTAGTGAATTTTTCTATAGAAAAAATTATCTATAGTGAATTTCTCTATAGAAAAAGTCATCGGTAGTGAAATTTTCTATAGCAAAAGTCATCGTTAGTGAGTTTTCCATAGAGAAAGTCATCGTTAATGAGTTTTTCTAGTGAATTTTTCTATAGAAAAAGTCAGCGTTAGTGAGTTTTTCTATAGAAAAAGTCAGCGTTAGTGAGTTTTTCTATAGAAAAAGTAATCGTTAATGAGTTTTTCTCTGGAAAACGTCATCGTTAATGAGTTTTTCTATAGAAAAAGTCATCGTTAATGAGTTTTCTATAGAAAAAGTCTTCGTTAGCGAGTTGTTCTAAAGCTAAAGTCATCGTAGGTGAGTTTTTCTATAGAAAAAATCTTCGTTAGTGTGTTACTGAGTTTTTCTATAGAAAAAGTCAGCGTTAGTGAGTTTTTCTACAGAAAAAGTCATCGTTAGTGAGTTTTTCTATAGAAAAAGTAGTCGTTAGTGAGTTTTTCTATAAGAAATGTCATCGTTAGTGAGTTTTTCTATAAAAAAAGTCATCGTTAGTGAGTTTTTCTATAAAAAAAGACATCCCTAGTGAGTTTTTCTATAGAAAAAGTCATCGTTAGTGAGTTTTCGTATAGAAAAAGTCATTGTTAATGAGTTTTTCTATGGAAAAAGTCATCGTTCAAGAGTTATTCTAAAGAAAATGTCATCGTTAGTGGATTACTTCTATAGAAAAGGTCATCGTTAACCAGTTTTTCTATAGAAAAAGTCATCGTTAGTGAATTTTTCTGTAGACAAAGTCATCGGTAGTTAAACTTTCTATAGAAAAAGTCATCGTTAGTGAGTTTTCCATAGAAAAAGTCATCGTTAGTGGGTTTTCCATAGAAAAAGTCATCGTTAGTGAGTTTTCCATAGAAAAAGTCATCGATAGAAAAAGTCATCCATAGAAAAAGTCATCGTTAGTGTGTTTTCTATAAAAAAGTCACCGATATTGAATTTTTCTATAGAAAAAGTCATCGCTAATGAGCTTTTCTATAGAAAAATTCATCGTTAGTGAGTTTTTCTATAGAAAAAGTCATCGTTAGTGAGTTTTTCTATAGAAAAAGTCATCGTTAGTGAGTTTTTCTATAGAAAAAGTCATCGTTAGTGAGTTTTTCTATAGAAAAAGTCATCGTTAGTGAGTTTTTCTATAGAAAAAGTCATCGTTAGTGAGTTTTTCTATAGAAAAAGTCATCGTTAGTGAATTTTTTTATAGAAAAAGTCATCGTTAGTGAATTTTTTTATAGAAAAAATCATCTATAGTGAATTTCTCTATAGAAAAAGTCATCGGTAGTGAAATTTTCTATAGCAAAAGTCATCGTTAGTCAGTTTTCCCATAGAGAAAGTCATCGTTAATGAGTTTTTCTATAGAAAACGTCATCGTTAATGAGTTTTCTATAGAAAAATTCTTCGTTAGTGAGTTGTTCTAAAGCAAAAGTCATGGTTGGTGAGTTTTTCTATAGAAAAAATCTTCGTTAGTGAGTCAGTAACGCTGACTTTTGCTATAGAAAAAGTAGTGAGTTTTTCTATAGAAAAAGTAGTGAGTTTTTCTATAGAAAAAGTAGTCGTTAGTGAGTTTTTCTATAAGAAATGTCATCGTTAGTGAGTTTTTCTATAAAAAAAGACATCCCTAGTGAGTTTTTCTATAGAAAAAGTCATCGTTAGTGAGTTTTCGTATAGAAAAAGTCATTGGTAATGAGTTTTTCTATGGAAAAAGTCATCGTTCAAGAGTTATTCTAAAGAAAATGTCATCGTTAGTGGATTACTTCTATAGAAAAGGTCATCGTTAACCAGTTTTTCTATAGAAAAAGTCATCGTTAGTGAATTTTTCTGTAGACAAAGTCATCGGTAGTGAAACTTTCTATAGAAAAAGTCATCGTTAGTGAGTTTTCCATAGAAAATGTCATCGTTAGTGGGTTTTCCATAGAAAAAGTCATCGTTAGTGAGTTTTCCATAGAAAAAGTCATCCATAGAAAAAGTCATCGTTAGTGTGTTTTCTATAAAAAAGTCACCGATATTGAATTTTTCTATAGAAAAAGTCATTGCTAATGAGCTTTTCTATAGAAAAATTCATCGTTAGTGAGTTTTTCTATAAAAAAAGTCATAGTTAGTGAGTTTTTCTATAAAAAAAGTCATCCCTAGTGAGTTTTTCTATAGAAAAAGTCATCGTTAGTGAGTTTTACTATAGAAAAATTCATCGTTAGTTAGTTTTTCTATGGAAAAAGTCATCGTTAGTGTGTTTTGTCTATAGAAAAAGTAATCGTTAGTGAGTTTTTCTATAGAAAAAGTAATCGTTAGTGAGTTTTTCTATAGAAAAAGTAATCGTTAGTGAGTTTTTCTATAGAAAAAGTAGTCGTTAATGAGTTTTTCTATAAGAAAAGTCATCGTTAGAGAATTTTCTATAAAAACGTCATCGTTAGTGAGTTTTCGTATAAAAAGTCATAGCTAGTGAGTTTTTCTATAGAAAAATTCCTAGTTAGTGAGTTTTTCTATAAAAACAGTCATCGCTAGTGATTTTTTCTATAGAAAAAGTCATCGCTAGTGAGAAATTCATCGTTAGTGAGTTTTTCTATAGAAAAAGTCATCGTTAGTGAGTTTTTCTATAGATAAAGTCATCGTTAGTGAGTTTTTATATAGAATAAGTCATCGCTGGTGAGTTTTTCTATAGAAAAAGTCATCGTTGGTGAGTTTTTCTATAGAAAAAGTCATCGTTTGTGTGCATTTCTATAGAAAAAGTCATCGTTAGTGAGTTTTTCTACAGAAAAAGTCATCTTTTGTGAGTTTTTCTACAGAAAAAGTCATCTTTTGTGAGTTTTTCTATAAAAACAGTCATCGTTAGTGAGTTTTTCTACAGAAAAAGTCATAGTTAGTAAGTTTTTCTACAGAAAAAGTCGTCGGTAGTGAGTTTTTCTATAGAAAAATCATCGTTAGTGACTTTTTTCTATAGGAAAAATCATCGTAAGTTTGTTTTTCTATAGAAAAAGTCATCGTTAGTGATTTTTTCTTTAGAAAATGTCATAAATATTAAATTTTTCTAAAAAAATCATCGATATTGTCTTTTTTCTATAGAAAAAGTCATCGATATTGAATTCTTATATAGACACGGTCATCGATAACAACTTCTGTATATATGCATTACAAAAATGCATGCCAACCTAACAAGTCCCCAATGTCTCATAACATTCAACAGCTCAAACACTCAAAATTACAACAATGCAATAAAGTAATAACAGCAATAACATCTCATAGCATTTCCATATTAATTATGTTTCTGTATTTGTTGTTCTAATTCTTTTTTTCTTTTCTCATTTGCCTCCAGGGTATTCATACAATGCTGCCAATATCGTGGCCGGTGTCTGTGGTCTTGGCCCTATTTATGACGGCCATACATGTTGTCTATCGGCTGTGCATTGCACCGGACTATTCGCCTAATTTGCCTGTGGTAAGTAGCTGCCCGTCCACGCCCATCCATTCAAAAAGGATGCCAATGAATTTTAACACCAAAAACCAGCAACAACAACAACAACATCACTTTCAACAACAACGACTACACTTTACTATGATTTTTGTGAAAATGAAATTATAATTGGATCGGGGTTTTGTATAAAAGAGACAAAAAAGTCAAGTGATGAATGACAATGAGGGAGAGAGGGGGGCGAAGGAAGAGGGATGTGTGTTTAGAGGGATTTTTACAAAGCTAATTAGAAAAATATGTAGCCTCGCATAGTTTAAATCGGCTTTATTTCGTTTGCACAAAATGCAACAGGCCGGAAGCAAGGACGACACTTTATCAACTGAATGTCAATTTGAATGGTGTTGTTTTTGTGGCTAAAACCATTTTGTTGTGTTCAAAAACCAAGTCATTAAAAATCATAAATTTTTCAACAACCTGAAATGTCATTGAAAAGCAGGCAGCATATGTTTGTTGTAGTTGTTTTTGTCCTGCACTCAAAGGATATGCATACATACATACAAAAAACTATTAAACATGATTGTAATTCACAACACATTTGCAAAATGCCTTTACTATGTCCTTGATGCCGGAAACAAAATCAACATCCCCTGAACACTGTGGTGTATGGACGCCTGCCATATGGACTCCTGCCTGGCAATTGGAATTGTCTTTAGTTTATCTCCTCAAGTCATCTGACGTTTGTTGCAAAACTTAAGTGTGCAACAAAATGTCTGGTTATACATTTATGTTCTGTTTCTTTTTCTCCACACGAATTGTGTGGCAGAGACGGAGAGGGTTATCGGTGGGAGGTGTAAAACAATTCCATGTAGTTTAACTCGTGTGGGATTTTAGTGACTATTCCAAGTGCAAACAAGGTAAAGGCCAAGGTAACGAGAAATATGCATGAATTACACATGAACTATCAATGTGAAGGTAAATGTGAAACCTATCGCAGAAAAATAAATAATTACATAATAAAACGTTTAAAACAAATAGAGGTTTTAGGGATTTATTATAATAAGTTTTTTTTGATGGAAATGTTCAGGAAATAATAATTTTTCTACGGGAAAAATTAGCGATTAAAAGTTTTTCAATCGAAAATGCATCATAACATATTTTCGATAGAAAGACTCATCGATAACAAGTGTTTCTTAACAAAATCCACCAAACTCTTTTGTCTATTTTCGATAAATACTTTTTCTGTAGAAAAAGTCATCGATAACATTCTTTTATGTGGAAATAGTAATCGATAACTACTTTTTCTGTAGAAAAAGTAATCGATAACAAATTTTTCTGTAGAAAAAGTCAACGCCAACAATTTTTTTCTATTGATATATTCATGATAACTGCTCTTTCCATAGAAAAACTTATGGATAACTTTCGTTCTATAGAAAAACTTATAGATGACTACTTTTTTATAGAAAAGGTCAGCGACAACAACTTTTTGTAGAAAAAGTCATCCATAACTATTTTTCTGTAGAAAAAGTCATCGACAACAATTTTTTTCTGAAGAAAAAGTCATCGATACCAACTTTTTCTTTAGATAAGTGATCGACAAAAACTTTTTCTATGGAAAAAGTCATCGATACATTTTTTTAAGTTATCGATAACAACGTTTTCTATAGGAGAAGATGTCTGTAACGAATTTTCTATAGGATAAGTCATATATAACTATAGGAAAAGTCATCGATAACAACTTTTCTATAGAAAGACTCATCGATAACTACTTTTTATATAGAAAATGTTATCGATAACATTTTTGTGTAGCAAAAGTCATCGATAACTACTTTTTCTGTGGCAAAAGTCATCGATAGCAATTTTTTCTATGGACAAAGTCATCGACAACACTCTTCAATAGGAAAATTCACCGATCAAAACGTTTTCCATAAAAAACTCATCGATAACTTTATACCTTATATCTTTTCGTATGAATAAAATTCTTGTCGATGACATTTTCTATAGAACAAATTGTTATCGATGACTTTTTTATAGAAAAAGTTGTTATCTTTCTATAGGACAAATTGTCATCAATGAGTTTTTCTAAAGAAAAATTGTTATCGATGACTTTTTATATAGAAAAAAAGTTATCAATAAGTTTTTCTATAGAAAAAGTTATTATCAATAAGTATTTCTATAGAAAGAGTTGCTATCGATGTCATTGCCTATAGAAAAAAAGTTGTTATTCATGACTTATCCTATAGAAAGTATTGTTATCGATAACTTTTTATAAAGAAAAATGTTATTTTCTACAGACAAATTTTTATCGTTTTCTATATAAAAAGTATTTACCGAAAAGTTCATCGATAACTACATTTTATATATAAAATTTTTTGTAGAAAAAACCATCGATAACTACTTTTTCTGTAGAAAAGGTCATCGATAACTACTTTTTCTGTAGAAAAAGTCATCGATAGCAATTTTTTCTATAGAAAAAGTTGTTATCTTTCTATAGAAAAAGTTGTCATCAATGAGTTTTTCTACAGAAAAAATGTTATCGATGACTTTTTCTATAGAAAATAAAGTTATCGATAAGTTTTTCTATAGAAAAGGTTATTATCGATAAGTATTTCTATAGAAAATGTTGTTATCGATGTCTTTTCCTATAGAACAATTTTGTTATTCCTATAGAAAGTGTTGTTATCGATAAATTTTTATAAAGAAAAATGTTATTTTCTACAGAAAAATTTTTATCGATGACTTTTTCTATAGAAAAAGTAGTTATCAACAAGTTTTTTTAGGAAAAGCTGTTATCGGTTACTTTTTATAAAAAAATGTTATCGATGACATTTTATATAGGAAAAGTAGTTATCGATGCGTTTTTTCTATAGAAAAAAGTAGTTAGCGATGTGTTTTTTTATCGAACAAGTTGTTTTCAATGGGTCTTTCTATAAAAAAAGTGTTAACGATATGTCTTTCTATAAGAAATATGTTATTGACGACTTTTCCTATAGAAAAAGTTGTTATATATGACTTACCCTACAGAAAATTTTTTATAAATAACTTCTCATATAGTAAAATTTTTATCGATAACTTTTTAAAAAAAAAATTTTATCGATTACTTTTTTTATAGACTAATTTGTTATCATTTAATTAATAAAAAAGTTGTTATCGATTACTTGTGCTATAGAAATAGTTGTTAACGATAAGTTTTTTATAGAATAAGTTGTTATCGATTACTTTTGCCATAGAAAAAGTTTTTGTCTATCACTTATCTAACGGCAAAAAGTTGTTATCGATGACGTTTTTTATGGAAAAAGTTGTTATCGATGACTTCTTCTACCGAAAAAATTGTTAACGTTGACTTTTTCTATAGAAAAAGTAGTAAACGTTGAGTTTTTCTATAGGATATCGATGAGTCTATCAATAGAAATAGTGGTTGATGTTGACTTTTCCTACAGAAACAATTGTTATCGATGACTTACTCTAGATTTTTTCATAGAACAATTTGTTATCGATGACTTTTTCCATAGAAAAATTTTTTGTCGATCACTTATCTAACGAAAAAAAAGTTGTTATCGATGACGTTTTCTATGGAAATGTTGTTATCGATGGCCTTTTCTACAGAAATAATTGTTATCGGTGACTTATTCTAGATTTGTTTTATAGAACAAAATCTTTTGTGGTTGCTGGACGGTCGGATAGTTATCGATAATTGCAAAAAATCGACATTCTATAACAACTTTTTTATAGAAAAAGTAATCGGCAATAGTTTTTGGACAGAAAACGTTTTCGATAGCAATTTTTTGTACAAAAGAGTAGTTTAATTCATCGATTACAAATTTTTCCCATGGAAAAAATCTTCGATAACAATTTTTTATTTCGAAAACGCATCGATAACATCATTTTCTAAAAAGTCAGCAATAAAAAATCTATCGAAAAGTTATCGATTAAAACTTTTTCCATGAAAAAAATCATCCACAACAACTTTTTCTATGAAGACGTCATTGATGAGGATTCTATAGAAAAGGTCATCTATAACAACTTTTACTGTAGGAAAGATTATCAATAAAATTCTTTTCTATAGAAAAAGTCAACGAAAACAGCTTAATTCAGTCTTCGATAACACCTTTTCCTATGGGAAAAGCTACGAAAAAATTGCGATAACTTCTTTTTCTATAGAAAAGTGATCGACAGCAACCTTTATCTAGAAAAAAATAATAGACAAAAACGTTTTTTTTTTCAGAAGAATGTATCGATAACAACCTATCTTATGAAAACAGTCATCGATAAAAACTACCAAAATTGTCTATCGGAAACTAGATCGATAACAAATTTTTTGTGGTAAATGTAATTTTTCTATGAAGAAAATTCGACAATACCTTTTTCTATGCAAAACCGTTATCGATAACAACTTTCTTTATGGAAAAAAGTCATTGTTAGAAACTTTTTCTATGGGAAAAGACATCGAATAAAATTTTTCTTGTGGAAAATTCATTGGTAGCAAATTTTTTTTAAAGAAATAGTCACCGATACCAATTTGTTCTAATGGCAAGTAATTGATAACAAAGACTCCTATAAAAAGGTCATCGTTAAGAACTTTTTTCTTTGGAAAAAGTCATCGATAATAACGTTTTCTATGGAAAAAGCCATCGATAACAAATTGTTCTATAGAAAAATTCATCGATAATAACTTTTTCGATAGAAATGTCTTCGATAATGGCTTTTTAACGAATAAGTTATCGATTATAATTTTTGACATAAGAAATGTCACGAAGAACAACTTTTTTATGAAAACGAAAAACAATATTTCCATAGAATAAGTCGTCGATAACGACATTTTCTAAGAAATGGTTATCGATAAAAAATTATAAAAAAAAATATTAGATAATCGCTATTTCTAAAAAAATATAAATAGATAACAACTTTTTCTAGGGAAGAAGTAATCGATAAAAACTTTTTCTAAAGAAAATGTCGCCGATAACAACTTTTTCTACAAAAAAATGTAATCGATAACAAATATTTCTATTGTAAAAATTATCGATAACTATTTCTATTGCAAAAATTATCGATAACAACTATTTCTATAGAAAAAGACATCGATAACTATAGAAAAATTCATTGATAACTACGTTATCATTAAAAAAGTCATAGATTAAAACTTTTTCATTAAAAAATTTATCGACGTTTATTTTTTCTACGGAATCGATAAAAACTATTTTTATACAAAAAATCAACAACAATAATTAAAAATACTTTAAATCTCTTTTTAATCCTAGTTACCACAAAATGTTAACTTTAATAATGTTGTTGTTGTTTGGTTTATTGTTGTTCTTCTGCATAACAATTCCCACTAAACCGAAAATATTTCATTTAATTGTGTTCATACTTTGTTGTTTGTGTTTATTATTTTTTTGCAGTTATTTGGTGAAATTGTAATGCTGGCCAGTGCATCCGTTTCCGGTCTCTACTATCGCATTATGTCAGATGCTGCCCACACACGCACCGTGGATGGCACACGGACGGGCATCGAACAACGTGTCAAACTGGAATGTGAACGTGAACAGCAGGAACAGCTGTTGCTAAGCGTAATACCAGCTTATATTGCCGCAGAGGTTAGTATTTTTGGTTTTTTTTGGCGATACCATAACAAAAACAACAAAACTACACAATGACCAATATTTTGTTGATAAATTTAAACAATTGCAACAATAACACAGAAAAAAATATTTTGTGGATTTCGTTTTTAGGTTAAACGCAGTATTATGCTGAAAATGGCTGATGCCTGTCAGAGGGCTGGTGGTCAAAGCAATTCATCGGCCACCCGTTTCCATGAGCTGCATGTTCAACGCCACAATAATGTTTCGATTTTATATGCGGATATTGTCAATTTCACACCATTATCGGAACAATTGACTGCCAGTGATTTGGTGAAGACTTTGAATGATCTGTTCGGACGTTTCGATCAAATTGCACAGGTAAGTGATAAGATGGGAAAATCTTTAAGTTTTTCTATGGCATAATTGTTATCGATGACTTTTTGTATAGGAAAAATGTAATCGAGGCATTTTTTTCTGTATGAAAAATTATTATCGTTAACATTTTCTATAGAAAATATTGTTATCGATGGCCTTTTCCATATAAAAGTTTTTTTCTATGTCGTTTTTTAATAGAAAAACTTGTTATCGATTATATTTTCTGTATAAAAGTAATTAGTTTTTCTGTAGAAAAATTTGTTATTGATAACTTTCTCTGTATAAAACTTGTTATCGATGAAATTTTCATTAGAAAAATGTGTTATCGATTTTTTCTTCTATAGAAAAGTTGTTATCGATTACCTTTTCTACAGAAAAAGTTGTTATCGACGTTTTTGTAAAAAATTGTTATTGATAATTTTACTGTATAAAACATGTTATCGATGACATTTTCATTAGAAAGAGTTGTTGTCAATTTCTTTTTCGTTAGAAAAAATGTTAGAAAATGTTATTTTCGTTAACTTTTTTAAAACAAGAAATTGTTATCGATTTTCCATTACCTTTTCTACAGAAAAAGTTGTTATCAATGACTTTATCTGCAGGAAGAAATGCTAACGATTACTATATCTTTAGAAAAAGTGGTTATCGATAAAAAAATTATTGTCGATTATTTCTCTGTATAAAAATTTCTTATCGACAACTTTTTCAGTATAAAAAGTTGTTATCGATCACTTTATCTACAGAAGAAATTGTTATCGATGACTTTTTCTACAGAAACATTTATTATTGAAGATTTTTTTTAGCAAAATATGCCATCGATGACGTCTTTATAGAAAAAATTATTATCGATGACTTTTTATATATAGAAAAAGTTGTTATCAATTACTTATCGTTTACTTTTTTTAGAAAAAGTTGTTATTGATGACTTTTTGTATAGAAAATATTTTTATCGATAACTTTATAATTTAATAATTTTCTTTATCGCTTGTTATCGATTACTTTTTCTACACCAAAAGTTGTTATCCGTGACTTTTTCTACAGCAAAAGTTATTGTCAATGACTTTTTCTATAGCAAATTTTATTGCCCGATGACTTTTTCCATAGAAAAAGTTGTTATCGATGGCTTTTTCTACAAAACAACATCTTATCGCTGACTATTTTTATGGAAAAATTTGTTATCGATGTTTTTTCTGAAGAATAAGTTGTTTTCGATGATTGTTTTTTTTTAAAATAGAAACATTTGTTATCGATTAACTTTGTTGTTATCGGTTAACTTTTCTACAGAAAATGTTGTTATCGTTGATTATTTTCATAGAAAAAGTTGTTATCGATGACTCCTTCCAAAGAAAAAGTTGTTATCGATGATTTTTCCTAGAGAAAAAGTTGTTATCGATGACTTTTTCCGCAGAAAATATTTAATCGATGATTTTTCCAGAAAAACATTTATGATCGATTACATTTTCTGTATAAAAAAATTGTTATCGATCACTTTTTCTGTAGAACAATTTTTATCGATGGTTTTTAATATATAATAAGTTATTATCGATTACCTTTTTTACAAAAAGGTTCTTATAGATGATTTTATTATAGAAACAGTTGTTATCGATGACTTTTTCCATAGCAAAAGTTGTTA
The DNA here is from genome assembly GCF_047663935.1 of Musca autumnalis. Classification (NCBI taxonomy): domain Eukaryota; kingdom Metazoa; phylum Arthropoda; class Insecta; order Diptera; family Muscidae; genus Musca; species Musca autumnalis. Next base: position 651,531 of record NW_027412450.1, read on the forward strand.
TCACAGACAATTTCGAAAGAAAAAGTTGTCATCGATTTATATTTCTAGAAAAAAGTTGTTATCGATAATTTTTGTTAGAATTTTTTCTTACCGATGATTTTTCCTATAGAAAAAGTTTTTATCACTTTTTCTCTAGAACAATTTTTATCGATGGCTTTTCCTATATAATGAGTTATTATCGATTACCTTTTCTACAAAAAAGGTTCTTATCGATGATTTTTTTTATAGAAACATTTTTTATCGATGACTTTTTCCATAGCAAACGTTGTTATCACTGACAATTTTGAAAGAAAACAAGTTTTCATCGATTTATATTTCTAGAAAGAAGTTGTTATCAATAATTTTTTGTTAGAATTTTTTCTTACCGATGACATTCCTATAGAAAAATGCTGTTATCGATAACTATTTCTTTACAAAAAGTTGTTATCGATTACTTTTTTGATGACGTTATCTATAGAAAAAGTAGTTATCGATGATTTTTCTATAAAAAATTTGTTATCGATAGCATTTTCTACAGAAAAAGTTGCTATCTTTGAATTTTTCTACAGAAAAAGTTGTTATCGATGAGCTTTTGTTTAGAAAATGTATTATCGATAACTATTTCTTTACAAAAAGTTGTTATCGATGACTTCTTCTTTGGGAAAAATTGTGGTCGGTCATTTTTTCTATACAGAAAGTTGTTATCGATGTTTTTCTTTAGCAAAACTTCTTATCGATGACTACTTCTTTAGAAACAAATTGTTATCGATGACTATTTCTTTAGAAAAAAATGTTATCGATGAGGTTTTCTCTAGAAAAAGTTGTTGTCGATGACGTTTTCTATAGAAGAAGTTATAATGGGTGACTTATTCTACATAAGAATTTGTTATCGATGACGTTTTCTATAATAATAGTTGCTATCGACGACTTCTTCTACAGAAAGATTTGTTTTTGATGAGTTTTTTCTACAAAAAAATTTGTTATCAATGACAGTTCTGTAGAAAACTTGTTATCGGCGACATTTTCTATTGAAGAATTTGTTATTGATTTTATTTTCTACAGAATAAGTTGTTGTCGATTACTATTTCTAAAGCAAAACATGTTATCGATGATTATTTCTTTAGTAAAAATTGTTATCGACGACTTTTCTTCAGAAAAAGCTGTTATCGATGATTTTTTCTATAGAAAAAGTTGGTATCGATGACTTTTTCCGCAGAAAAAATTTAATCGATGATTTTTTCCATAAGAAAATTTATTATCGATTACATTGTCTGTATTAAAAAATTGTTATCGATCACTCTTTCTGTAGAAAAATTTTTATCGATGGCTTTTCCTATATAATGAGATATTATCGATTACCTTATCTACAAAAAGGCTCTCATCGATGATTTTTTTATAGAAACAGTTGTTATCGATGACTTTTCCTATAGGAAAAGTTGTTATCGATAACTATTTCTTTACAAAAAGTTGTTACCGATTACTTTTTTGATGGCGTTATCTATAGAAAAGCTGTTATCGATGATTTTTCTATAGAAAAACTTGTTATCGATAGCATTTTCTACAGAAAAAGTTGCTATCGTTGAATTTTTCTACAGAAAAAGTTATTATCGATGACCCTTTCGTCAGAAAAATGTATAATCGATAACTATTTCTTTACAAAAAGTTGTTATCGATGACTTCTTCTTTGGGAAAATTTGTGGTCGATAATTATACCCTATACCACAATGTGGAAAAGGGTATAATAAGTTTGTTTTCCCAAAAATTCATGTAACGCCGCGAAATATTCGTCGTAGACCCCTCATGTGGTATACCAAACTTCATATCTCGACGAGATAAAGCGATTTAGCGATGTGTGTCCGTCCGTCCGTCCGTCCGTCTGTCCGTCCATTAAAAATTGTAATCAAGCTAGAGGCCGCAATTATGGACCGATTGTCACGAAATTTAGTATGGAGGTCGGGTTTGGACCAGAATAGAACTGATTAGTTTTTGGCGATTATCGTGAAATGTTAAAGGGATGAAATGGACCAAAAACAAAATTTTTGCTCGATTTTGTAGCCGCTCTGTAGGTCGCAATAATAGTCCGATCGGCTCGAAATTTTAAACGTAGTTTTGGTTTGAGATGAAGAAGTAGCGTGCAAGTCAACGGTATGATCGGATAATATTTAGCGGGTTAAATTGATCAAAACTTTTGTGTGAAAATTGGTAAAATTTCTAATGCACATCTTATAACAGCTAGCCCGGAAAGCTAGTGCACAGGGATAGTGGTATAGGGTATCACATGGTCGGCCCCGTCCGACTATAGTCTGTTCTTACTTGTTTTTTCTATACAGAAAGTTGTTATCGATGTTTTTCTTTAGCAAAACTTCTTAACGATGACTATTTCTTTAGAAAAAAAAATTGTTATCGATGACTCTTTCTTTAGAAAAAAATGTTATCGATGAGTTTTCTCTAGAAAAAGTTGTTGTCGATGAAGAAATTATGATGGGTGATTTATTCTACATAAAAATTTTTTATCGATGACGTTTTCTATAAGAATACTTGCTATCGATGACTTCTTCTACGATGACTTTGATGATTTTTTTCTAAAGAAAAATTTGTTATCGATGACAATTCTATAGAAAAACTTGTTATCGGCGACATTTTCTATAGAATAATTTGTTATAGATTTTTTTCTACAGAATAAGTTGTTGTCGATTACTACTTCTAGAGCAAAACATGTTATCGATGATTATTTCTTTAGAAAAAATTGTTATCGACGACTTTTCTAACGATTACTATATCTTTAGAAAAAGTGGTTATCAATAAAACAATTTTTTCGATTATTTCCCTGTATAAAAATTTGTTATCGATTACTTTTTTAGTATAAAAAGTTGTTATCGATCACTTTATCCACAGAAAAAATTGTTGTCGATGACCTTTTCTACAGAAACATTTTTTATTGAAGATTATTTCTTTAGAAAAATATGCTATCGATGACATTTTTATAGAAAAAATTATTGTCGATGACTTTTTGTATAGAAAAGGTTGTTATCAATTACTTATCGATTACTTCTTTTAGAAAAAGTTGTTATTGATAACTTTTTGTATAGAAAATGTTGTTATCGATTACTTTATAATTTTTTATCGATTGTTACCGATTACCTTTTCTACACCAAAAGTTGTTATCGGTGACTTTTTCTACAGCAAATGTTGTAGTCGATATAGTAAAAATTGTTATCGACGAATTTTCTTCAGAAAAAGCTGTTATCGATGATTTTTTCTACTGAAAAATTTGTTATCGATGTTTTTTATATAAAAAGATGTTAAGAATATTTCTTTAAAAAAATGTCATCGGTTTTATCGATGGCTTTTTGCTATAGAAAAAATTGTTATCGATGAAAACGTTGTTATCGATGAATGTTTCTATAGAAAAACTTGTTATCTATGACATTTTTTTATAGAAAAATCGTTTTAGATGAATTTTTCTGTAGAAAAATTTTTATCGATGAATTTTTCTATAGAAAAAGATGTTATCGATGATTTTTTTTTCTATAGAAAAAGTTTTTACCGATTACTTTTTCTATAGAAAAAAAATTATCGATGACGTTTTCTATAGAAAAATGTTTATCGATGACTTTTTCTATAGAAAAGTTATTATCGATAACTTCTTGTATAGAAAAAACTGTTAGCGATGACTTTTTGTTGCTAATCATATTTTCAATCAACTGTTTTATCTAAAATGATACGAATCTAATATTTTTCCAGGAAAATCACTGTCTGCGCATAAAAATTTTGGGCGATTGTTATTACTGTGTCTCTGGCCTGCCCGTTTCGAGATCTCAACATGCATCGAACTGTGTCAATATGGGTCTACAAATGATTGATGCAATCAGGTATGTAGATTATGAACTAAAACATTCTATCTTCTTTTATCTGTCAACCCACACATATTTAGCTACGGATACACACACATACCTACTTCTAAACAAAATTCCCACACAATTGTAAACATTTTACAAAATACAATATTTATGTAGATGACACCAACAGCGATGATGTACTTTGGAAATGTAAACAAATTGCTATTGAATTCTCGTGCAAACAAATCAACAAACACACATAAGTACTCACATACACATTCCTTCAGAGTAGGCTGACATAATAAGAGCCAGTATCCACATGGTTACTGTGGTTGTGAACCAACAACCGCTGCCACCCCCTTAACCCACCTGACAACAACCACCGATACAAGTTGGAACTCTGATTAAAGCCATGAACAACATCAGGACAACAGGACAAACACTTGTTTTAATATCTACCAGGTGTTGGATAACAATCACGACAAGAATCTATGTAGCCAAACAAAGAGAGGTGGAGAGAGAGGGAAAAAGACCACACAATCTAAAGTATGAAAAAAAGCCATGATATGGCCCCAAAGGATATAAAAGACTTTCCTTAATCTTTGCGAATTTATTTGAATTTTTAACAAATTGTCCTCCAGCCTCTTCCCCTGCATCGGCAATGGGGATGGGCATAAATATCCAACAAATTGTTTAATCTTCGGATTTTGTTGAATTTTTGACGTAAAGTTAAATCCACAAACAATGTAATCAATATTCTGATTCTGATTTTAAATGAGGATTTATTGAACTGGAAATGCTTCATTACAAAGGATAAGGAGGCAGGCTGGGTTTAAGTAATTGTTTTTTGACCTTTTTCGCAATGGGCGGTGGAAAAGCTCTATACAATAAGCCTTTGTTACAAAGAAAGGGTGGCAAAGGGTGTATAAGGGTTTTTAATAAAGTGGGTATAGAAAATGTTGTTATCGACAACAATTTCTATAAAAAAAGTTGTTATCGACAATATTTTCATGGAAAAATTTGTTATCGGCAACTATTTCAATGGGAAAAGTTGTTATAGACAACTCTGTCTATAGAAAAAGTTTTTATCGACAACTATTTCTATAGAAACAGTTGTTATAGACAACTATTTCTATAGAAAAAGTTGTTATCGATAACTATTTCTATAGAAAACGTTGTTATCGACAACTATTTCCATGGAAAAAGTTGTTATCGACAACTATTTATATAGAAAAAGTTCTTATCGACAACTATTTCAATGAAAACGGTTGTTATCGACAACTATTTCTATAGAAAAAGTTGTTCTCCACAACTATTTCTTTAGAAAACGTTGTTATAGACAACTATTTCTATAGAAAAAGTTGTTATCGACAACTATTTCCATGGAAAAAGTTGTTATCGACAACTGTTTCTATAGAAAAAGTTGTTATCGACAACTATTTCTACAGAAAAAGTTGTTATCGACAACTATTTCTATAGAAAAAGTTGTTATCGACAACTATTTCTATAGAAAAAGTTGTTATCGACAACTATTTCTATAGAAAAAGTTGTTATCGACAACTATTTCTATAGAAAAAGTTGTTATCGACAACTATTTCTATAGAAAAATTTGTTATCGACAACTATTTCTATAGAAAAATTTGTTATCGACAACTATTTCTATAGAAAAAGTTGTTATCGACAACTATTTCTATAGAAAAAGTTGTTATCGACAACTATTTCTATAGAAAAAGTTGTTATCGACAACTATTTCTATAGAAAAAGTTGTTATCGACAACTATTTCTATAGAAAAAGTTGTTATCGACAACTATTTCTATAGAAAAAGTTGTTATCGACAACTATTTTTATAGAAAAAGTTGTTATCGAAAACTATTTCTATAGAAAAAGTTGTTATCGACAACTATTTCTATAGAAAAAGTTGTTATCGACAACTATTTCTATAGAAAAAGTTGTTATCGACAACTATTTCTATAGAAAAAGTTGTTATCGACAACTATTTCTATAGAAAAAGTTGTTATCGACAACTATTTCTATAGAGAAAGTTGTTATCGACAACTATTTCTATAGAAAAAGTTGTTATCGACAACTATTTCTATAGAAAAAGTTGTTATCGACAACTATTTCTATAGAAAAAGTTGTTATCGACAACTATTTCTATAGAAAAAGTTGTTATCGACAACTATTTCTATAGAAAAAGTTGTTATCGACAACTATTTCTATAGAAAAAGTTGTTATCGACAACTATTTCTATAGAAAAATTTGTTATCGACAACTATTTCTATAGAAAAAGTTTTTATCGACAACTATTTCTATAGAGAAAGTTGTTATCGACAACTAGTTTTATAGAAAAAGTTGTTATCGACAACTATTTCTATAGAAAAATATGTTATCGACAACTATTTCTATAGAAAAAACTGTTATCGACAAATATTTCTATAGTAAAGCTGTTATCGACAACTATTTCTATAGAAAAAGTTGTTGTCGACAACTATTTCCATAAAAAAGTTGTTATCGACAACTATTTCTATAGAAAAAGTTGTAGTCGACAACTATTTATATAGAAAAAGCTGTTATCGATTACTATTTCTATAGAAAAAGTTGCTATGGACAACTATTTCTATAGAAAAAGTTGTTATCGACAACTATTTCTATAGAAAAAGTTGTTATCGACAACTATTTCTATAGAAAAAGTTGTTATCGACAACTATTTCTATATAAAAAGTTGTTATCGACAAGTTGTTATCGACAACTATTTCTATATAAAAAGTTGTTATCGACAAGTTTTTATCGACAACTATTTCTATAGAAAACGTTGTTATCGACAACTATTTCTATAGAAAAAGTTGTTATCGACAACTATTTCTATAGAAAAAGTTGTTATCGACAACTATTTCTATAGAAAAAGTTGTTATCGACAACTATTTCTATAGAAAAAGTTGTTATCGACAACTATTTCTATAGAAAAAGTTGTTATCGACAACTATTTCTATAGAAAAAGTTGTTATCGACAACTATTTCTATAGAAAAAATTGTTATCGACAACTATTTCTATAGAAAAAGTTGTTATCGACAACTATTTCTATAGAAAAAGTTGTTATCGACAACTATTTCTATAGAAAAAGTTGTTATCGACAACTATTTCTATAGAAAAAGTTGTTATCGACAACTATTTCTATAGAAAAAGTTTTTATCGACAACTATTTCTATAGAAAAAGATGTTATCGACAACTATTTCTATAGAAAAAGTTGTTATCGACAACTATTTCTATAGAAAAAGTTGTTATCGACAACTATTTCTATAGAAAAAGTTGTTATCGACAACTATTTCAATAGAAAAAGTTGTTATAGACAACTCTGTCTATACAAAAAGTTTTTATCGACAACTATTTCTATAGAAACAGCTGTTATAGACAACTATTTCTATAGGAAAAGTTGTTATCGACAACTATTTCTATAGAAAAAGTTGTTATCGACAACTATTTCTATAGAAAAAGTTGTTATCGACAACTATTTCTATAGAAAAAGTTGTTATCGACAACTATTTCTATAGAAAAAGTTGTTATCGACAACTATTTCTATAGAAAAAGTTGTTATCGACAACTATTTCTATAGAAAAAGTTGTTATAGACAACTATTTCTATAGAAAAAGTTTTTATCGACAACTATTTCTATAGAAAAAGTTGTTATCGACAACTATTTCTATAGAAAAAGTTGTTATCGACAACTATTTCTATAGAAAAAGTTGTTATCGACAACTATTTCTATAGAAAAAGTTGTTATCGACAACTATTTCTATAGAAAAAGTTGTTATCGACAACTATTTCTATAGAAAAACTTGTTATCGACAACTATTTCTATAGAAAAACTTGTTATCGACAACTATTTCTATAGAAAAAGTTGTTATCGACAACTATTTCTATAGAAAAAGTTGTTATCGACAACTATTTCTATAGAAAAAGTTGTTATCGACAACTATTTCTATAGAAAAAGTTGTTATCGACAACTATTTCTATAGAAAAAGTTGTTATCGACAACTATTTCTATAGAAAAAGTTGTTATCGACAACTATTTCTATAGAAAAAGTTGTTATCGACAACTATTTCTATAGAAAAAGTTGTTATCGACAACTATTTCTATAGAAAAAGTTGTTATCGACTACTATTCCATGGAAAAAGTTGTTATCGACAACTATTTCCGTGAAAAAGGTTGTTATCGACAACTATTTCCATGGAAAAAGTTGTTATCGGCAAATTTGTTATCGACAACTATTTCCATGGAAAAAGTTGTTATCGACAACTATTTCCATGGAAAAAGTTGTTATCGACAACTATTTCTATGGAAAAGGTTGTTATCGACAACTATTTCTATGGAAAAGGTTGTTATCGACGACTATTTCCATGTAAAAAGTTGTTATCGACAACTATTTTTATAGAAAAATTTGTTATCGACAACTATTTCCATATTAAAAGTTGTTATCGACAACTATTTCTATGGAAAAAGTTGTTATCGAAAAATATTTCCACAGATAAAGTTGTTATCGACAATTATTTTCAAGGAAAAAGTTGTTATCGACAACTATTTCCATGGAAAAAGATGTTATTCGCAAATATTTCCATGGAAAAAGTTTTTATCGACAACTGTTTCAATGAAAAAGGTATTATCTATAGAAAAAGTTGTTATCGACTTTAAAAAGTTGTTTTCGATAACTTATTATTATCTATGACATTGTAGTTAGAACAAACATTTTCGGACAACATTTGTTCAGAAAAATTTTGTTGCCGCTGCACATTCTTATCAATACACAAAACATAGAATAGAATATCTTTAAATAATAAACTTCTCTTCCTTTTTCAGACACGTTCGTGAAGCAACTGGCATCAATGTCGATATGCGTATTGGCATCCATACCGGTAATGTTTTGTGCGGTGTTTTGGGACTGAGAAAATGGCAATTCGATGTTTGGAGTGATGATGTTACGCTGGCAAATCACATGGAAAGTGGTGGTGTTGCGGGGTAAGTTGCGAGAGAGATAGAGAATACATTTTCATATCTGTAGATTTTTTATTATGATACGATTGATTATTGCTTTCCTTTTTTCGGCAAGCAGAGGTGTATTAAAGGAAATTGGTTTCATTTGGCTGATTTTTTTTAGAGAAGGAAACGGAAATTACCTGCTACCTGCGATTTGGCAATAATCAATGATTGCTAAAACGAAATATCACAATAGTAAACAAAAGAAAAATGAAATTGATTCTTGAAATGGAAATGACAGCTAATGGGGTTTTTATATAACACTTATCAATAAATCGGTAGCAAGCTTTGCGGAATATAATGAAGCCACATGAGGGAGGGAATGATCGATAAACACTTATTGTGGTAGGTAATGCATTTGGAAGGAAGAAATTAGGGAATTAATGGGAAGAAAGTAACCATTATGATGTTATCGAAAAGATTGTTTGCTGGGAAGGCGCCAAGAGATATTTAGAAAAGGTTCTTATCGATGACTTTTTTCGTAGAAAAAATAGCATGAATGATTTTATTTACACAATAATTTGTTATCGATGACTTTTTCTATAGAAAAAGTAGTTATCGTAGACATTCTCTATAGTAACAGTTGTTATCGATGATATTTTCTATAGAAACAGTTGTTTTCGATGACTTTTTCTCTAGAAAAAGTCGATATCAATGCTGATTTCTCTAGAAAATGTTATTATTGTTGATTTTTCATCGAAGAAAACCTGCTATCGATGACTTTTTCTATATAATAAGTTGTTATCGATGACTTCTTCTGAAGAAAACATTGTTATCGATGACTTCTTCTATAGAAAATGATGTAATCGATGACCTTTTCTATAGAAAAAGTTGTTATCGATGACTTTTTCAAACAAATTTATTTTATTGAAATCGATGTTTTATTCTATAGAAAAAGTTGTTATTGTTGACATTTTCAATAAACAATTTGTTATCGACGTCTTTTACTAAATAAAATGTTGTTATCGATGACTTTTTCTAAAGAAAATTTTGTTATCGATAAATTATTTTATAGTAATCGATTATGATATGTAGAAAATGTTCTTATCGATGACTTTTTTCGCAGAACAAATAGCATGAATGGTTTCATTTACACAATAATTTGTTATCGATGACTTTTTCTATAGAAAAAGTTGTTATCATTGACTTTCTCTATAGTAACAGTTGTTATCGATGACATTTTCTATAGAAACAGCTGTTATCGATGACTTTTTCTCTAGAAAAAGTTGTTATCGATGATGTTTTCTCTAGAAAATGTTGTTATCGTTGCTTTTATCGAGGAATACCTGCTATTGATGACTTTTTCTATAAAATGAGTTGTTATCGATGACTTCTTTTATAGAAATCGATGTTTTCTTCTATAGAAAAAGTTGTTATCGTGGACATTTTCAATAGAAAGGTTGTTATCGATGTCTTATACTGCATAAAATTTTGTTGTCGATGACTTTTTTTAAAGAAAATTTTGTTCGAGATAAATTATTTTGTAGTAATCGATCATTGTTTGTATAAAAAAACTGTTATAAAGAAAGTTTTGTTATTTGTTAAAGAAAATTTTGTTATCGATAACGTCTTCTATAGAAACAATTGTTATCATTGACATTTTCAACAGAAAAATTTATTATCGACGACTCTCTCTATACAAAGAGTTGTTATAGATGTGTTTTTCTGCAAAAAAAGTTGTTATCGATGATTTCTTCTGCAGAAAATGCTATTACCGATGACTTTTCCAGAAAAAAATTGTCATTGATGACTTTTCCAAAAGAATATTCTTGTTATCGATGTCTTCTTCTATAGAAAAATTTTTTTCGATGACAATTTTTTTTTATAACAAGTTGTTATCGATGACTTTTTCTACGAAAAATATTGTTTCGATGACTTTTTGTATGGAAAATGTTGTTATCGATTTACTTTTCTATACTAAAATTTGTTATCGGTGATTTTATTCTAAAGAAAAGGTTGTTATCGATTGCATTGTCTAACGAAATTGATGACTTCTTCTATCGAAAAAGTTGTTATCGTTAACATATTCAATAGATGACCTTTTCAATAAACAAAAGTTGATATCGATGCCCTTATCTACAGAAAATGTTGTTATCGGTGACTTCTTCTTAAGCAAAAGTTATTATCCATGAATTTTATCTAGAAAAAACTGTTATCGATGACTATTTCTGTAAAAAAAGTTGTTATCGATGCTTTTTCTGAATAAAACTTTGTTATCGACAGCCTCTTCTATAGTTATCGGTAACTGTTTGCATATAAAAAGTTGTTTTCGATTATGATTTCTATAGAAAAAGTTGTTATCGATAATTTTTTTGTACAGAAAATCTTGTTATCGATTACTTCTTCTATCGAGAAAGTTGTTATCGTTGACATATTCAATACATGACCTTTTCTATAAACAAAAGTTGATATCGATGCCTTATATTCAGAAAATTTTGCTATAGGTGACTGCTTTTCAAGCAAAAGTTATTATCGATGAATTTTATCTAGAAAAAACTGTTTTCGATGACTATTTCTGTAAAAAAAGTTGTTATCGATGCTTTTTCTGAATAAAAATTTTTTATAGAAAACTTTGTTATGGATAACTTTTTCCATATAACAACTTGTTATCGATGATGGTTTCTATTGAACAAATTGCTATCGTTGATTTTTTGTACAGAAAATTTTGTTATAGATGACTTCTTCTGATGAAAAGTTATTATCGAAGACATTTTCTAAAGACAATTTTGTTGTCGCTGACTTTTTCTAAAGAAAATTTTGTTATCGATGACTTCTTCTAGAGAAAAAAATGTTATCGATGTTTTTTTCTACAGAAAATATTGTTATCGATTATTTTCTATGCAGAAATTTGTCATACGTGATTCTTTTACAGACAATTTTTTATCGATTGCTTTTGCTATAGAAAAGGTTGTTATCGAAGAAATTTTCCACAGAAAATGTGGTTATTGAATGTTTTTCCTGTAGAAAAAAACAGTTATCGAAGAAATTGTGTTTAGAAAAAGATGCAATCGATAACTTTATCTTTAGGTTGAATTTGATATCGGTGATTTTTTCAATTAAAAAATTTGTTATCGAATGGACTTTTAAAAAAGTTGTTATCGATGACTTTTTCAATAGAAAAAATTGTTATCAATTACTTTTTCGTTGTAAAAGCTTGTGACTTTTTCTATGAAAGCACTTGTTATCGAACAGTATTTCCATAGAAAACTTTGTTATCGATGTTTTTCTACGGAAAATGTTGTTATCAATGACTTCTTCTGATGAAAAAGTTGTTATCGATTACTGTTTTTATAGTACAAGTTGTTATCGATGACGGTTTCTATAGAAAAAGTAGTTGTCAATGACTTTGTTTGTTGTTGTCGATGACTTTTTCCATCGAAAAAGTTGTTGTCGATGACTTTTTCCATCGAAAAAGTTGTTGTCGATGACTTTTTCTATCGAAAAAGTTGTTGTCGATGACTTTTTCTATTGAAAAAGTTGTTGTCGATGACTTTTTCTATTGAAAAAGTTGTTGTCGATGACTTTTTCTATCGAAAAAGTTGTTGTCGATGACTTTTTCTATCGAAAAAGTTGTTGTCGATGACTTTTTCTATAGAAAAAGTTATTGACGATGACTTTTTCTATAGAATAACTTGTTGTCGATGAATTTTTCTATAGAAAAACTTGTTGTCGATGACTTTTTCTATAGAAAAACTTGTTGTCGATGACTTTTTCTATAGAAAAACTTGTTGTCGATGACTTTTTCTATAGAATAACTTGTTGTCGTTGACTTTTTCTATAGAAAAACTTGTTGTCGTTGACTTTTTCCATAGAACAACTTGTTGTCGATGACTTTTTCTATAGAAAAACTTGCTGTCGATGACTTTTTCTATAGAAAAACTTGTTGTCGATGACTTTTTCTATAGAAAAACTTGTTGTCAATGACTTTTTCTATAGCAAAACTTGTTGTCGATGACTTTTTCTATAGAAAACTTGTTGTCGATGACTTTTTCTATAGAAAAACTTGTTGTCAATGACTTTTTCTATAGCAAAACTTGTTGTCGATGACTTTTTCTATAGAAAAACTTGTTGTCGATGACATATTCTATAGAAAAACTTGTTGTCGATGACTTTTTCTATAGAAAAAGTTGTTATCGATGACTTTTTCTATAGAAACAGTTGTTATCGATGAGTTTTTCTGTAGAAAAAGTTGTTTTCGATGAGTTTTTCTATAGAAAAAGTTGTTGTCGATGAGTTTTTCTATAGACAAACTTCTTGTCGATGACTTTTTCTATAAACAAAGTTGTTATCGATGACGGTTTCTATAGAAAAAGTAGTTATCGATTACTTTTTCTAAAGAAAGTACTGTTATCGAAGACTTCTACTGAACAAAAAAGTTGTTATCGAATATTTTTTCTACGGAAAAAGTTGTTATTGGTTACTTCTCTAACAAAAATTTGTTATCGAAGACTTTTTCTAAAGAAAATTTTGTTATCGATGATTTGTTCTATAGAAAAAAACGATAACAATTTTTTCTATAGAACAAATTATCTTCTGCTATAAAAAATTGTTATAGATGACTTCTTCTAAGAAAAAAAACGTTAATGACTACTTTTTTTATAGAAAATGTTACTATCGATAAATTTTTTATAGAAAACTTGTTATCTAAGACTTTTTCTACAAAAAAGTTGTTATCGATAGCTTTTGCTATATAAAAAGTTGTTATCAAAGGCATTTTTCATAGCAAATGTTATTATCGATTACTGTTTCTATAGAAAAAGTAGTTATCGATTACAAATACTTCGATATGGAATACTTCTACTGAAAAAAAATTTTTATCGCTTATATTTTTACGGAAAAAGTTGTTATTGGTTAATTTTTTTACGAAAAAGTTGTTATCGACTTTTGTTATAGACTTTTTCTAAAGAAAATGTTGTTATCGGTGATTTGTTCTAAGAAAAAAGTTGTTATCGACTACTTTTGTATAGATAATGTTACAATCGATTAATTTTTTTATAGAAAAAGTTGTTATGTTATTATCGATAGCTTTTGCTTTATAAAAAGTTGTTAACAAAGGCATTTGCCATAGAAAATATTGTTATCGAATAGTATTCCTGTAGAAAACAAGAGTCTTCGATAACTCCTTTTTCTACATGAATAATCTTTAAAAAAAAGTTGTTATCGATTAATTTTTCTTTCGAACTATGTTGTCATCGATGACTATTTCGATGAAATTGTTGGGATCGAAAGCTTTTGTGAAGAAAAAATTGTTGTTATCGACTATTTTTGTAGAGAAAATGTTACAGTCGATTATTTTTTTTATAGAAAAAGTTATTATGTTATTATCGATATATTTTGCTTTATAAAAAGTTGTTAACAAAGACATTTTCCATAGAAAATATTGTTATTAAATATAATTCCTGTAGAAATAGGAGTTATCGAAGACTAATCTTTAGAAAAAGTTGTTATCGATTAATTTTTCTTTCGAACTATGTTGTTATCGATGGCTATTTCGATGAAATTGTTGTGATCGAAAGCTTTTGGGAAGAAAACATTGTTATCGCAGATTTTTCTTTTAGGAAAATATGTTATCGATTACATTTTCAATAGAAACAGTTGTTAGCGATGACTTTTTTCTCTATAAAATGTTGTTATCGATAATATTTTAGTTAGAAAAACTTGTTATCAATGACAATTTCTATGATAAAACTTGTTATCAAGCAGCATTTCTATAGAAAATATTGTTATCGATGACATTTTCATTAACAGATGTTCTTATCGAATATTTTTCCTGTAGAAAAAACCCATTATAGATGTCATTATCTTTAGAAACAGTTGTTATCAATGATTTTTTCTTTAGTATTATGTCGTTATCAATGATTATCTCTATGAAATTTTTGTTATCGACGGCTTTCTAAAAAAATTGTTATCGGAGATATGTCCTTTAGGAAAATTTGTTATCGATCACTCATTTTTCAACAAACTTGTTATCGATTAGTTTTTTCTAGAACATTTTGTTATCGATAACATTTTCCCTAGAGTAACTTGTTATCTATGCGTTTTTCTGTAAAAACACTTGTTATTGAACAATATTTCTATGAAAAACTTTGTTATCGATGACTTTTTTTATAGAAAAATGGGTTATTCAACTTTCTTTTATATTAAATACTTGGTCTGTTCCAGAACCTGCAAGAAGCAACTATTTTTTACTACGATAACATTTTTTCCTTTATGTTATCGAAAAAAAAAACAGTAAAAATTATTAGATTGCAGTACTGGAACAGACCAACTGTTATATATTCCTTTTGGCTCCTGCCCTATGCGTCTTTATGCCGGATAATTTCTTACTGATAATGGGCAACCTCTCCATCATCATTAAAAACCAATATTCTGCTCATCAACACAAAGAAAACAATCCAAAATAAATAAAAAAACTCAATCAAGTGAAACCAATTTTCACCACGAAAAAGGAAACACAACAAAAACAAACAACCGAACGATTTTTTTTTTATTTATTTATTTTTCTCAAAATTATTTCCTCTTTTTAAATATCACAGACGAGTACACATCACCAAACAAACTTTGGATTTTCTCAATGGGAAATTTGAAGTTGAGGAAGGAAATGGCGGCAGCCGTGATTCCTATTTGGCAGATCATAAAATAGAGACATATTTAATTGTACCACCAAAGGTAAAGCTCGTCAATTGAGGGGCTGAAATATTTGAATTTAAAGTAAGTGATTTTAATCTTGCTCTCTTTTCTAACGCTCTAGAAACCCACCTATATTTTACATCCTGTGCCACGTGTCATCGAATGCAGTAACTCCCTGGAGGATGCAGATAATCCCACGGATAAACACAATAATATCTACAGCAGTGGTCATAATGCCGATGCTGAGGCAACGGAAAAACTTCTACCCCTGACCATTGTCAATTTCAAGGGTGTAGACAATCCCCACTCGCCACCAGCAACAGCACCAACAACCACTGCAGGAGGTGGCAGCAGCAGTCCTGAACCAAAACTGCCACAATTATCCTCAACAACGACATCGATGTCAATTAAAGAAGAAGAAGATGAGGATAACGTGGAGCTAAGACAAAACGAAGCCAATAAACAGCAACAGTTGCTGCCCGAATCGGTAGCAAATCACAATTCAGCCCCAGAGATAGCCACCAATAATACTCATGCCTCCCTAACGCCCAAGTCATCTCTTAGCCTACCCAATGATGATGCTCTAAGTGCCAGTGGCAGCGAGGGCGGGAATAGTGGTGGTGGTGGTTCTACCACCCCAGCAACGAATATAACTGAAAATCCTCTGGCAAATCTAGACTCATCCCCGACTTTGAACGGTGGTAATGCGATTGCCGCCAACTCAGTTAATACCAGCAATGCTGCATCAGGAACAACCACAACTGGCAATAATTTGTTAGCTTCCGATGTACCAGAGACAGCAAAGAGCAAACGGAAACTATCAGTGCAAGGTAAGTGTGCATGTGTCAATTTCAGGCAATAATTTTGCCTGCAAGGGGCTATTTATGATGGCACGAATAAAAGTCAGTTTCCGATACTCAATTTGCACAAGGCTAGTTATCGAAGAGGGGAAAAAGAGCAAAAGGGAAATTGATTATGAACACTAAATTGAATGCAAAAAAATGTTATCGAAAAAAGTTAACTATTGATGAAGTACTCCTTGTTATCCAGAACTATTTCTGTGGGAAAAAATCGATAGCCATTAATTTTATGAAAAAATATTCGATAACAAATTTTTCTATTAAGATGGTAAACGATAACAAATGTTTATACGGAAAAAGTAAAAGATAAAAATTTTTTCTATGGAAAAAATAATCGATAACCATTTATTCTATGAAAAAAGTAATTTGTAACAACTTTTTCTATGGAGAATGTAATCGATAACAAATGTTCTGTGAAAAAATTATCGATGTAAAAGTAATCGATAACAGTTTTTTTATGGAAAAATAATCGATATCTACTTTTTCTACGGAAAATGTCATCGATAACAACCTTTTCTATAGAAAAAGCCAACGATAACACCTTTTACTATAGAAAATTTCATCGATAACAACATTTTCGACCGAAAAACTAAACGATAATAAATTGTTTAATGGAAAAATAATCGATAAAACTTTTTCTATAGAGAATGAAATCGATGACGGAAAAAAATCGATAAAAAAAACTTTTCTTTTGAAAAAAAATCGATAACCATTAATTTTATGAAAAAATATTCGATAACAAATTTTTATATTGAGATGGTAATCGATAACAAATGTTTCTACCGGAAATGTACAATTTTTTCTATGGAAAAAATAATCGATAACCATTTATTCTATGAAAAAAGTATTTTTTTTGAACAACTTTTTGTAACAATTTTTTTTTCTGTAGAGAATGTAATCGATAACAAATTTTCTATGAAAAAATTATCGATGTAAAAGTAATCCACAACACGTTTTTCTATGGAAAAATAATCGCTATCTACTTTTTCTACGGAAAATGTCATCGATAACAACCTTTTCCATAGAAAAAGCCATCGATAACACCTTTTACTTTTTACTATATCGATGTAAAATTGATCGATAATAGGATTTTCTATGGAAAATAATCGATATCTACTTTTTCTATGGAAAATATCATCGATAACAACTTTTTCTATAGAAAAAGCCATCGATAATTTCATCGATAACAACATTTTCGACCGGAAAACTAAACGATAACAAATTTTTTATGGGAAAATAATCGATAAATTTTTTTCTATACAGAATGTAATCGATGACGGAAAAAATCGATAAAAAAACTTTTCTTTTGAAAAAAAAATCGATAACCATTAATTTTATGAAAAAAATATTCGATAACAAATTTTTATATTGTGATGGTAATCGATAACAAATGTTTCTACCGAAAATGTAAACGATAACAATTTTTTCTATGGAAAAAATTATCGATAACCATTTATTCTATGAAAAAAGTAATTTTTTTAACAACTTTTTGTATCAACTTTTTCTATGAAAAAACTATCGATGTAAAAGTAATCGATAACAGTTTCATCATCGATAACAACCTTTTCTATAGAAAAAGCCATCGATAACACCTTTTACTATAGAAAATTTCATCGATAACAACATTTTCGACCGAAAAACTAAACGATTACAAATTTTTTATGGGAAAATAATCGATAACATTTTTTTCTATAGAGAATATAATCGATGACAAACTTTTCTAAGGAAACAATACTCGATAACAATGTTTTTCTATAAAAGAAATTAGCGGTAACCAAATTTACAATAAAAAAGTAACCGATAACCAGTTTTTCTAAGAAAAAAGTAATCGATAAGAAATTTTTGTATTAAGAAGCTAATCGATAACAAAATTTTTTATGGGAAAAGTCATCGATAACACTTTTCCACGGAAAAATTGATTGGTAATATATATTCTCACTAAAAAAACACTTTTACTATAAAAAAAATAATCGATAACAATTTTTGTCTAACCCATAACAACATTTTCTTTGGGCAAAGTAATGGATAACAACTTCCGCTATTGAAAGGTAATCGATAACAACGTTTTGTGAGAAGAAATCTATAACATAATTTTCAAAAGCAAACTTTATCGATAACAATTTTTCCTATGGAATAGTTATAGATAACACATTTTTCTGTAGAAGGAGTAATCGATAAAAAAAAAAACAGATCAATCGACTACCAAGGTGGTAGTCTATTGAAAAAATCGATAACATCTCATTAATGGAACATTTGTAGAAAAAGTTGTTATCGACAAACAAAACTGTATCAAAAACTCGTTATCGATGAATTTTTCTATAGAAAAATTTATTATCGGTGACGTTGTCTATAGAAAAAGTTTTTATCGATGACTTTTTTCCATTGAGATACTTATTATCGGTGACCGCTTCCATAGAAAAACTTTATATCGAAGACTTTCTCTATAGAAAAGATTGTTATTGATGACTTTTACATTAGAAAAAGTTTTTATCCATGGCTTTTCCGATAGTAAAATATGTTACCGATGACTTTTTCTACTGAAAAACTTGTTATCGATGACTGTTTCCATAGAAAAAATTGTTACCGATAATGTTTTCCATTTCCGATGATGTTTTCCATTGAAATGTTCTTATCGAACTTGTTATCGATGACTTTTTCTATAGTAAAATATGTTATCGATAACTTTATCTACAGAAAAAACTTGCTATCGATGACCGTTTCCTTAGAAAATGTTGTTTCGATAACTTTATCTACAAAAAAATTTGACTATTTCCTCAGAAAAAGTTGTTTTCGATTACTTTATTCATAAAAAATTTCTACCGATGATTGCTATCGATTAATTTTTTTATAGAAAAAATATCTACCGATGACGTTTTACATTGAAAAATAGTTATCGATCATATTTTTATAGAAAAACTTGTTATCGATGAAATTTTCTATTGAAAAGTTGTTATCGATTACTTTTGCTAAAGAAAAAAACTTGTTATCGATGTCTGTTTTCCACTGAAAAGTTGTTATAGATCGCTTTTCAATAGAAAAACTTTTTATCGATGATTTTTTCTATAGAAAAAGTTCTTATCGATTACTTTTTCCATAGAAAATTGTTCTACCGATGACGTTTTCCATTGTTATCGATCAATTTTTTTATGCCAAAACTTGTTATCGATGGTACTTTTTCTATCGTAAAAGATGTTTTCGACGACTTTTTCTATAGAAAAACTGGTTATCGATTACTGTTTTCATAAAAAAGGTTGTTATCGATTACTTTTTCCATAGAGAAATTTCTACGGATGATGTTTTCCATTGAAAAATTGTTATCGATCGCTTTTTTTATAGAAAAATTTGTTATCGTTAATTTTTTTCCATTGAAACAGTTGTTATTGATGACTTTTTCCATCTAAAAACTTGTTATCGATGACTGCTTTCATAGAAAAACTTGTTATCAATGATTTTTTATAGAAAAATTTATTATCGGTGACGTTATCCATAGAAAAAGTTGTTATCAATAACTTTTGCTATAAGGAAAGTTGTTATCGATGACTTTTTCTATAGGAAAGGTTGTTAATGACGACTTTTTGACGTTGTCTATAGAAAAAGTTTTTATCGATGACTTTTTTCCATTGAGAAACTTATTATCGGCGACCGCTTTCATAGAAAAATTTGTTATCGAAGACTTTTTCTATAGACAATATGTTACCGATGACTTTTTCTACCGAAAAAAACTTGTTATCGATGACTGTTTCCATAGAAAAATTGTTGCCGATAATTTTTCCATAGAAAATTTTTCTATCTATAGAAAAACTTGTTATCGATGAATTTTTCTATTGAGAAGTTGTTATCGATGACTTTTCTATAGAAAAGCTTGTTATCGACGATTACTTTTTCCATATTAAAAGATGTTATCGATTACTTTTGCTAATGAAAAAACTTGTTATCGACGTCTGTTTTCCATAGAAAAAGTTTCTACCGATGACGTTTTCCACTAAAAACTTGTTATAGATCGTTTTTCAATAGAAAAACTTTTTATCGATGATTTTTTCCATAGAAAAAGTTCTTATCGATTACTTTTTCCATAGAAAATTGTTCTACCGATGATGTTATGCCAAAACTTGTTATCGATGGTGCTTTTTCTATCGTAAAAGATGTTTTCTACGACTTTTTCTATAGAAAAACTTGTTATCGGTGAAGGTTTCCATAAAAGAAAGTTGTTATCGATTACTTTTTCCATAGAAACAATTTCTACGGATGATGTTTTCCATTGAAAAATTGTTATCGATCGCTTTTTTATAGAAAAACTTGTTATCGTCAATTTTTTTCCATTGAAACAGTTGTTATCGATGACTTTTTCCATATAAAAACTTGTTATCGATGATTTTTTATAGAAAAATTTGTTATCGGTTACGTTATCCATAGAAAAAGTTGTTATCGATAACTTTTTCTATAAAAAAAAGTTGTTATCGATGACTTTTTCTATAGGAAAGGTTGTTTTTAGAAAAAGTTGTCTACCGATGACGTTTTACATTGAAAAATTGTTATCGATCATATTTTTATAGAAAAGCTTGTTATCGATGAATTTCTCTATTGAAAAGTTGTTATCGATGACTTTTCTATAGAAAAGCTTGTAATCGATGATTACTTTTTCCATATTAAAAGATGTTATCGATTATTTTTTCTAATGAGAAAACTTCTACCGATGACGTTTTACATTGAAAAATTGTTATCGATCATATTTTTATAGAAAAGCTTGTTATCGATGAATTTATCTATTGAAAAGTTGTTATCGATGACTTTTCTATAAAAAAGCTTGTTATCGATGATTACTTTTTCCATATTAAAAGATGTTATCGATTACTTTTTCTAATGAAAAACTTGTTATCGATGTCTGTTTTTCATAGAAAAAGTTTCTACCGATGACGTTTTCCACTGAAAAGTTGTTATAGATCGCTTTTCAATAGAAAAACTTTTTATTGATGATTTTTTCCATAGAAAAAGTTCTTATCGATTACTTTTTCCATAGAAAATTGTTCTACCGATGACGTTTTCCATTGTTATCGATTACTCTTTCTATCGCAAAAGATGTTTTCTACGACTTTTTCTATAGAAAAACTTGTTATCGATGAAGGTTTCCATAAAAGAAAGTTGTTATCGATTACTTTTTCCATAGAAACAATTTCTACGGATGATGTATTCCATTGAAAAATTGTTATCGATCGCTTTTTTATAGAAAAACTTGTTATTGTTAATTTTTTCCATTGAAACAATTGTTATCGATGACTTTTTCCATATAAAAACTTGTTATCGATTACTGCTTTCATAGAAAAACTTGCTGTCAATGAATTTGTTATAGAAAATTTTGTTATCGGTGACGTTATCCATTGAAAAACTTGTTATCGAACACGTTTTCTATAAACAAAGTTGTTATCGATTACTTTTTCTATAGGAAAGGTTGCTATTGACGACTTTTTCCATAGGAAAATTTGTACTCAATGAGTTTCTCTCTCGAAAAAGTAGTTACTGAAGAAAAAGTTGTTTTCAATAATTTTTTCTAGAGGAATAAATGTTATCGATGGTGTTTTGTATAGAAGTAGTTGTTATCGATCACTTATTCTTTAGAAAAAGTTGTTATCTTCTCTAGAAAAAATAGTTATCGATTATATTTTTCTAGAAAAAGTAGATATCAATGTTGTTTTCCATAGAAAATTGTTATCGATGAAGTTTTCTATACAAAAACTAGTTATCAATGACGCTTTTCATTCAAAAAGTTTCTATCAATATCTTTTTCTATAGAAACAATTGTTATCGCTAACTTCTTCTATAGAAAAAGTTGTTATCGATGACTTTTTCTATAGAAAAAATTGTCATAGGTGTCGTGTTCCATAGAAAAAAATGTTATCGATATATTTTCTATATAATAAGTTGTTATCGATTACTGTTTTTATAGAATTTATTGTTATCGATTACGTTTTCTGTAGAGATTGTTATTATCGATTTCTTGTGCTATAGAAAGCGTTATTTTCGATGACTTTTTCCACAAAAAACATGCTATCTGTTACTTTTTCCATGAAAGCAGTTGTTATCGATGACATTTTTTATGGAAAAAGTTATTATCGAAGATTTTCTTATACAAAAAGTTGCTATCGATGACTTTTGTGATATAAAAAGTTGTTATCGATGAATTCTTCTCTAGATAAAGTTGTTATTGATGGTTTTTTCTATGGAAAAATTTTTTATCGATATTGCTCTAGAGAAAGTACTTATCGATGACTTTATCTCTAGAAAAAATTGTTATCGATTAATTTTTCTATGAAACGACAGTTATTAGCGATGGCTTTTTCTTCAGAAAAACTTATTATCGATGGTTTTTTTGTGGATGAGGTTGTTATCGATAACTGTTTCTATAAAAATGCTATTATCAATTGAATTTGTTCCTTAAGTATATCTTATCCTTTAACATTTATCTATTTTCCAATTTTTTTTCACTTCCAGGTTTAATATCATTTGCTGACAGAAGACGTTCATCTGCATCGTTTACCGAACGTAAAATGTCCTTCCATACAAATGAAAGTTTTCGCAGTCATGCAGGTATGTATGCAACAGCATCCATCCATCCATCAGTCAATCTGCAAACATGGACATGCTATATGGCATGCACCAAAACCATCCATTGAATGGAAAACTTTGAACTTTTCGTTAGAAATGAAAACTTTAAGTAAATGAAATTATTTCTTGCAATCACCTTGAGATGGAGAGAAACTATTGACCATCGAAATGAAGAGAACTTTATTTCAATAAAAATTGAATTTTATTTGTTTTTAACTACATTTTAAAGGATATCACTTGCTTTTACTTTGAATCCTCCCTTCCTGTCCACAGGTCACGTTTCTCGCAATCGCCCTTCATCGAAGATGACCAAATACGTTGAATGCTGGGGAGCTGATAGACCATTTGCTAATATTGCCGAATCGAAATTGGTTAAGAATATTGGTTTGGCCGTAAGTATTTTCTTTGCTAAAGTTTAATTTTCTATTCTCCGTAAGCAAGCAGGTGTGGAGGTGGTGGGGTGATAAAATCCAATTACCCGAAACACATTTTTGGAAACCAAAGTATACGACATTTTCTTACCACATAAAAGCAACAGCGTAAATTGCTTAGATTGAGGGATTCCTTTATTCCTTTTTGCCATTTTCATAGTCCCCTAACATGCCAAAAGTTATGTGAAAATTAAATTTTCTGAAATTGTTTTACTCAAACTTTGGTTTATCCCAATATGTCATTAACACATACGCAGGCAACAACCGGAGTGGAATATGTGTGCCTTGACTTTATTCTGGACATTACCCCGAGCATGACTATGGCAACAGTTGACTATGGCATGTTGTTGTGGCTTTACATGACTCTAAATTTTGTTGTTTTTTTTCTCGTAAATGTTGTTGGAGTTATTTTGTCAAAAAGTTATTGCCTTTGAAGCCAGGATGCCTGGGGATTGAGTCACATGGCTGAATATAGCACGGATGATGTTGAAAACGAAAAATATGTTTCATTTTCTTAAGAGAGGTTGTTCGATAACAACATTTTCAAGAGAAAAGTTATTCGATAACAATATATTTAAAGAAAAGTTGTTCGATAACAAATTTTTTTATAGAGAAGGTTTTTGATAACAAAATTTTCTATAGAGAAGTTTTTTGATAACAACATTTTCTGTAGAAAAGTTGTTCGATAACAATATTTTCTATTAAAAAGTTGTTCGGTAACAACATTTTCTATGGAAAAGTTGTTCGATAAAAACATTTTCTATGAAAAAGTGGTTCGATAACAACATTTTCTACAAAAAATCTGTTCGATGACAACATTTTCTATAAAAAGTTTTTCGATAACAAAATTTTTTACATAAAAGTTGTTTGATAACAACATTTTCTATAGCAAAGTTGTTCGATAGCAACATTTTCTATAGAAAAATTGTTCGATAACAACATTTTCTGTAGAAAAGTTGTTCGATAACAACATTTTCTATTAAAAAGCTGTTCGATAACAACATTTTCTATGGAAAAGTTGTTCGATAACAACAATTTCTAAAGAAAAGTTGTTCGATAACAAAATTTGCTATAGAAAAGTGGTTCGATAAAAACATTTTCTACAAAAAATCTGTTCGATAACAACATTTTCTTTAAAAAAGCTTTTCGATAACAATATTTTCTATGGAAAAGTATTGCGATAACAAAATTTTCTGTTGAAAACTTGTTCGATACAAAATGTTCTATATAAAAGTTGTTCGATAACAGCCTTTTCTATAGAAAAGTTGTTCGATAACAACATTTTATATTAAAAAGTAGTTCGATAAAAACATTATCTATTGAAAAGTTGTTCGATAACAACATTTCTATAGAGAAGATTTCGATAACATCATTTTCAATAGAAAAGTTGTTCGATACCAATATTTTCTATAGAAAAGTTTTTCGATAACAACAGTTTCGATAACCACAGTTTCTTAAGAAAAATTGTTCGATAACATATTTTTTTAGAGAAAAGTTGTTTGATAACAACATTTTCTATAGAAAGCTTTATCGATAACAACATTTGTTATAAAAAAGTTGTTCGATAACAACAGTTTTTTTAAAGTTGTTTGATAACAACAATTTCTAAAGAAAAGTTGTTCGATAACAACATTTTCTATAGAAAACTTGTTTGATAACAATATGTTCTATAGAAAAAATGTTCGATAACAACTTTTTCTTCAGAAAAGTTGTTCTATAACAACATTTTCTATAGAAAAGCTCGATAACAAAAACTTCTAAAAAAAAGTTGTTCGAGAACAACATTTTAATTGAAAAATTTTTCAATAACAACATTTTCTATAGAAAAATTGTTCGATAACAATATTTTTTTAGAAAAGATGTTCGATAAGAACAATTTCTAAAGAAAAGTTGTTCGATAACAACATTTTCTATAAGAAACTTGTTCGATAACAATATTTTCTATATAAACAATTTTCGATAACAACATTTTCTAAGGAAAAGTTGTGCGATAACAACCTTTTCTAAAGAAAAATTGTTCGATAACAATATTTTCTATAGAAAAGTTTTTCGATAACAACAGTTTTTGGGGAAAAGTTGTTCAATAGCTACAATTTGTAAAGAAAAGTTGTTCGATAACATGATTTTCTAGAGAAAAGTTGTTCGATAACAACATTTTCTATAGAAAAGTGTATCGATAACAATATTTTTTATGAAAAAGTTGTTCGATAAGAACATTTTCTAAGGAAAACTTGTGCGATAACAACATTTTCTAAGGAAAATTTGTTCGATAACAAAATTTTCTATGGAAAAGTTGTTCGATAAAAACAGTGTTTTAAAAGTTGTTTGATAACAACAATTTCTAAAGAAAAGTTGTTAGATAGCAACATTTTCTGGAGAAAAGTTGTTCGATAACAAAATTTTCTATAGAAAAGTTTATCGATAAGAATATTTTTTATGAAAAAGTTGTTCGATAACAACATTTTTTATAGAAAAGTTGTTCGATAACAACATTTACCATGGAAAAGTTTTTCGATAAAAACATTTTCTATAGAAAAGTTGATCGCTGACAACATTTTCTATAGAAATGTTGATCGATAACAACGGTTTCTATGGGAAAGTAGTTCGGTAACAACATTTTCTATGAAAAAGTTCTTGGATTACAATATTTTCTATTGAAAAGTTGTTCGATAACAATATTTTCAATAGAAAAAATGTTCAATAACAACATTTTGTAAACAAAGGTTGTTCGATAACAACATTTTTATACAAAAACTGTTCGATAACAACATTTTCTATAGAAAACATGTTCGATAACAAAATTTTCTATAGAAAACTTGTTCGATAACAACATTTTCTATAGAAAAATTGTTCGATAACAATATTTTTCAAGCAAAATTGTTTGATAACAATATTTTCTCTCGAAAAGTTGTTCGATAACAACGTTTACTATAAAAAGAGTGTCCGATATCAACTTTTCCGGTTAGTTCTCAACAGTGCCGCCATACATGTCCTTCGAATTATCGAAAACAAAAACACTTGTTCAACATTTGGACCTCAAAGAAGTTATTAAACCAGTCCTTAACATGTCAACAAATGTGTGAAACATCCACACACCTCCACATCAAATTGACTTTGAACGGAAAAGGAGGGCTACCATCACCAGAGGTGTGCTGTCATTGAAGCTACTATCATCTTCACACCTGCTGCGACTCTATTTAAAGTGATTTTGCTTAATTCTCTTTTGCACGCCTTGTGTGTTTGTCACCTTTATATTTATTTAATTTACCTTCTTTTCCTTGTCGTCTCTTTTTTGCTTGCTTCCTTCCTTCTTCCAGAGTATCGCCATGATTGAATCAAATTTATTGCCACCAGAGCGTAAATGTTTTAATTTCAATTGCTTTGGACCACCCACCGAATTGAAACCACTCACTATGTGGTATCGCAATACACCGCGTGAAGTAATGTATCGCGCCCAGCCGGATACTCATTTTCGCTATGATTTAATCTGCGCTTTTTTGCTCTTCATTTCAATTGCGGCAGTTCAGCTGATTGTTATGGATATGTGAGTATAACATTTTGAAAGGGAAGAGTTAATAAAAAGGAGGAAGAAATATTTGTATAGAAATAGTTGTCGATAACAACTTTTTCTATAGAAATAGTTGTCGATAACAACTTTTTCTATAGAAATAGTTGTCGATAACAACTTTTTCTATAGAAATAGTTGTCGATAACAACTTTTTCTATAGAAATAGTTGTCGATAACAACTTTTTCTATAGAAATAGTTGTCGATAACAACTTTTTCTATAGAAATAGTTGTCGATAACAACTTTTTCTATAGAAATAGTTGTCGATAACAACTTTTTCTATAGAAATAGTTGTCGATAACAACTTTTTCTATAGAAATAGTTGTCGATAACAACTTTTTCTATAGAAATAGTTGTCGATAACAACTTTTTCTATAGAAATAGTTGTCGATAACAACTTTTTCTATAGAAATAGTTGTCGATAACAACTTTTTCTATAGAAATAGTTGTCGATAACAACTTTTTCTATAGAAATAGTTGTCGATAACAACTTTTTCTATAGAAATAGTTGTCGATAACAACTTTTTCTATAGAAATAGTTGTCGATAACAACTTTTTCTATAGAAATAGTTGTCGGTAACAACTTTTTCTATAGAAATAGTTGTCGATAACAACTTTTTCTATAGAAATAGTTGTCGATAACAACTTTTTCTATAGAAATAGTTGTCGATAACAACTTTTTCTATAGAAATAGTTGTCGATAACAACTTTTTCTATAGAAATAGTTGTCGATAACAACTTTTTCTATAGAAATAGTTGTCGATAACAACTTTTTCTATAGAAATAGTTGTCGATAACAACTTTTTCTATAGAAATAGTTGTCGATAACAACTTTTTCTATGGAAATAGTTGTAGGTGACAACTTTTATCATGGAAATAATTGTCGATAACAACTTTTTCATTGGAAATAGTTGCTAATAACAACTTTCTCCATGGAAATTGTTGTCGATAAGAACTTTTCCATGGAAATAATTGCCGATAACAAATTTGTCTAAGGAAATAGTTTTCGATAACAATTATGTCTATAGTAATAGTCATCGATATCAACTTTGTCTATAGAAATAGTCATCGATAAAAAATGTTCTATAAAAAAGTAATCGATAACAACTTTTTCTATAGAAAAAGTCATCGGTAACGACATTTTCTATAGAAGACGTCATCGATAACAACTTTTGCTATAGAAAATGTCATCGATAACAACTTTTTTTTATAGAAAAAGTCATCGATACCGTCTTTTTTTATAGAAAAAGTCATCGATAACAACGTTTGCTATAGAAAAAGTAATCGATAACAGCTTTTTCTATAAAAAGTCAGTTTTCTATAGAAAAAGTCCTCGATAACAACTTTTTCTACAGGAAAAGACATCGGTAACAACATTTTCTATAGAAGACGTCATCGATAACAACCTTTGCTATAGAAAAAGTTATCGAAAACAACTTCTTTAATAGAAAAAGTCATCGATAACAATTTTTTCTATAGAAAAAGTCATCGATAACAACTTTTTCTATAGAAAAAGTCATCGATAACAACTTTTTCTATAGAAAAAGTCATCGATAACAACTTTTTCTATAGAAAAAGTCATCGATAACAACTTTTTCTATAGAAAAAGTCATCGATAACAACTTTTTCTACAGCAAGAGTCCTCGATAACAACTTTTTCTATAGAAAAAGTCATCAACAACAACTATTTCTATAGAATCCGCCATCGATAACAACATTCTCTGTAGAAAAAGTCATCGATAAGAAATTTTTCTAAATAAAAAGTCATCGATAACATCTCTTTCCGTGGAAATAGTTATCAATAACTACTTTTTCCATGGAAATGGTTATCTATAATAACTTTTTTATAGAAACAGTTGTCGATAACAGCCTTTCCTATTGAAAATATTAAAATTTGGTCTTCTTTCAGCAATCTTGCCTTGTTGGGTTCCCTGATCGCAACATTTATCTCTTTGAGTCTGTTCCTATATCTGAGTAATATGCATGTCCCCGATATCAATTCGACAACACCGGATCGCAATGGCCCTGGGCAGGTGGTGGCCAGTAGTCGTTTTCTGCGCATGGCCATATTTATTATTGTGAATATTTTAATATCGGCCTGTGCGGTATTTAGTGTGGTAAGCTCACACTCCTCCCAGAATACCGCGTTACCCTCTATAATCATTCCTAATTTCTTTCAGATCAACTTCGCCTATGAAGACTATGGCGACTCGGCGGCCTCAAATCTCAATCTCACCGGTATCTCGAATATATCCAATGACTCATCAATACCTGATATCGACACAATAACACCCTTTCCCGATCTACAAATTGCACCGATATATCTGTTCTGTTGTGCCATAAGTTTGGCTGCGGTTTCGGCTTTCCTAAGATCCGGATTTATTTTGAAATTTTTTGCCATGGTTGTGGCGGCGGTGTGTCAAATTGTGGTGCTGCATTTCAGTAACTTGTTTGAGCTCTACAATGCTCGCTATCGCATGGATTAGTAAGTCCAAGGACTCTTACAAAACGTCTTTCCTTTTACTAAATAACTTCTCTCCCACTCCAGCTTGCCCATTGAAGTTAAAAGTTTCCTATTATTACTGCTTGTGGTGGCTGTTTTACACACCCTGGATCGCCAGGGAGAATATGTGGCCCGCACAGATTTCCTGTGGAAGGCCAAGCTAAAAGTGGAACAGGAAGAAGTCGAAACCATGAGGGGTATTAATAAGGTAAAGTCAGATATCTCGAACAAAATAACATGGTATCTAGTAATTCCTCTCTCTCCCTCCCTCTCTTTAGATCCTTTTGGAAAATATTTTACCCGCCCACGTTGCCACCCACTTCTTGAGCCAACAGAATCCCTCAGAGCTGTATCATGAAAGTTATTCCTGTGTTGCCGTAATGTTTGCCTCCATCCCCAACTATAAGGAGTTCTATGATGAAACCGATGTAAATAAGCAGGGCCTAGAATGTTTAAGATTGCTGAACGAAATTATATGCGACTTTGATAAGGTATGTGGTGAGAGACCCCTTCGATAACACAACCGTTACTTAATAGGAACCTCCTTCCATTGTTTTTGTTTTTCTTTTCAGTTACTGTTAAAACCCAAATTTAGTGGCATCGAAAAAATTAAAACCATCGCAAGTACCTATATGTGTGCATCCGGTCTAAGGCCGGGCAAGGAGGAGGGAGCCAAGGTAAGTCCAACGAATTTAAAAGTAATCCTTTCCGAATTTTCTTGAAATAATACCTGAAATATTGTTTGCGCATGCAGCTGATGCGTAATTTTGCGGTAAGTTAGCATTTAATATCAAAATCAAAAACCAAAAGGCAATGATAACAACTTTTTCTATAGAAAAAGTCATCAACAACTTTTTCCATAGAAAAAGTCATCGATAACAACTTTTTCTACGGAAAAAGGCATCGATAACAACTTTTTCTACACAACAAGTCATCGATAAAAATTTCGTTCTATAGAAAAAGTCATCGACAACAACTTTTTCTATAGAAAAAGTCATCGACAACAAATTTTTCTATAGAAAAAGTCATCGACAACAACTTTTTCTATAGAAAAAGTCATCGACAACAACTTTTTCTATAGAAAAAGTCATCAACAACAACTTTTTCTATAGAAAAAGTCATCTACAACAACTTTTTCTATAGAAAAAGCCATCGACAACAACTTTTTCTATAGAAAAAGCCATCGACAACAACTTTTTCTATAGAAAAAGTCATCGAAAACAGGTTTTTCTATAGAAAAAGTCATCGACAACAACTTTTTCTATAGAAAAAGTCATCGACAACAACTTTTTCTATAGAAAAAGTCATCGACAACAACTTTTTCTATAGAAAAAGTCATCGACAACAACTTTTTCTATAGAAAAAGTCATCGACAACAACTTTTTTCATGAAAAAAGTGATCGACAACAACTTTTTTCATGAAAAAAGTCATCGACAACAACTTTTTTCATGAAAAAAGTCATCGACAACAACTTTTTTCATGAAAAAAGTCATCGACAACAACTTTTTTCATGAAAAAAGTCATCGACAACAACTTTTTTCATGAAAAAAGTCGTCGACAACAACCTTTTTCATGAAAAAAGTCATCGACAACAACTTTTTCCATAGAAAAAGTCATCGACAACAACTTTTTCTATAGAAAAAGTTATCGACAACAACTTTTTCTATAGAAAAAGTCATCTACAACAACTTTTTCTATAGAAAAAGCCATCGACAACAACTTTTTCTATAGAAAAAGTCATCGAAAACAGGTTTTTCTATAGAAAAAGTCATCGACAACAACTTTTTCTATAGAAAAAGTCATCGACAACAACTTTTTCTATAGAAAAAGTCATCGACAACAACTTTTTCTATAGAAAAAGTCATCGACAACAACTTTTTTCATGAAAAAAGTGATCGACAACAACTTTTTTCATGAAAAAAGTCATCGACAACAACTTTTTCTATAGAAAAAGTCATCGACAACAACTTTTTCTATAGAAAAAGTCATCGACAACAACTTTTTTCATGAAAAAAGTCATCGACAACAACTTTTTTCATGAAAAAAGTCATCGACAACAACTTTTTCTATAGAAAAAGTCATCGACAACAACTTTTTCTATAGAAAAAGTCATCAACAACAACTTTTTCTATAGAAAAAGTCATCTACAACAACTTTTTCTATAGAAAAAGCCATCGACAACAACTTTTTCTATAGAAAAAGTCATCGAAAACAGGTTTTTCTATAGAAAAAGTCATCGACAACAACTTTTTCTATAGAAAAAGTCATCGACAACAACTGTTTCTATAGAAAAAGTCATCGACAACAACTTTTTTCATGAAAAAAGTGATCGACAACAACTTTTTTCATGAAAAAAGTCATCGACAACAACTTTTTTCATGAAAAAAGTCATCGACAACAACTTTTTTCATGAAAAAAGTCATCGACAACAACTTTTTTCATGAAAAAAGTCGTCGACAACAACCTTTTTCATGAAAAAAGTCATCGACAACAACTTTTTCCATAGAAAAAGTCATCGACAACAACTTTTTCTATAGAAAAAGTCATCGACAACAACTTTTTCTATAGAAAAAGTCATCTACAACAACTTTTTCTATAGAAAAAGCCATCGACAACAACTTTTTCTATAGAAAAAGTCATCGAAAACAGGTTTTTCTATAGAAAAAGTCATCGACAACAACTTTTTCTATAGAAAAAGTCATCGACAACAACTTTTTCTATAGAAAAAGTCATCGACAACAACTTTTTCTATAGAAAAAGTCATCGACAACAACTTTTTTCATGAAAAAAGTGATCGACAACAACTTTTTTCATGAAAAAAGTCATCGACAACAACTTTTTCTATAGAAAAAGTCATCGACAACAACTTTTTCTATAGAAAAAGTCATCGACAACAACTTTTTTCATGAAAAAAGTCATCGACAACAACTTTTTTCATGAAAAAAGTCATCGACAACAACTTTTTCTATAGAAAAAGTCATCGACAACAACTTTTTCTATAGAAAAAGTCATCAACAACAACTTTTTCTATAGAAAAAGTCATCTACAACAACTTTTTCTATAGAAAAAGCCATCGACAACAACTTTTTCTATAGAAAAAGTCATCGAAAACAGGTTTTTCTATAGAAAAAGTCATCGACAACAACTTTTTCTATAGAAAAAGTCATCGACAACAACTGTTTCTATAGAAAAAGTCATCGACAACAACTTTTTTCATGAAAAAAGTGATCGACAACAACTTTTTTCATGAAAAAAGTCATCGACAACAACTTTTTTCATGAAAAAAGTCATCGACAACAACTTTTTTCATGAAAAAAGTCGTCGACAACAACCTTTTTCATGAAAAAAGTCATCGACAACAACTTTTTCCATAGAAAAAGTCATCGACAACAACTTTTTCTATAGAAAAAGTCATCGACAACAACTTTTTCTATAGAAAAAGTCATCGACAACAACTTTTTCTATAGAAAAAGTCATCTACAACAACTTTTTCTATAGAAAAAGCCATCGACAACAACTTTTTCTATAGAAAAAGTCATCGAAAACAGGTTTTTCTATAGAAAAAGTCATCGACAACAACTTTTTCTATAGAAAAAGTCATCGACAACAACTTTTTCTATAGAAAAAGTCATCGACAACAACTTTTTCTATAGAAAAAGTCATCGACAACAACTTTTTCTATAGAAAAAGTCATCGACAACAACTTTTTTCATTAAAAAAGTCATCAACAACAACTTTTTCTATAGAAAAAGCCATCGACAACAAATGTTTCTATAGAAAAAGTCATCGATAACAAATGTTTCTATAGAAAAAGTCATCGATAACAAATTTTTCTATAGAAAAAGTCATCGACAACAACTTTTTCTATAGAAAAAGTTATCGATAATAACTTTTTCTATAGAAAAAGTCATCGATAATAACTTTTTCTATAGAAAAAGTCATCGATAATAACTTTTTCTATAGAAAAAGTAATCGATAATAACTTTTTCTATAGAAAAAGTAATCGATAATAACTTTTTCTATATAAAAAGTCGTCGATAATAACTTTTTCTATAGAAAAAGTCATCGATAAGAAGTTTTTCTATAGAAAAAGTCATCGATAAGAACTTTTTCTATAGAAAAAGTCATCGACAGTAACTTTTTCTATTTAGAAAAAGTCATCTTTAGTAACTTTTTCTATATAGAAAAAGTCATCTTTAGTAACTTTTTCTATAGAAAAAGTCATCGTTAGTAGTTTTTTCTATAAAAAAAGTCATCGACTACAACTTTTTTTATAGAAAAAGTCATCAACAACAACTTTTTCTATAGAAAAAGTCATCGACAACAACTTTTTCTATAGAAAAAGTCATCGAAAACAGGTTTTTCTATCGAAAAAGTCATCGACAGTAACTTTTTCTATAGAAAAAGTCATCAACAAGTAACTTTTTCTAAAAAAAAGTCATCGACAGTGGCTTTTTCCATAGAAAAAGTCATCAACAGTGGCTTTTTCTATTGGAAAAGTCATCGACAGTAACTTTTTCTATAGAAAAAGTCATCGACAGTAAGTTTTCTATAGGAAAAGTTATCGTTGATGAGTTTTTCTACTAAAAAAAGTCATCGTTAAGGAGTTTTTCTAAAGAAAAAATCATCGTTAGTAACTTTTTCTATAGAAAAAGTAATCGATAACAATTTTTTCAATAGAAGTCATCGACAGTAACTTTTTCTATAGAAAAAGTCGTCGACAGTAACATTTTCTATAGAAAAAGTCATCGACAGTAACTTTTTCTATAGAAAAAGTCATCGATAACAATTTTTTCAATAGAAAAAGTCATCGACAGTAAATTTTTCTATAGAAAAAGTCATCGACAGTACCTTTTTCTATAGATAAAGTTATCGATAGTAACTTTTTCTATAGTAAAAGTCATCGACTGCAACATTTTCTATAGAAAAAGACGTCGACAGTAACATTTTCTATAGAAAAAGTCATCGACAGTAACTTTTTCTATAGAAAAAGTCATCGACAGTAACTTTTTCTATAGAAAAAGTCATCGACAGTAACTTTTTCTATAGAAAAAGTCATCGACAGTAACTTTTTCTATAGAAAAAGTCATCGACAGTAACTTTTTCTATAGAAAAAGTCATCGACAGTAACTTTTTCTATAGAAAAAGTCATCGACAGTAACTTTTTCTATAGAAAAAGTCATCGACAGTAACTTTTTCTATAGAAAAAGTCATCGACAGTAACTTTTTCTATAGAAAAAGTCATCGACAGTAACTTTTTCTATAGAAAAAGTCATCGACAGTAACTTTTTCTATAGAAAAAGTCATCGTTAGTAACTTTTTCTATAGAGAAAGTCATCGTTAGTAACTTTTTCTATAGAAAAAGTCATCGTTTGTAACTTTTTCTATAGAAAAAGTCATCGACAGTAACTTTTTCTGTAGAAAAAGTCATCGTTAGTAACTTTTTCTATAGAAAAAGTCATAGTTAGTCAATTTTTCTATAGAAAAAGTTATCGTTAGTAACTTTTTCTATAGAAAAAGTCATCGTCAGTTACTTTTTCTATAGAAAAAGTCATCGTTAGTAACCTTTTCTATAGAAAAAGTCATCGTTAGTAACTTTTTCTATAGAGAAAGTCATCGTTAGTAACTTTTTCTATAGAGAAAGTCATCGTTAGTAACTTTTTCTATAGAAAAAGTCATCGACAGTAACTTTTTCTATAGAAAAAGTCATCGACAATAACTTTTTCTATAGAAAAAGTCATCGACAGTAACTTTTTCTATAGAAAAAGTCATCGACAGTAACTTTTTCTATAGAAAAAGTCATCGACAGTAACTTTTTCTATAGAAAAAGTCATCGACAGTAACTTTTTCTATAGAAAAAGTCATCGACAGTAACTTTTTCTATAGAAAAAGTCATCGACAGTAACTTTTTCTATAGAAATAGTCATCGACAGTAACTTTTTCTATAGAAAAAGTCATCGTTAGTAACTTTTTCTATAGAAAAAGTCATCGTTAGTAACTTTTTCTATAGAAAAAGTCATCGTTGGTAACTTTTTCTATAGAAAAAGTCATCGTTAGTAACTTTTTCTATAGAAAAAGTCATCGTTAGTAACTTTTTCTATAGAAAAAGTCATCGTTAGTAACTTTTTCTATAGAAAAAGTCATCGTTAGTAACTTTTTCTATAGAAAAAGTCATCGTTAGTACCTTTTTCTATAGAAAAAGTCATCGAAAACAACTTTTTCTATAGAAAAAGTCATCGAAAACAACTTTTTCTATAGAAAAAGTTACTAACGATGACTTTTTCTATAGAAAAAGTTACTAACGATGACTTTTTCTATAGAAAAAGTTACTAACGATGACTTTTTCTATAGAAAAAGTTACTGTCGATGACTATTTCTATAGAAAAAGTTACTGTCGATGACTTTTTCTATAGAAAAAGTTACTGTCGATGACTTTTTCTATAGAAAAAGTTACTGTCGATGACTTTATCGTTAGTAACTTTTTCTATAGAAAAAGTCATCGTCAGTTACTTTTTCTATAGAAAAAGTTATCGTTAGTAACTTTTTCTATAGAAAAAGTCATCGTCAGTTACTTTTTCTATAGAAAAAGTCATCGTTAGTAACCTTTTCTATAGAAAATGTCATCGTTAGTAACTTTTTCTATAGAGAAAGTCATCGTTAGTAACTTTTTCTATAGAAAAAGTCTTCGTTAGTAACTTTTTCTATAGAAAAAGTCTTCGTTAGTAACTTTTTATATAGAAAAAGTCATCGTTTGTAACTTTTTCTATAGAAAAGGTCATCGTTAGTAACTTTTTCTATAGAAAAAGTCATCGACAGTAACATTTTTATAGAAAAAGTCATCGACAAGAACTTTTTCTATAGAAAAAGTCATCGTTAGTAACTTTTTCTATAGAAAAAGTCATCGTTAGTAACTTTTTCTATAGAAAAAGTCATCGTTAGTAAATTTTTCTGTAGAAAAAGTCATCGTTAGTTACTTTTTCTATAGAAAAAGTCATCGTTAGTAACTTTTTCTATAGAAAAAGTCATCGTTAGTAACTTTTTCTATAGAAAAAGTCATCGTTAGTAACTTTTTCTATAGAACAATTAATCGTTAGTAACTTTTTCTATAGAAAAATTAATCGTTAGTAACTTTTTCTATAGAAAAAGTCATCGAAAACAACTTTTTCTATAGAAAAAGTCATCGTTAGTAACTTTTCCTATAGCAAAAGTCATCCTTAGTAACTTTTTCTATAGAAAAAGTCATCGTTAGTAACTTTTTCTATAGAAAAAGTCATTGACAGTAACTTTTTCTATAGAAAAAAGTAATTGACAGTTACTTTTTCTATGGAAAAAGTCATCGTTAGTAACTTTTTCTATAGAAAAAGTCATAGTTAGTAACTTTTTCTATAGAAAAAGTCATAGTTAGTAACTTTTTCTGTAGAAAAAGTCATCGTTAGTAACTTTTTCTGTAGAAAAAGTCATCGTTAGTAACTTTTTCTGTAGAAAAAGTCATCGTTAGTAATATTTTCTGTAGAAAAAGTCATCGTTAGTTACTTGTTCTATAGAAAAAGTCATCGTTAGTAACTTTTTCTATAGAAAAAGTCATCGACAGTAAATTTTTCTGTAGAAAAAGTCATCTATAACAAATTTTTCCATAGAAGAAGAAGTAGAAAAAGTATTCGATTCAAAACGTTTTCTATTAAATATCTATCTATCTATCTATCTATCTATCTATCTATCTATCTATCTATCTATCTATCTATCTATCTATCTATCTATCTATCTATCTATCTATCTATCTATCTATCTATCTATGTCATCGTTAGTAACTTTTTCTATAGAAAAAGTCATTGTTAGTAACTTTTTCTATAGAAAACGTCATCGTTAGTAACTTTGTCTATAGAAAAAGTCATCGTTGGTAACTTTTTCTATAGAAAAAGTCATCGTTAGTAACTTTTTCGATAGAAAAAGTCATCGTTGGTAACTTTTTCTATAGAAAAAGTCATCGTTAGTAACTTTTTCGATAGAAAAAGTCATCGTTGGTAACCTTTTCTATAGAAAAAGTCATCGTTAGTAACTTTTTCTATAGAAAAAGTCATCGTTAGTAACTTTTTCTATAGAAAAAGTCATCGTTAGTAACTTTTTCAATAAAAAAGTCATCGACAGTGGCTTTTTCTATAGAAAAAGTCATCAACAGTGGCTTTTTCTATAGAAAAAGTCATCGACAGTAGGTTTTTCTATAGAAAAAGTCATCGACAGTAGGTTTTTCTATAGAAAAAGTCATCGACAGTTACTTTTTCTATAGAAAAAGTCATCGATTACAACTTTTTTATAGAAAAAGTCATCGACAGTAACTTTTTTATAGAAAAAGTCATCGATTACAACTTTTTTATAGAAAAAGTCATCGTTTACAAATTTTTCTATAGAAAAAGTCATCGTTAGTAACTTTTTCTATAGAAAAAGTCATCGTTAGTAACTTTTTCTATAAAAAAGGCCATCGTTAGTAACTTTTTCTATACAAAAAGTCAACGACAGTAACTTTTACTATAGAAAAAAATCATCGATAACAATTTTTTCAATAGCAAAAGTCAGCGAAAAAGTTGTTTTCCTATAGAAAAAGTATTCAATACAAACATAGCACCAGTTGTCGATAATAACTTACCCCCTAGTTATCATGCCCTCTAACTATATTTTCCATTGATGAATCAAAATAATAATTTTATTTG
This sequence comes from Musca autumnalis, assembly GCF_047663935.1. Taxonomy (NCBI): domain Eukaryota; kingdom Metazoa; phylum Arthropoda; class Insecta; order Diptera; family Muscidae; genus Musca; species Musca autumnalis. The sequence continues at coordinate 689,678 of NW_027412450.1, forward strand.
CCATTTAATTGGATTTGAGTTATCAATTTAAAGATTCTACTTTATAACGAGATTAATCAATTTTCTTTTTTCTCTTTCCTTCTTTCTTGCTCTTCCCCATATCATATTCGCCCACGGCTTAATAACATGTCAATGTTTAATGTTATTTACTTTTGTCAACATCCATATGCTTGGAAAATGAATCTACCGTGTACCCAACCACCCACCCCCTACGAACAGGATGAGAAACGTACCGAGGAACATAATGTTGTCATTTTGGTGGAATTTGCCATAGCATTGATGTCAATTTTAGATTCCATAAATCGTGAATCGTTTCAACGCTTTCGGCTACGCATTGGCCTCAATCATGGTCCTGTCATTGCCGGTGTGATTGGAGCTCAAAAGCCGCAATATGACATTTGGAGTAATACCGTTAATGTGGCATCACGCATGGATTCGTGCGGTGTCATGGGTAGATTACAGGTGGGTTATTGAGAAAAAAGAAGAAAAAGTGTCTTATGGTGTTTTCAAGTGGTTGATGGTCTTCTTCTTTCTTCCCTTCTTCTTACAGACTACCGAACACACAGCCAAGATTCTAATGGCAGCCGGCTATGAATGTGAATGCCGCGGTTTGACCTATGTCAAAGGCAAGGGAAATCTAGTCACTTATTTTGTAAAGACACCATTCGATGGAAAATTGTAAATCGCCGTTTGTTTTTTGTTTTAGTTTTAAATTCATTTTTATTATTATTAATAATTTACGCGTTTTATAAAAACAACAACAAAAATTAACAACACAATAACATCACATTATTTCAAAGAATTACAACTAAGGGAAAATTATGCAAATTAGTGAAAGTAATTACAAAAAAAAAAACAACAACATCATCATTTAGAAAATACAATATATTTATTAAACCCCTCCAACTCCTCACGTCCCACCCGCCAACTCCACAGGTCCTGCATCCCCCCAGCATAATTAACTGCTCATAAAAATGAACATTTAAATGTTCCATTTAAGCTATAAAAAGAACGATAATAAAAAGCTGATGCAAATAAAAGTTAACGAAAACAAATTAACCTTACTTCCTCCTACCTACCACCACCCCCCCAAACCATGATTAACCTCAACACTCTCGCTAGAACACCGCCATTTTTCATCCAACACTCAGTCATATTTCAATTATCCAAAGCATTTAATTTATATACACACACATACATATATACAAACATACATAAATGTATTTTTTTTACATAGAAACAACAAAAAAAGCGAACGAAACAATTAATCGAGTTACAAAAAAATAACAATTTTTAAAATAAATTGAGAAAATAAGGGAGTCCAGTAACAAAGGAGCAGAGCTGCTGACAGATAATGAGATTTTTTTTAATAAGGTAATTGAAAACAATTCCCACTTTTTCCATGGAAAATGACATCGATAACAAATGTTTCTATAGAAAAAACATCGATAACAACTTTTTCTACAGAAAAAAGTAATCGATAACAACTTTTTCTAAGTAAAAGTAATCGATAACAACTTTTTCTATTGAAAAAGTCACCGATAACTACTTTTTCTATAGAACAAGTCATCGATAACAATTTTTTCTATAGAAAATGTTCTCGATAGCAACTTATTTTATAGAAAATGTCATCGATAACAACTTCTTTTAAAGAAAATGACATCGCTAACAACTTTTTCTATTGAAAAAGTCATCGATAACAACTTTTTCTATAGAAAATGTTCTCGATAACAACTTTTTCTATAGAAAATGTTATCGATAACAACTTTTTCTATAGAAAATGTTAATGATAACAACTTTTTCTATAAAAAATGTTATCGATAACAACTTTTGTATAGAAATAAACATCGATAATATTTTTTTTTCTGTAAAACAGTCAACGATAACAACATTTTCTATAGAAAAAACATCGATAACAAATTTTTCGAAAGAAAAAACTTTCGATAACAGCTTTTTCTATAGAAAGCGTCATCGATATCAACTTTTTCTACGGCAAAGCCACCTATAACTACTTTACTATAGAAAAGACCGTCGATAACAAATTTTTTTATAGAAATAATCATCCATAATAAATTATTCTATAGAAAAAGTAATCGATAATATATTTTTAATAGAAAAGATCATTGATAACGATATCTTCCGTAGAGAAGGTCATCGATAGCAAACATTTTCTATAGAAAAGGTCATCGATAACAACATTTTCTGTACAAAATTTTCAATAGAAAAAGTAATCGATAACTAAATATTTTATAGAAAAAACAAAAAACATCGATAAAAACAAATTTTCCTATAGAAAAGTTAATTGACTGCTACTCTTTTTATAAACAAAGTCGTAGATAACAACTTTTTCTATAGAAAAAGTCATCGATAACAACTTTTTTCTATAACCAAAGTCATCGATGACAACTTTTTCTTTGGAAAAGGTCATCGATAACAAATTTGTCTATAGAAATGACATCGATAACAACTTTTTCTATAGAAAACGTCATCGATAACAACTTTTTATTTAGCAAAAGTCATCGATAACAACTTTTTCTATAGAAAAACTAATCGAAAACAACTTTTTCTATAGAAAAAGTTAAATGTAACAACTTTTTCTATAAACAAAAAGTTATCGATAACAACGTTTTCATTAAAAAATTTATCGTTAAAAACTTTTGCTACAGAAAGTCATCGATAACAACCTTTTCCATAGAAAAAGCCATCGATAACAAGTTTTTCAATAGAAAAAATCATCTATGACTACTTTTTCTATCAAAAAACTCATCGATAACAACGTTTTTCCATAGAAAAAGTTATCGGTAACAAAATTTTCTATGGGAAAAAGTAATCTATAATAACTTTTGTTATAGAAAAAATCATCGAAACGGATTTTTCTATAAAAAAGACATCGATAACTACTTTTTCTATGCAAACAGTCATCGATAAGATGAGTTTGTTATCGATGATTTTTTTTATAGAAAAAGTTGTTATCGATGACTTCTTCTATAGAAAAAGTTGTAATCGATGACTTTTGTTGTTGATATTTTCCATAGAAGTTGTTATCGACGTCCATAAGAAAATTTGTTATCGAAGATTCTTTTTGTAGACAAAAATTAAATTTTTATCGATGACTCTATGTGAGAAGGTGTTATCGATGATTTTTTCTGTTTATAATCTTGTTATCGATGTCCTTTCAAAATTGAAAAAGTTATTATCGATAACCTATTGTATGGCAAAGATTTGTATCTATAATTTTTTCTATAGAAGAAGTTATATATTAAATTTATCGATAACTTTTCCTACAGAAAAACTTATTATCGATGACATTTTATCAGAAAAAGTTGTTATTGATGACGTTTTTATAAAAAAAAAAAAATATTATCGATGACATTTTTATAGAAAATGTTGTTGTCGATGATTTTTTTATAGAAAAAGTCGTTTTCGATATAAGTTGTTATCGATAACATTTTCTATTGACAAAGTTGTTTTCTATGATCTTTTCTATACAAAAAGTTGAAAAGTCATCGACAGTAACTTTTTCCATAGAAAAAGTCATCGACAATAACTTTTTCTATAGAAAAAGTCATCGACAATAACTTTTTCTATAGAAAAAGTCATCGACAGTAACTTCTTCTATAGGAAAAGTCATCGACAGTAACTTTTTCTATAGAAAAAGTCATCGACAGTAACATTTCCTATAGAAAAAGTCATCGACAGTAAGTTTTTCTATAGAAAAAGGTCATCGACAGTAACTTTTTCTATAGAAAAAGTCATCGACAGTAACTTTTTCTATAGAAAAAGTCATCGACAGTAACTTCTTCTATAGGAAAAGTCATCGACAGTAACTTTTTCTATAGGAAAAGTCATCGACAGTAACTTTTTCTATAGAAAAAGTCATCGACAGTAACTTTTTCTATAGAAAAAGTCATCGACAGTAACTTTTTCTATAGAAAAAGTCATCGACAGTAACTTTTTCTATAGAAAAAGTCATCGACAGTAACTTTTTCTATAGAAAAAGTCATCGACAGTAACTTTTTCTATAGAAAAAGTCATCGACAATAACTTTTTCTATAGAAAAAGTCATCGACAATAACTTTTTCTATAGAAAAAGTCATCGACAATAACTTTTTCTATAGAAAAAGTCATCGACAATAACTTTTTCTATAGAAAAAGTCATCGACAATAACTTTTTCTATAGAAAAAGTCATCGACAATAACTTTTTCTATAGAAACAGTCTTCGATAACAAATTTTCCTATAGAAAACATTATTGACAGCGAGTTATTCTGTAGAAAAATTAATCGATAGCATTTTTCTATAAAAAAGGTAATTGATAACACCTTTTTCCATATACATAGAATACACTCATACTACAAATAACAATGGGTCTGTTCCAGAACTGCAAGAATCTACTATTTTCTACTATTTTGTTCTATTTTTCTACTATTTTGTTTGGAAAAATTGTTATCGTAGTAAAAATTAGTAGCTTCTTGCAGGTACTGGAATAGACCAAATTTTTTTCTTTATTAGGTCGAAACCTAAAACATTGCGTGTTGCGTGTGCGTAAAAAAAACCAAATACATGTATTTCAATTTCAAATATATGTATTTTGTTTTTTTGAACGCATCACGCAATGTTTTAGGTTTCGACCTAATATCAAAAAAAGTAAAATACAGTAGATTCTTGATGTTCTGGAACAGAGCAAAAAATTCATGAAAAAACTTTCTATTACAAATTAATTTCTCCACCAAAATTCTTGTTACCCACTTTCAAATATCAGCATTTTTTAATAATAATTACGGCAGATAGTGGGGTTGTTGTGGGTTGTTAAAAATGCAAACGCCAATGTTTGGCTCTTGTATTTTTGAAGAGTGGGAGAAAATAATGCCCTAAAGCAGCGGCAGGATAAGTAAGGTGCTTGCTTAGGCGGCCATCAGACCATCTGCTTTTTCACATGTATGTGGTCACTTTGGGTATACTAATATACAGAACAGCTGATGTCATACATGTGAAAAAGCAGATGGTCTGATGACGGCCTTACGTAGGGCGAGGAAAGTTTTCAACGCCCAAAATGCTCACTTGTTTACTGAGGCTCTTTTGTTTCCACCCCTCCCAATTAGCCACCGCCTTAGGTGTCTCCTAACTGTTTATGTTGCTTATTAAGGGAAAATTAAATGTTAATGTTATTTTGTTATTTTATGAGGCAAAAAAAAACAAAAAAGAAACACTAAACCAACAAAAAAAAAAATGCAATGATGAAACAAAAAAAAAAATTATGTTAATTTAATATTGTTAAATGTTATCGTTTTAAGTTATAATTGTGTTAAGATTATTTCTCAATTTATTTTTTTAGTGTTGTTTTGAATGCATATTTTTATAATTTATCCTCCACCTCCCCCCTTTAACACAAACTTTCTCTCAAGATATACCTCAAAGAATATTTTTTTGTTCTTAAAAAAAACTTTTCTGAGCTACTAACTAACCTCCAAATACTACCCACCTCTCTCAAAGAATGAATGAAGGCAAGCTTAAATAAGCACAAGAACTACAAGAACAACAAATACAAAAATAAACTTGTAACATTTATCGAAAGTTGTCTATTTTTTTATTAAAAATAAATAAATATTTATAAAATAAATATTAACACAAAACAACTATTTTTTATACTAAATTATTATTATTAAAATAAATATTGTTTGAACTTCTTTTTTTCGCATAGATTAAGTTTTTTATTCTTATTATAATTGTTATTGTAATTCTTATTATATGTCACAATACAAAGTGAACATAAGTAGTGTTTTTAAGACTATCAACTATTCTATGTATGTGAGTGTGTATGTTTCTAATATAGAGAAAAATTATGAAAAACAAAGTTAAACAGAAAAAAAAACATCACACTTGATCTTTTTGTGACAAAAGAAAAACAATATTCGACTCTATTGTAAAAATTAAATAATATATCATATTATTACAATAATTATGCATACGAACATACAAACAATAAAGAACAAAATCGAAAATAAAATGTTAGCAGAATATAAACAGGAATATGTTTTATTTCGTCAGATTGACCATAACCACATTTTTTAAAGAAAAAGTCTCAAAAAAATATTTTTTTCTTTCGATAGCAACTTTTTCTAGAAAAATAAATGTCGTTAACAACTTTTTCCATGGTAATGGTTGTCGATAACAAATTATTCGATGGCAATAGTTGTCAATAACAACTTTTCCATGGAAATAGTTGTCGATAACAAATTTTTCTATAAAAATAGTTGTCGATAACAACTTCTTCTATTAAAATAAATGTCAATAACAACTTTTTCCATGGAAATAGTTGTCAATAACAACATCTTCCATGGAAATAATTGTCGATAACATAATTTTCCTTGGAAAAAGTTGTCGATAACAACTTTTTCCATGGAATTAGTTGTCGATAACAACTTTTTCCAGGAAAATACTTGTCGATAACAACTTTTTCCATGGAAAATAGTAGTCGATACCAACTTTTTCCATGGAAACAGTTTTCGATAACAATTTTTCCATGGAAATACTTGTCGATAACAACATTTTCCATGGTAATAGTTGTCGATAACAACTTTTTCCACGGAAATAGTTGTCGATAACAACTTTTTCCACGGAAATAGTTGTCGATAACAGATTTTTCCATGGAAATAGTTGTCGATAACAACTTTTTCCGTTTAAATAGTAGTCGATGACAACTTTTTCCATGGTCGATAACAATTTTTCTATAGAAATAGTTGTCGATAACAACTTTTTCCACGGAAATAGTTGTCGATAACAACTTTTTCCACGGAAATAGTTGTTGATAACAACTTTTTCCATGGAAGTAGTTGTCGATAACAACTTTTTCCATGGAAGTAGTTGTCGATAACAACTTTTTCCATGGAGATAGTTGTCGATAACAACATTTTTTTCATCCAAATAGTTGTATAACAACACTTTTCATGGAAATAGTTGTCGATAACAACTTTTCCATAGAAATAGTTGTCGATAACAACTTTTTCCATTGAAATAGTTATCTATAACAACTTTTTGTACAGAAATAATTGTCGATAACAACTTTTTCTATGGAAATAGTTGTTGATAACAACTTTTTCCATGGAAAAAGTTGTCGATAACAACTTCTTCTATGGAAACAGTTGTCGATAATAACATTTTTGCATCTAAATAGTTGTCGATAACAACCTTTTCCATGGAAATAGTTGCCGATAACAAATTTTTCCATTGAAATAGTTATCTATAACAACTTTTTGTACAGAAATAATTGTCGATAACAACTTTTTCTATGGAAATATTTGTCGATAACAACTTTTTCCATGGAAAATGTTGTCAATAACAACTTCTTCTATGGAAACAGTTGTCGATAATAACATTTTTGCATCAAAATAGTTGTCGATAACAACTTTTTCCATGGAAATAACTGTCGATAACAACCTTTTCTATGGAAATAGTTGTCGATAACAACTTTTTCCATTGAAACAGTTATCTATAACAACTTTTTGTACAGAAATAATTGTCGATAACAACTTTTTCCATGGAAAAAGTTGTCGATAACAACTTCTTCTATGGAAACAGTTGTCGATATTAACATTTTTGCATCTAAATAGTTGTCGATAACAACTTTTTCCATGGAAATAACTGTCGATAACAACTTTTTATATGGAAATACTTGCCGATAACAACTTTTTCCATGGAAATAACTGTCGATAACAACTTTTTCCATGGAAGTAGTTGTCGATAACAACTGTTTTCATGGAAATAGTTGTCAATAGCAACTTTTTCCATGTGAATAATTCTTTATAACAACTTTTTCCGTGGAAATAGTTGTCGATAACAACTTTTTCCATGGAAGTAGTTGTCGATAACAACTTTTTCCATGGAAGTAGTTGTCGATAACAACTTTTTCCATGGAGATAGTTGTCGATAACAACATTTTTGTCATCCAAATAGTTGTATAACAACACTTTTTAGTTGTCGATAACAACTTTTTCCATAGAAATAGTTGTCGATAACAACTTTTTCCATTGAAATAGTTATCTATAACAACTTTTTGTACAGAAATAATTGTCGATAACAACTTTTTCTATGGAAATATTTGTCGATAACAACTTTTTCCATGGAAAAAGTTGTCGATAACAACTTCTTCTATGGAAACAGTTGTCGATAATAACATTTTTGCATCTAAATAGTTGTCGATAACAACTTTTTCCATGGAAATAACTGTCGATAACAACCTTTTCCATGGAAATAGTTGCCGATAACAACTTTTCCATTGAAATAGTTATCTATAACAACTTTTTGTACAGAAATAATTGTCGATAACAACTTTTTCTATGGAAATATTTGTCGATAACAACTTTTTCCATGGAAAATGTTGTCAATAACAACTTCTTCTATGGAAACAGTTGTCGATAATAACATTTTTGCATCAAAATAGTTGTCGATAACAACTTTTTCCATGGAAATAACTGTCGATAACAACCTTTTCCATGGAAATAGTTGTCGATAACAACTTTTTCCATTGAAACAGTTATCTATAACAACTTTTTGTACAGAAATAATTGTCGATAACAACTTTTTCTATGGAAATATTTGTCGATAACAACTTTTTCCATGGAAAAAGTTGTCGATAACAACTTCTTCTATGGAAACAGTTGTCGATATTAACATTTTTGCATCTAAATAGTTGTCGATAACAACTTTTTCCATGGAAATAACTGTCGATAACAACTTTTTATATGGAAATACTTGCCGATAACAACTTTTTCCATGGAAATAACTGTCGATAACAACTTTTTCCATGGAAATAGTTGTCGATAACAACTGTTTTCATGGAAATAGTTGTCAATAGCAACTTTTTCCATGTGAATAATTCTTTATAACAACTTTTTCCGTGGAAATAGTTGTCGATAACAACTTTTTCCATGGAAGTAGTTGTCGATAACAACTTTTTCAATGGAAATATTTGTCGATAAAAACTTTTTATATGGAAATACTTGCCGTTAACAACTTTTTCCATGGAAACAGTTGTCGATAACAACTGTTTTCATGGAAATAGTTGTCAATAGCAACTTTTTCCATGTGAATAATTCTCGATAACAAATTTTTCCGTGGAAATAGTTGTCGATAACAACTTTTTCCATGGAAGTAGTTGTCGATAACAACTTTTTCCATGGAGATAGTTGTCGATAACAACTTTTTCAATGGAAATAGTTGTCGATAACAACTTTTTATATGGAAATACTTACCGATAACAACTTTTTCCATGGAAACAGTTGTCGATAACAACTTTTCTTTCTTTTTAAATAGTTGTCGATAAAAATATAGTTGTCGAGAACAACTTTTTCCATACAAATACTTGTCGATTACAACTTTTTCCGTGGAAATATTTGTCGATTCCATGCAAATAGTTGTCGATATCAACTTTTTCCAATGAAACAGTTGTCGATAACAACTTTTTCCATGGAAATAATTGTCGATAACAACTTTCTCCATGAAAATAGTTGTCGTTAACAACGTTTTCCATGGAAATAGTTGTCAATAATAAAATTTTTTCATCTAAATAGTTGTCGATAACAACTTTTTCCATGGAAACAGTTGTCGATAATAACATTTTTGCATCTACATAGTTGTCGATAACAACTTTTTCCATGGAAATAACTGTCGATAACAACCTTTTCCATGAAAATAGTTGCCGATAACAACTTTTCCCATGGAAATAGTTGTCGATAACAACGTTTCCCATGGGAATAGTTGCCGATAACAATTTAACCCATGGAAATAGTTGTCGATAACCACTTTTTCCATGAAAATAGTTGTCGATAACAACTTCCATTTCCACGGAAATAGTTGTCGATAACAACGTTTTCCATGGGAATTGTCAATAACAACCTTTTCATGGAAACAGTTATCGATAACAACTTTTTCTACGGAAATAGTCGTTTATAACAACTTTTTCCATGGAAATTGTCGTCGATAACAATTTTTCCTATGGAAATTACCGTCGATAACAACTTTTTCCATTGAAATAGTTGTCGATAATATTTTCCATGGTAATCGTTGTCAATAGCAACTTTTTCCATGTGAATAATTCTCGATAACAAATTTTTCCGTGGAAATAGTTGTCGATAACAACTTTTTCCATGGAAGTAGTTGTCGATAACAACTTTTCCCATGGAAATAGTTGTCGATAACAACGTTTCCCATGGAAATAGTTGCCGATAACAACTTAACCCATGGAAATAGTTGTCGACAACCACTTTTTCCATGAAAATAGCTCCATGGAAATAGTTGTCGATAACAACTTTTTCCATGGGAATAGTTGTCGATAACAAATTTTTCTATGGGAATAGTTGTCGATAACAACTTTTTGTACAGAAATAGTTTTTTCTAAAGAAATAGTTGTCGATAACCACTTTTTCTATAGAAATAGTTGCCGGTAACAACTTTTTCCATGGAAATAGTTGTCGGTAACAACTTTTTCGATCGAAATAGTCATCGATGACAACTTTTCTGATCTTCGACAAAAGGCCCTCACAAATTATAAAAAAAAGATTTACAGCCTGTTTCTGTATGTCGAAACGGAAATGTGTGCGAATGAAACACACCCAAACTTTAGTTTTCGAAATATTATTACCTTTGCTTTTGTTTCAAAACAAAAACAAATTTGAAACCACACACAAGAGTTTGGTAGTGTTTCATTCGCACATATTATCGTTTCGACATACAGAAACAGGCTGTTAGCCACGCTGGTTTACACCATCAGTTTTGACTGTCAATTTTGGCTCATATATCGGTTGCCGTTGAGTATTGCCAGTCACGAGTCAATCGGATATGGTCTGTTCCAGAATCTACTAATTGTTACCATTTTCCCCATGTCATAAAGAAAAAATTTTTATCGTTGTAAAAATTTATAGGTCCTTGCAGGTTCTGGAACAAACATAAACTGTTTTGTGGTTGGTGGAGAGTTTAAAAACAATCGATATTTCCGAAAAATCGACAATCAAAACTGATCGTGTGTACTCCACTTAAAAAATATGTAATCGATGACTTCTTATATAGAAAAGGTTGTGACGATTACTTTTGCTATAGAAAAACTTGTTATCGATGCATTTTTAGTATAACGGTACTGTGAAGGGAACATTTGCCATCTTAAAGACAACAATTCGGCCTACAAAATTGTGTTTTGAATTGTTAAAAAATCTCAACTCGTTTCCAAGTTATCAACGTTTACATTTTTTATTTCAGGTTTCATCATTTTTAGTGACAGTCACTGTATATAAAATGTCGTGTGGAATTTGACACTAACATTACAGCCCAGTTCAGTCAGCTGGGTATTGCTGTTACCTTTACTTGTTCTACCATGGTTTTTCCTGAACAAATTGTTGGAAGGACCCTATTATTTAATATTTATCTTTGACAATTAATTTTCAATAACAACAATGTTGTTTTTGTAAATTTGTTATGGGTACTTTACACGATATGTTTTATACATATGGGTTGTCACTTGTTATATACAAAAGGAATATGCAAAGTGACAACACATATGTAAAATAACATATCGTGTAAAGTACCCATTAGTTTTTGTAATTCGTGTATTTACCTTATATGAATATGCCTTGAATCGATTTATTTTTGAAAAAATTTTTTGACATTTTACAGCACTAAACTGTTTTTTGTTGTAGTTGTTGTCTGATGCATCTACCTGGTAATTGTGCCATGTTCTCGACCTTTCATTGTTATCCCGGTAAAAATCTCTAATTCAAACGTCGTTTAATGGGTTGTCACTTTTTGTATACAAAATGTATATGCAAAATGACAGCACATGTGTAAAATAACATATCGTGTAAAGTACCCATAGGAATATACATACATATGTATTTCCAAACGCACCGATCTGTTACTTTGATTCGCAAATTGAATGCGATTTTTTGTGATATCATCTTCAACTTGGTCTTTCCACCGTCAAATGGCTTGTCATCATATACTATGTTTACATTTACGAAATCCACTCGATTTCATCTGTCAATACCTTTGTGTATATGTCAAATGAAAACTCGTCTAAAATCGATTGGATTTCATTTGACGTTTGAGCAATGGAATTGACAGTTGAAATCGTGAATGTAAACATAGTGATATGCCTTTCTGGCGGTAACATCGTTTTAATCCTATTGACATGTCCAAGCCAACTCCGTAGCCCTAATGGCCCCGGCACATACGGTCCGTTTTGAGTTGCGTTGATAACAACAACCACGTGAAAAATGTGCAAGTGATGCCAAGTTTGTTTTTGAATTTTTCATGTACATAAGCTGCCTCGCCTAATTGCCTTGCTTTCCTGCTTCATTTCCGGCATAATAAAAATAATAGAATAAAGACGAAATTTCGAACTGAAGACTGAAACCTTGATTCGCCTTTTACATCACCTTCTTAAATTCGCCTCGGGTTAAAGTGCGAGTTGAAATATGGCATACATAAATGCTCTGTTCCAGAACCTGCAAGAAGCTACTACTTTCTACTACGATAACACTTTTTCCTTTATGTTATCGGAAAATATAGTAAAAATTAGTAGACTCTTGCAGTACTGGAACAGACCAAAAGTACCTATAAAATGTAGTGTTGCATACTGAATAGACCTGATGACTCAATTCCAGTTGACCATACCTAAATTATAAAGTTCAAAAAGCACCAAATATTCTCATATTGGATCATATTTGGATTCGTTTGATTTTTATGAATCATGTAATATTTATTTATTCAAAACAATAAACCATTGTTATTAAGGGAGAATTAATATTAATTTTTTATAGTCCATTACTTATTTTTGGTCTGTTCCAGAACTGCAAGAATCTACTATTTTTTACGATAACATAAAGGAAAAAATGTTATCGTAGTAAAAAATAGTAGGTTCTTGCAGGTTCTGGAACAGACCATTTAATTTTTTTAACCAAACTCTGTCTAAACTAGTTTACGAAACAGATTATTAATTAAAAAAACGTAAAAAATAATTCAGAGATTGATATTTTTGGTTCAAATAAATAAAGACATAATATTCAGCTTGCTTGTGTGCTATGCGTTCTCAGCATTAGTATATTCTATCTAAATGCTGTCTAAATTAGTTTACAAAATATATTATTAAATTAAAAAAAAAAAACATAAAAAATAATTCAGAGATTGATATTTTTGGTTCAAATAAATAAAGAGAAAATATTCAGCTTGCTTGTGCGCTATGCGTGCTCAGCATTAGTTTATACTATCTAAATTAGTTCACAAAATGTATTATTAATTAAAAAAAAAAAAACATAAAAAATAATTCAGGGATTGATATTTTTGGTTCAAATAAATAAAGAGAAAATATTCAAACATACACTATAGAACTACGAACGTTCCTGTATGGTTTTTTTCAAAATATCCATACACAATTCATGATCAGTTTGACGTAGTTTTTTCCAACATTTAGTTGTTGTGACCTCTTTAATATTCTTTGTTATATATTGAACTGCAGAGGTTTTGAGACGTTCATTAGCGTGACGATCGGCCAACAAAAGGATATCAGCGACTGTAAAAACATCCATCGTTTCAATTAAAATGTCTTCACACAATGTTTGCAAATCCAAAAGCGAGTATTTGTTAGCGGCAATAAAGAGCTCTGCTGCCAATTTCTTGGGTATATCACCAGCAGCCGTGTACATATATTTCAACATCTCCTCAATTACTTTGGGTTTTATATCATCAATAGATATACGACTTGTTTTACTTTCTTCCATGTCAATGCGAAACATAGCAGCAAACACTTGACTGCGGGCAGATAACAGTGCCTTGTGGGCTTTAAATTCAGTACCATCTCGTGCAACAAGAGTTACGTCGCTAAATTCCTTGCTGGTTAAAATATTGGCAAGATCCTTAGTAAGACTGGAGCGTAATACAGTGTTATATAGAGGTTTTATAACAACCTTGATTTCGTGGTCCGTTTTATCATCTCTATCATAACCGATTAAAAAATGTTCATATTCTGTAAAGGCTGTTCGTATCTTTTTGGTAGTATTAAATTCGGCTTCTGCACTAGATATCTCAACTTGAAATACTGTGTCATTGACACTGGCTGACATCAATGCTATGTTAATCTCGACATTGTCATATTCATCCCCGACTACATGCTCAGCGACCATTTGCCATTCGGTTGTTCCACTTTCAGTGTCAATTAGAAATATATCAGATTTATATTCTATTCGATAGCTCGATATTGCATTATTTGGATTTGATATTCGATTTTCCAATATTTGGAATTTGCAAATGTATTCATTATGAGAAATTTTAGTGATCGACATTTTTCGTTGAAGTTATTGAATTTAAAAAATACAAAATAGCCGGGTGTCTCTCAACAGTACAGTTGATATAATTGTCAATTTCTCTATTTTACATGTTCCACTTTGATTCTCATTCGCAAAGTTAATGTTGGAAAAAGTCGTGGTACAAAAACGAATTTTTGTGACGATTGCTCGTACGAGATTTTGTCTCCTCTTTGTGGTGGTTATTCTTTGGTCTGTTCCAGTACTGCACATTTCTACACATTTTTACTATTTTTTCGATAACATAAAGGAAAAATCGGTTATCGGAGTAAAAATGTGTAGAAATGTGTAGTACTGGAACATACCACTTGTTAAGCAGAGTTGTGCTCTGTTCCTTTACGTACCTGAGGTTACCATTTCTTACAATTTTTAACCTGCAAAGCGTTCCTTTACTTTAAAAAACACGCAATTTGCCGCTTTTTTGCCGCTGTTACCATTTTTAAAAGTAAAGGAACAGACCAATGGGCTATCATATAAATTGTATGCTATTAAAAGTAAGGGAACACTTTCCAGGTTAAAAATGGTAAGAAATGGTAACCTCAGGCACGTAAAGGAACAGAGCAATAGTAAGAGAAATTGAAACAAAATGTAGTTTTGCAATGAATTTGGGCATAAAAAAATATTTAGCGCATAGAATGATTATTTTTTATAAGCATTTTAAAATTTGTATAAAACATCTTCTTTTTACATTAAGTATTTTTAACAAAATGTACGCTTGGTACCATGTTACAAAAAAAATGCAACCCTGTGTGTGAAATTTACGAATATGATCAAAGAGGAGACAAAATCTCGTACGAGCAATCGTTTAAATGTAAAACACCACTTTGTTTTTGAAATTTTTTCCAGTTTTCATTTCCCGTAGATTTTTATTAAAGTTGCTACTATTCTTGCACCAAATGTACAATTATGTTTTTCAGTAAAATATGTAAAAATAGAGACAAACAGATATCTGTGAGTACACACGCTGCGACTTTTGATGCATGCATCACCATTTTTTAGCGGTGTTGCAAAAAATAGTAGTGATGGAGGGAATGAAAATGTACGAAATGTATGAATTGTAAAATTTCTTGACTCATCATTTAATTCATTAATACCATTTAGTATGTTACAATTATTTAATGTACATCATGGATTTAAAATAATGTAATAAAGATAAAAGGAATAAACTACACAGGTAGTGGTATCACACCAGCTGTTGTAATTTCCCCAACAACATAAAGAAAGTTTTGACATAACATATTCAAAATTTTACCTGTGTAAAGCGGGGTACACACGATCAGTTTTGACTGTCAGTTTTGCTCAAATAATCGGTTGCTTGTCAGTGTGGCCGCTCACTTTTGTCAGTCATCAGGCAACCACAAAATATTTTGTGGTTGCTGGACAGTTTGACATTTATCGATATTTCCGAAAAATCGACAGTCAAAACTGATCGTGTGTACCCCGCTTAATTGTGCCATGATTGAGAACAAGGAAGCCGTCTTATAGCTGGTTCACATTAGGAAATCCACTCGATTTGTCGACGGTCACACTGGAGCTGTTTCAACATGGCGACTTCGAGTTTATAGGCTAGTCTCGGTCCACACTAGCGTGAATTTCATTAAAAAAAATGTCATGACAATTAGGAGTTCTTAACTCGAATTCCCCACTACAGCAATTATCAGGGTTATCATAAATATTTCCCGCGGTATTTTCCGCATGGAAAATAATTTTGAAAAGTGAAATTCTTTTAAATTAGATATTTTAAAGTGCTAAAAACTACTAGAATCAATTAATTATTCAATATTCTCACCAAATCGACATAAATATTCCCTTTTTGGACTTACCCCCTGTTTTTGTAAAAAACTTTTTTCTTCTCACACGAATTGTCAAATTTTGTAGATCGATTTACTCGCCTAAGCGCAAATGTAGAGCGCTAATTTTTATATGAGGAATTCTTTACTAAATATGGAACGCGTCTACGAAAAATTAGGTCCGTATGTCATCTGGCGGCAGAGCTATGGATGCCTAAATTATTACGAATATAGACGAACGAACAAAAATTAGTTACAAAATAGGGATAGGTAAGTCGACTTTCGATTAATCGATTAGTCGACTTTTTGCAGTTAAAAGTCTAAAAATCGTGGTCGACTAATGGCTGGAGGGAAAATCGCACAATCGATTATCTTGTGATCGATTTTCGACTTTGCCCATTGATTGCTGATTTGGCGGTTTTAAAGTTTTGGCGGTTTTACATTTTCAAAAGAAAACTCGAAAATCGACGAATAATCGATCATAGTCGATTTTCTACGATTATGAAAAAGTCGAAAGTCGAGTTTTATGACAAGTCTAATAATCGCCAGACCGAATAATCGCATTTTTAGTTTTAGACCAAAATCGAAAAGTCGAAAAATCGATTATTGCTTTCCATTACCTATCCCTATTACAAAAACTGGGGGTTAAATATGGAAATAAAAAATTGTTAGATTGGGGAAAGGGAAAAAATTCGCACGGAATTTTTATTCATGATAACCCTGTATATGATTTTACTCTACTATGGAAGTCGATCTAGAGACGCATAATTTCATGCAATTTTTTCATTGAAATCACTCTAGTGTGGACCGGGACCTAGGGGTATGAGGTAGTGAAACCGCTGCACATGGTTTTCTGTGTTTGCGATGTTGCCTCTTCCTATTTTCGGTTCAAGAGTCTCTCACTCTAGTAATTTCACTGAAATTTTAACATGAGATTGTGCGTCTCTAGATCGTCTAGTCTTCAGTTCGAAATTTCGTCTTTATTCTATTTTTTTATTATGTCAGAAATGAAGCAGGAAAGCAAGGCAATCAGTCGAGGCAGCTTATGTCCCCAGCACTTAAAGGCCTCGACACATAAGAAGCATGGCATTCTTGCTGAAGTCATATCTGATAAAAGACTAATACTATGTTTACATTTACGAAATCCACTCGATTTCAACTGTCAATTCCTTTGCGTATACGTCAAATGAAAACTTATCTGAAATCGATTGGATTTCATTTGACGTTTGAGCAATGGAATTGACAGTTGAAATCGAGTGGATTTCGTAAATGTAAACATAGCATAAAGACTAAGTTGGACCGAATAAAAAGATTTCAGAATCACATTTGAATTACCTCGATCACATGGCAGCATGTGATTCTGAAATGTTTTTTATTAGATTTTTTTATCTTCTTGCAGGTTCTGGAACAGCCATTTATACTTTGTTTACATTTACGAAATCCACTCGATTTCATCTGTCAATTCCTTTGCGTATACGTCAAATGAAAACTCATCTGAAATCGATTGGATTTCATTTGACGTTTGAGCAATGGAAATGACAGTTGAAATCGAGTGGATTTCGTAAATGTAAAGCAAGCTTTAGTCTTTTATCATATATGACTTCAGTAAGAATGCCATGCTTGTTATATGTCGAGGCCTTAAACGCTTTACAAATCGGTGTCGGCTCATAGACCAGTAGTGGGATTCTGTAACTCATTTTTGCTGTTATCGATAATTGTCGGTAAAATTAAAATGCTTATAATTTCGGTAATTACCGATGTGTTTCGGTAAGTTAGCGACGAATTAAAAGCAGTCGTACAGTTCTGCCGATAGCAAGAGTGTTGTCAACTTTTATTTGAACTTTTCATTCATAATTCTGCGTTTTAGTTTTACCGATTTTTTTCGGTAACTCAAAAATTGTGTTAGAGAATCCCACTACAAATTTATTAGACTCTTGTATGTTCTGGAAAAGAGCAAAATGTCAATAATAGCCCGTTTCCACGATTCGTCGTTCGTTCTCTATTCGTTGTTCGACCCATAACTACGAATAAATTACTTATTTCCCAACACAAAATTCTATTCTATGAACGAACGACGATTTTTCTACGTTGTTCGATTAGAAATACTCTCTGTACGACGAATAAGTATGTCCCATCCCTAACAAATGAGAAAATTTATCCAAAAAAATAATTATATGTATGTCTAAATTCAAAATTGAGAAATTTGTAGAAAAAAGATGAATGAAATTTAATGAACTAAACATTTTATATAGATGCAGAAGTCCCGGTCCACACTAGCATGTATTTCATTAAAAAATTTCATGAAATTAAGTGTTCTTAAATCGAATTCCCCACTACAGCAATTTTATGATTTAACACTATGTTTACATTTACGAAATCCACTCGATTTCAAATGTCAGTTCCATTGCTCAAACGTCAAATGAAATCCAATCGATTTCAGATGAGTTTTCATTTGACGTATACACAAAGGAATTGACAGATGAAATCGAGTGGATTTCGTAAATGTAAACATAGTCTTATGCTTGGTTTACATTTACGAAATCCACTCGATTTCAACTGTCAAATCCATAGGTTAAACGTCAAATGAAATCCAGATGAGATTTCATTTGACGTTTGAGCTATGGAATTGACAGTTGAAATCGAGTGGATTTCGTAAATGTAAACATAGTCTTACTCTACCATGGAGGTCGATCTAGAGACGCATAATTTCATGCAATTCTTTCAATGAAATCACTCTAGTGTGGACCGGGACGAAGGAAGATGGTTGTGTTTCCTTCTTCATTCCACACACATTTCATGTCCATTAGTTCAAAATCGCGTAAAAAATCAGAAACGAAAAGGAAACAAATAACTGAAAGTCTATATACACAAACATTGTTTTGACATGTCTCGCTCTCTTTAATTTTGAAAATAGAAACATATAAAAATATATTGAAAATACAAAATTATTCAGAATTTATTAAAAAAAATGTTTGAAATGTGTGTAGCTAAATATAGAAGATACATTTGAAGGAAAGTCTACTGTTTTTCATATTCATTTATTGTTTATTTTATGTGTTTTCGGTTAAAATTTTCGTGAAAACAGGGAACAAAAATCAAGGAAATTTTGTTTATGTTTCTGTTAATTACGAATGGTATAGTGGAAACGGGTTAATTCGTGTACGTCGTTCGACAGGCGAACAAATAATTATTCAATGTTCAAATTCATTGCAAGTGGCTTTGGTACGTTTTCGTACACCCACTTCTACATTTTTTCCCAACACTGACCAACTTTGCGAATGAGAATCGAAACGGAGCATGTAAAGTAAAGAAATTGGAAATTACAGCAAACTGTTACCCGGCTTGGCTATTTTGTGTTTTTAAATTCAATAAATTCAACGAAAATGTCTGTGACTAAAATTTATGATAATCAATACCTTTGGGAATTCCCCAAGTTAGGAAAGAAACTCTTAGGAATATATAATTCTCGCAGATTTACAATTAATAGTGAAAGTGGAACATCTGAATGGCAGCTGGAGGCAGTGAATCGTAAGGGTAGAGGTTATGACTTGGTAGAGATTTACATAGAATTGGTGTCAGCCAGAGTCAAGGACAGCAGCACAGTATTTCAAGTTACGATATCTGCAGAAGATGAAATTTTCAGTCAAAAGGTACCGGTACACAATACCGGACAGAGAACACTTTTTATAGATTATGATAATGTAACGAACCACCAAGTCAAGGTTGATATCAAACCCCTACCCCAGAATATAGTATGCTCTAATCTTACAAAGGATCTTGCCAATCTTTTGACCAGTAAAGAATTTAGCGATATAACTGTTGTTGCCCAGGATGGTACTGAATTTAAAGCCCATAAGGCTATAATATGTGCCCGCAGTGAAGTGTTTGCTGTAATGTTTCGCATTGACATGGAGGAAAGTAAAACAAATCGTTTACGGATTGATGATATGGATGCCGAAGTAGTTGAGGAAATGTTGAAATATATGTACACAGGTGGTGATATACCGAAGAAATTGGCCGAAGAGCTCTTTATTGCTGCTAGCAAATACTCGCTATTGGACTTGCAAACATTGTGTGAAAATATTTTACTTGAAACAATGGAGGTTGAAACAGTTGCTGACATCCTTTTGTTGGCCGATCGCCACACCAATAAACGTCTCAAAACCATGGCAATTTATTTTATGGTAAACAACATTAAAACCGTCACAGAAACTGAAGGTTGGAAAAAGCTATGTCAAAGAGATCATGACTTGCGTAGTCAGGTTTTGGAAAAAACCGCAACTAGACGTTTGTAGTTGAAGAGGTTATAGCAACGGACGCATATGTTCTAGCGCCCAAACAAGCTGATTTTTTTCTTTTTATTTGTTTAAACCAACAAAAATATGAATTTCTGGATTCTTTTTTATGTTCTTTTTGTTAATAATCTGTTTCGTGAACTATTCTAGACAGCATAAACATACATATGTCTAAAAAATTAAAATAAGTAATGGACTACAAAAAATTAATATTTTCCTTTAAAAACTCTGTTATTATTTTGTATAAATAAATATTAAATATGAGAAGTAACATTTGGGGCTCTTTCAACTTTTTTAAGCAGGGTATTATTTAGATATGGTGTAAACAACAACTCATTCTATACTTGATTTGAGGCATCCCTCCTTGTCTTTTTTACTTCCCTTCGGTAGGCTATTAAAACATTATTTTTGTCGTCTATTATAGCTTGCTTCTCGTCCTCTATAAATATCCCCTTCGTTATGCCTATAAAGACTCCCCTAACGACGCCAATATTCAGTTGTCAGAGGGTCTGCGGTTCGATTCAGTATTGTTGGAGACATTTCCTGATGATTTCAGTTATGTAAAACTTATCCACAAGTTTGTTTTCAACCATTAGAAAAATGTAATTACACGATATCTATCTTGCTCCCTTAAGGGTTTATGGTTGCATAATGAGGTCATAAAAAGCTATTTTACATGATTTTTTTACAAGAAATTTACCAAACTTTTTCATATGAAAGATCATACCTTGAGCTACTTTCGTTTTATTTTTCGTTCCGCCTATGAACACTGTTTTTATTAAAGCAGTTTGGGGTGCCCACTGTAGCTCGAAAACAAATAAATCGATCAGCATACAGTCAACCAAAAAAAGTCTACATACACCCTATAAATCTCGAGTTTTAAGGGTAAGGAAACATGTTTATGAAAATCCAAGTGCATAGTTCTATTTATTTATTTTTATTTATTTTCTTTCAGTGAATGCAATTTTAAGCCCTAGGGCCGATTATAATTAAATTGCAAATTAAACTACTCCAAGTTACATATAAAAATATTGTTATCTTAAAAATAAGTTATAATTACGATAAGTTACTGAGCGTTCGGCAAGTAAATAACTACTCAAATAGAATGATTATCATGAGATAAATACAAATGATTTTTTTTTTTAATTTTTAGTACATGTTTTCTCAATGATTGATTGGCAAGTAGAGCAAAATTAAATACAAAAAAATATATTCCATAATAGGAATTACGGTAAATTCTATAAAAATTAAAAAAAAATAATAGGGAAAAGTGTACATACACCCCAATGAAATATTGGGAATACCGTAAAATTTGTGGAATAAGCAATATGTACAGTGACACAGAAAAGTATACATACACCCTACAAAATGCAGTTTTGGCTAAATCGTTGGGGTTTTTACAGCAACAACTGCACTGTGTGGCTCCTTGGTGACAAAATAACCATAATTACACACATTTATTTTAATCTAATGCGTATATTTAATACAATTGAAGAAATTCAATTTTCACAACACACAAAGTACACATACACCCCAAGGAAATACGAGTATTATCGTAAAATTTATGGAATTAGTTGCAAAATTTATACATTTTTTAGCTTTGGCGAATGTCTCTGGGTGTCTGAGATATATTTTAGAGAAAAGAAAATAATTTTTGGGGGTCAAATGCCGTTATTTAGGGTCAAATTTCTTATATACCTCGTTAAAGCTGACCCTTGCTTATTTTTTGCGTTTTTAAGTATTGTACTTTATAAAAAGCACAAAATTAGTTTCAGATTGCAAATCTTGAGACCAAGAAAGCTTTGGAGTTGTTATTGAGCAAAAAATTCCTTCATGGACGTCGATTAATGCACTTTTTTCCTCAAATTTCTCAGGAAGTTAATATATTATATTCCTCGGAATTCCTGGAGCAAATTACATACAAAATGCATTGAATTGCCTTGTAATATGGTCTGATACAATCCTTGAGCATTAATTGAATCAGAAATGTGACATATTTTGTTACAAACCTGTTCCCAAATCTTTTAAACAACAAAATATAAGCACTACCAAAAAAGCATGAAATTTGTACTGTGAACAACGTCGTTTTCGTATTATGATCATTACCGTTACTATAGGCGCGAAACGTTTCGTATAATTGTACATTTCTGAGTCAATTGATGCCCAAGGATTGTATCCGACAATATTGCAAGTCAAATCAAGGTCATCTATATGTAATTTGCACCAAGAATTCCGCGGAATCTATTCACTTCCTCAGAAATCTGAGGGAAAAAGTTCATTTATCGACGTTCAGGAAGGTATATTACGCACAAAGACAACTTCAAAGCTTTCTAGGTTTTCAAGATTTGCCATCTGATACGAATTTTGTGCTTTTTAAAAACTACAATACCTAAAAACGCAAAAAATTAAGCAAGGGTCAGCTTTAACGAGGTATATAAGAAATTTGACCTTAAATAACGGCATTTGACCCCCAACAATTATTTTCTTTTCCCTAAAATATATCTCAGACACCCAGAGACATTCGCCAAAACTAAAAAATGTATAAATTTTGCTACTAATTTCATAAATTTTACGATAATACTCGTATTTCCTTGGGATGTATGTATACTTTTCTGTGTTGTGAAAATTGAATTTACGGTTCCCAACATTAGATATTTTCGATATAATAGTTTAAAAAATCGATTGCTATCGATATTATCGTTAATTTGTCACCACCATTAATTTGGAAATGAAAATGGCGGAAATGTCTACGCTTTTGTTGACATTTTGCACAAATAGTTCACAGAAATCAAAAAGGAGAAAAAACAATTGCTTTTATTTAATAAAAATACATTTTACTTTTTCGAAAAATTTGTACGTGTGACTACCAACATACTTTCTTACATCCACAAAAACGAAAAGCCGCGAATTTCTAATAATTTCAATGAATTTTATGTTAGGGGTTTTTAATCCGATAATATCGAAAGACAAAACTATCTATCGATATAGTATTTTTAAAAAATAATCGATATTATCGATGGTGCCATCGATTTTTTGCCAGCTCTATTTGTTGATTATAATGAAGTCGATCGGCGTTGTGAAATCAAATCGACCGACCGATTTGTTTGTCGTGGCTTTGTTGATCAACTATTGGAGAACGCGCCCATTGTTTTTTTAAATTCGTCGAAAATGTCTAAAAAGTCTTTAACTAAAATATCAGATAATCAATATAAGTTCCAATTCCGAACATCGCTACATCACTTTGATAAATATGGAGATAATGAACCGTTAGATAAACATTATTCTCCTCCAATTGCAATTAATAGTGCAAGTAGCAGAACCGAATGGAGATTGGTGGTAGTACAAGATTATTTTGATATATATGAAGGAACTGAAGCATTCGAGATTTACATAGAATTGGAATCGGCCAGCGACAATGACGAACTATTTCAAGTTACGATATCCAGAGAAAACAAAATTGTTACTAAAAAGATAACAACAGACATTATAGACAATAGAATACGTTAAATGGCTTATGATATTGTATATAATTATGATGATGAAAATGGATATAATGAAGACGATACTGACCACGATATTGAGGTTGATATAAAACCCTTGTACAATACTCTAACATGCCTCAGCCTTACGAAGTATTTTACCAACGTTTTTGCCAGTAAGGAATTTAGCGATGTAACTCTTGTTGCACAAGATGGAAGTGAATTGAAAGCCCACAAATTAATATTATGTGCCCACAGTGAAGTATTTGCTGCTATGTTTCGCAGTAACTTCGAAGAAAGTAAAACGAATCGTATACAGATTGATGATATGGAGGCCGAAGTAATTGAGGAAATGTTAAAATTTCTGTACACGGGTAACGATATATCGGAAAAATGGGTAGAAGAGCTCTTTATTGCTGCTAACAAATACTCGCTATTGGATTTGCAAACAATGTGTGAAAATTCTTTAATTAATACAATGGAAATTGCTACCGTGGCTGATATCCTTTTGTTGGCGGATCGTCACACTAATGAACGTCTCAAAACGAAGGCAGTTGAGTTTATAGTATACCATATTAAAAACGTCGGAGAAACGGAAGGTTGGAAAAAGCTATGTGAAACTAATCATGACTTGTCTAGGCTAGTTTTGGAAAAAACCAAAAGAACTGTGAAAAGAATGCGGTATTGGCGTTATAGTAGTGATAGTAATAGCAACATTGAATCGGGTCAATCCGGTACATAAGAACCCGCCACCATTTGATTGCCGGTTGTATAGTGCATATTAATGCTGAGCACTCACGCATATGTTCTATCGCACATTAAGCTGAATTTTTTCTCTTTATTTATTTGAACCAACAATAATATCAATCTCTGAATTCTTTTTTATGTTTGGCTTAAATGTCGTTTAGGGGCACCTCTCGGATCGGGCTGAAGTTTTTACAGTAGATAGCCCTTGGCATCCTGAATACAACGATATATAATTTTCCGGGGGGAAGTCCATACTTCCCGAGATATGGGTCTTGACATTTCGGAAATTTCGTACTTTCACACCTTTAGGTTGTTTAGGGGCACCTCTCGGATCGGGCTGAAGTTTTTACAGTAGATAGCCCTTGGCATCCTGAATACAACGATATATAATTTTCCGGGGGGAAGTCCATACTTCCCGAGATATGGGTCTTGACATTTCGGAAATTTCGTACTTTCACACCTTTAGGTTGTTTAGGGGCACCTCTCGGATCGGGCTGAAGTTTTTACAGTAGATAGCCCTTGGCATCCTGAATACAACGATATATAATTTTCCGGGGGGAAGTCCATACTTCCCGAGATATGGGTCTTGACATTTCGGAAATTTCGTACTTTCACACCTTTAGGTTGTTTAGGGGCACCTCTCGGATCGGGCTGAAATTTTTACAGTAGATAGCCCTAGGCATCCTGAATACAACGATATATAATTTTCCGGGGGGAAGTCCATACTTCCCGAGATATGGGTCTTGACATTTTACAACTCTAACGTGGGCAATATGGGCATCGTTTTAAAGCTTATGGAGAGTACTTTTATGCACGCGTTTTGATCGCGTAGCCCACTTTTCACCCTGTCCATAGGAGAAAGTCCTAAATCCCCGGCCGAAGGCCGGCTACTTAAGAACACTTTCAATTTAAAAGAGAGTTTTGATCGCGTAGCCCACTTTTGACCCTGTCCATAGGAGAAAGTCTTAAATCCCCGGCCGAAGGCCGGCTACTTAAGAACACTTTCAATTTAAAAGAGAGTTTTGATCGCGTAGCCCACTTTTGACCCTGTCCATAGGAGAAAGTCTTAAATCCCCGGCCGAAGGCCGGCTACTTAAGAACACTTTCAATTTAAAAGAGAGTTTTGATCGCGTAGCCCACTTTTGACCCTGTAAATAGGAGAAAGTCTTAAATCCCCGGCCGAAGGCCGGCTACTTAAGATAATGGTGATTAAAAATAATGGTGATAAAAGTAAAAAAGTCAAGACCCATATCTCGGGAAGTATGGACTTCCCCCCGGAAAATTATATATCGTTGTATTCAGGATGCCAAGGGCTATCTACTGTAAAAATTTCAGCCCGATCCGATAGGTGCCCCTAAACAACCTAAAGGTGTGAAAGTACGAAATTTCCGAAATGTCAAGACCCATATCTCGGGAAGTATGGACTTCCCCCCGGAAAATTATATATCGTTGGAATCAGGGTCCCAAGGGCTACCTATGGTAAAAATTTCGGACCGATCCCAGAGGTGCCCCTAAACGACACTTGTTCCTTATGTTTTATTTTATTATCTGTTTCACAACATATTATAGACAACGCATATGTCTAAAAAATAAAATAAGTAATGGACTAGAAAAAATTAATATAATTTTCCCTTAAAAACTCTGTGTTATTGTTTTGTATAAATAAATATCACATGAATTATAAAAATTAACCGAATCCAAATATGTGGCTTTGTCGACTTTTTTATGCAGTGTATAATTTAGATATGCTGTAGTGGGATTCTCTAAAGTGGGGTTCAGACGATCAGTTTTGACTGACAGCTTTTGGTCAAATATCGATTGCTTCAGTTTTGTTGTGCTGTTCGTAGCGGCCAAACAGTCATTCAAGTTGGATGACAAACCAACAGTCAAGTTGAAAAATTAGTGTGTTCACATATCTATAAAATCATATAAATAACAACTTTTATTAATAAATATAGATGACAAAAACATTGGATGTGCATTTTTGATCATTTCGCTTTTAGAGGAAGAAAATAAAGTGACAAGAAGAAGGAAATGGGTAAAAAAATGGATAGCCTCCCGAAAACAATATTCACATGTGAATATTTTAAAAGAAATTCGAGATTCTGGACAGCGCCACTCCAGCTCCAGAAGATTCAGATTGCTTTATTTTTTTTTTCAATTCCCTTCTGTACGATGAGCGGATTACGTTTATTTTCTTCTTGACGTCGTCAATAGAACAATCCTTCTTGTATTTCTTCATAACATTTATTATTTCTCCATATGCTTTTGTTTTAATGTCGCGCATCATATATTCTGGACTGGTCCCAGAGGCATCTTTGCATTTCGTAGCAACATAAAAATTTCTTTAAAAATTCATTTTCGTTGTCCATGTTTGTCTGCAATTTTTGCTTGGCCGATATTAAAATGAAGGAAAAGATTTTTGTCTGCTATTTTTATCTCTTATTTGCAATAATAATCAATCAAATTAATAAAATCACACGACTTTTTTTTAATTTTATTTGATATTTACCATGGCACAATTAATTGTATCATGATATTTACTCTGCTAATTTATTCCTTGACTGACGTTGTTTCGTTCACACGGTCAAACAAACAACCAACAGCTGACTGTCCAACATCCACAAAAAAATTTGTGGTTGCCTGATGACTGACAAAAATGAACGACCACACTGTAGAGCTGGCAAAAAATCGATGGCACTATCGATAATATCGATTTTTATTTAAAAATTCAATATCGATAGATAGTTTTGCCTATCGATATTATCGGAATAAAAACCCCTAATCTGAAATCCAATGAAATAAATAGATTTTCGCTACTTTTCGGTTATGTGTGTATAAGAAAGTAAGTCCGTAGTCACACGTACACATTTTTCGGTAAAATAAAATGTACTTTTTACATTTTTTATAAAATAAAAGCAGTTGTTTATCCTCCTTTACATTTCTGTGAACTATTTTTGTATAATTTTAAGAAAATCATTGACATTTCCACCATTTTCATCTCCAAATTAATGGCGATGAGAACTTAACGATAATATCGATAGCAATCGATATTTTAAAACATTATATCGAAAATATCTAATGTTGGGAATATCGATGGTTTGCCAGCTCTACCACACTGGCAAGCAACTGATCATGGTACAATAATACAGGTAGCATTATCGTGCCAGCTGATAGTAACATAATGTGTCAATTGCATTGAATTGATGTCAAATTTTGACATCTTATGTTGCCAACAATTGCCGATGCGGCTACCTGTGTATTTGTACCATGCAACTGATTATTTGAGCAAAGCTGTCAGTCAAAACTGATCGTCTGAACCCCACTTAAAGCATAGTACACACGGTCCAACAAAACTGACAGTCATCGAGGTCTATTTCGTTAATATCAAAGTCTAGCTGAATAATTACTTTCCTAATCACTAAATTATACCTTAAATGTTGTATTTCAATCATTTTTAGCTAACAAAAAGTTTTTATTTGTCAGAAAATTGCCGTAAAAGTACGTTGACTGTCAGTTTTGTTGGACCGTGTGTACTATGCTTAACTCATTTGTCTCATTTGTCAGCTACCAACTAAATTAATACACAACTGCTCTGTTCCAGAACCTGCAAGAAGCTACAATTTTTTACTACGATAACATTTTTTCCTTTATGTTATCGAAAAAAATAGTAAA
Organism: Musca autumnalis; assembly: GCF_047663935.1. NCBI lineage: Eukaryota > Metazoa > Arthropoda > Insecta > Diptera > Muscidae > Musca > Musca autumnalis. The sequence continues at coordinate 718,011 of NW_027412450.1, forward strand.
AATTAGTAGATTCTTGCAGTTCTGGAACAGACCAAATATTATGAATGACATTTTAAAACAAAGCTGACATCACTGTTGCTATTATTGTCGCTAACTTACAGAAAGTAACAATTTATTGACATTTAAAAATGTCCACTTGCCGGCAATTCTGCCGTTAACTAATTACAGAATCACACTGCTGATCGTCTATTAAAACACTCTTCTCGTTCCCTATGAAGATTTCAAATTTTATTCTATATTCCTTTTGCACAAAAGTAATAAGAAAGATAAATGTTGGTCTGTTCCAGTACCTGCAAGAAGCTACAAATTTTTACTACGATAACAATGTTTCCATCTAAATCGTATGGAGATTGTAAAGAAATGTAGATTCCCAAGAACTATACAAGAAAAGAATGTTATTTGGGATAACATATTTTTCTATAGAAGCCATCGATAACACATTTTTCTATACACAAGATCATCGACAACAACTTTTTTATAGAAAATTAATCGATAACTACATTTATTCTTGAAAATTTGTTCCAGTACTGCAAGAATCTACTAATTTTTAAGCTGGGTACACATTGTCAGTTCTGAATGACAGCTTTGTTGTTGCTTGCTAGTGTGGCCGTTCATTTTTATCATTCATCATGCAACCGCAAAATGTTTTGTGGTTGCTGGATGGTTGGACAGTTATTGATACTTGAGAAATATCGACATTCAAAACTGACAATAGCTCTGTTCCTTTAGTCCCGGGCCACACTACAGTAATTTCATTGAAATTTTGATGTGAAATTATGCGTCTCTGATTTCTGATTCGCACAGCGAGAGGAGGGACGAAGTTCTACGCCATGAGATAACCGGCTAGATTGACTTAGATACCTTACATCCAGGCACATCTTGCCAAACTTTAACGGTTTTCTCAACGCGTAAAAAATGATTGTATCATTACCGGAATTAACCATAACAGTGAAGTTACTGCTACTCAAACCGTGGTTGATTTTTCAAAATCCGTTGGTATCGAAATAACAGGTGAAGCCATAGATGAAGCATATTTCATAAAAAAGAAGAACCAAACAAACCCGAAGACAAGTGTAGTGGTGAAATTTGCATCGAAATCCGCTAAAGAAAAACTGATGTCCGTAAAACCAAAATTAAAGAATAACGAAGAGACCAAATCAGTTTATGTGAATGATTTCTTGAGCAGAGAGACAATAGAACTTTTAAATTATGCGAAATCGCTCAAAACCGTCGGCTATAGCAGAATTTATTCACACTCTGGTAAAATTTTTGTTAAGAAGAATGAAATAACTAAGCCTAGATTGATAAAATCGGTAGAGGACGTCGACGCTATGTTATTGGATGCCACCACCAACAAACCCTTTGCAAGAAGACAATCCCAAAGACCAGTTGCTCCCCTAGATGATTCCGATGGGTCTGTAGATGAATACCAACCGCAGTTTATGTCCCCTGTAACCAACCATTAAACAAGCATTGTATTTTTTGAATTACTTCTTTTTCGTTATTAATTATGAATTTTAATAATAAATATTTTACAAATTTAAACGAATTTAATATTTATCTGAATCAATTCAAAAGTAAATTTCTAAATATTTTGTCTGTAAACATACGAAGCATTTCGTCAATTAATAAGTTTAATGAGTTTAAGAACTTGATTTCTCATTTTGATATTTTACCAAATATTATAGCTGTACAAGAAACGTGGTTTCAAAGTGATATTAAACAGATATATAATATACCAGGCTATAATGCTATCCACTGCTGTAGAAATGATGCACATGGTGGCACATCCATTTTCATCAAAAATCATTTTGTATACACGATTGAGTTCTGTGAAAGTAAGAATTTTGTTGATGCAATAACGATTTTAATAAGCAATTTTAAACTAAATGGTAAACCATTAAAAGTTACTAATTTTTACCGCTCGCCAAAATGTAATTTGAATACATTTTATAATTTCATTGAAAACAGACTGGAAAGTATTGGGAATACACCTAGTATCTTGGTAGGTGATTCAAATATAAATTTTTTAAATTCTGTTGAGTCATGTGAATTTTCAAATATATTGTTTCACTTTAACTATAAAAATTGTCATTCTCTCGTTACTCGTTCTTCTAGTGGGAAGTCAATAGATAACATTTTCAGTAATCTTGAAAACATAGTCGTAGTAGATTCTGTAGAATGCAATCTAACAGATCACAATTTGCTGTCATGCAGAATTATATGCAATATAGAACAAAATGGAAGCACTAACAGAATATTTAGCAAGTGTGATTATAACTTACTGCATGAAAGTATTTGTGAAAAATTCCAAAATATACAACTGTGCGGTAATGCAAATGTAGATATGGAGACTATAATGAGAATTTATTCTGAATGCATAAACAACTCTACAACGGAAAAAACAGAACTGGAAAATTATAGGGATTTAATGACACCATGGATTAATAAAAATCTGCTGGCACTAATTAAATGGAAGAAGAATTTGCTGTTGAAGAGAAGGAAGAATGACACTTACGCTGGACTTGAGAATAGACTCAGAAATATAAGCAAGGTCATAAAGAAAGCAAATAGGACATGTATGAATTGCTTTTATCAGTCAAAGCTTAATGATCTTCAGCAAAATCCAAAAAAATGTTGGAGGTTTTTAAATGAGAATCTAGGCAGAGTTCAACGATGTGAAATACGTTTAAAGGATAATAATGGTAACTGTCTTAATGACAACGAGATGTGCGAAACGTTCAACAGATTTTTTGTAGATGTTCCAAGACAATTAAAAATACAGATTCAGCATTTTCCTGGGGACTGCTTTAATATGTTCAATACTCTCACACCTGTTCAACATTCATTTAATTTTTATAGAACAACTGCTGAGGAGGTCTTCGACATAATAACTAATTTAGAAAATAATAAAAGTCCTGGCTATGACGATGTTAACACAAACATGTTGAAAACATGCAGTAATGTCATTATCCCAAGTTTAGTAACTGTTTTTAATACAATTATTGACACGTCAGTTTATCCAGACAGTTTAAAAATATCTAAAGTTTTTCCGATACCAAAAAATAAAAATGCATGCAATGCAAATTGTTTTAGGCCGATTTCAATATTATCGTCATTTGATAAAGTTTTTGAAAAAATTTTACACGCACAATTGATAGCATACTTGGAAGAACGCAATTTATTATACGAGTATCAATTTGGATTCAGAAAAGGTAGTGGGACACAGGAAGCAATAGTGAATGTGATCAACACTATTTGCGATGGATTAGATAGTGGTTACGGGGGCGTCGCTGGAGTTTTCTACGACTTGTCAAAGGCATTTGACTTAGTAGACCATGACATCTTACTGCAGAAACTTGTGTATTACGGAATTGTTGGAAATGGGTCCAAAATTATAGAAAGTTACCTCGACAACAGGAAACAGTTCGTTAAAATAGGTACTTCTTGTGGGGTGCGCCTCTTAAAGGTTAATTTTTGTGAAATAAGAAGAAGAATGTATGAATGATAACATTCATCATTTGGAAAAAACAGCTGTTTGTATAACAGTTGACAATTCTGACGTAAAGGGGGAAATAAAAGAAAAACAAAGAGGGAAAGGAGAAAATGATTTGACAGGATGATCTTTCCTGCCAAAAAAAGGCCGGAAGATTTGCCCTTTTTTGGATTTACCTTTGAAGAAGATTGGATGTGTGGCTCCAACCAACCAGCAAAAAAAACAGCAAGACAGTTTTTGGTCAGGATGAACTTTATTTATAGATGAATACCAATTAATTCATTTATTCAACCTGTTGTGAAGATAAATAAAGAAAACAAATACAAAATACAAAGCTATCTACACAAAATTTTAAGCCTAAACAAGTGAATTCAAACTAAATTAAAAGACTTAAAGGCTAAAAGAACGAATAGCAAATTGAAAATGAATTGAAACATGAGTTAAAAATTTGAAAGATAAAATATAAACACTTAAATCTAAAGGCCTGCGTACATAAGCTGCTTTGCCTGATTGCCTTGCTTACCTGCTTCATTTCTGACGTAATAAAAATAATAGAATAAAGACGAAATTTCGAACTAGGTTGCCATCAGTTGGAAATTGGGTCGGCCTTCTTTGTTCTTTTATTTTTTTATTGAAGCAGCAAAGCAAGGCAATCAGGCAAAGCAGCTTATGTACGCAGGCCTTAAGCTCAACAAAATTTAAAGCTAAACAAGTTTTAAAACTAAACTAATCGGAAAACTAAATACATCTAAAAACTAAATCTGTAAACTAAATACATCCTAAAGCTATACTGCTGGAAGCCACACCATCGCCCATCCAATCCAACGAGGGAGGCGCAGATATTCCTTGCATTGCCAGTCCGGCATGCCTCGGTATAATCCCAATTGACATATCCAACTTCATACTCGGACGGACAGACGGACGACAGCATCATAATTAAATTCCGCGTAGTCCACATGAAAAGAAAAGAATAAGCAAAAGGTTTATTATTAGAAAGGGAAAAACAAGCTAGATTTATAGTTTATAGTTACCTTGGTTTTGCGGGTACAGGCATAAAACCTTGCATTGAGCTCACTTCAGGGTTAGGAAGCCGTTGTTCATAATTTCACCGCCAAGATTTGGAAAGCGGTATTCTAGGTTGTTGCTCCTGTTTCTACATAAAGAAAAGTACAATCAGCTTAAGTCCATATCGAACACGGAATGTAATTATCCAGCTAATACTATATACATAAAGACATACGTACATATTGGGATCAAAAATAGCCGTTACCACATCACCACTAGCAGTCCGAAAACCTGGAAATAGAAGGAAGAAGAAAGACGATCATTAGAATATCCTGATAAATTTTAATCAATAAATGATATTAATTGATCAATTTGTCAATCCTTTGAACCCTACTGTTTTCTTCAGTTTTCCTAATTACTTTTTTTCTTTTTGATTAATGCTTGTGTCCATGGTTTTGATTGTCATTTACATAGCTGGTAATTGCTTGGATAAATAAAGAATGTATTCTGAGTTGAATTTGAAAATCATGTTTTCGGCCTAAAGCCCTATTAAAAAGGTGGTGGGGATGGAATAAACAAGGTAAGTAAAGGGTCAAACTTGGGACGTCGGAATAGCATAGACGTCATGGCGAGAGGTGTTCTCAGTGGGAGGGCTAAATCTCCTGGTTGGTCAGCCGCCAGGAGAGCTGTTTCAGTAGGATATATTAGGTCAGGGTGAGTTTAGATATTAAGTTTTAGCTTAGATTAATTTTCTTAACAGGCGTATTTCAGGCTTCATTTTAATTTCCCCTTTTTGCTTTTTGAAAGACCGGTATGATTTTTTTTTTGTCAACCGAACAGTCAACGAGTGGCAAGAACCACCCCTCAGCCGACGAGCCATAGCCGCGCTAAACGCCAGCATACCGGCAATGCCACTCAATGACAAAACATGGCGAATTTTCGCTCATTTTAAAACCCCGGTTGCTACAAAATGGCGCCCAACGTGGGGCGCCATTTTAAAACCCCGGTTGCTACATTCTTGCAGTCGAACTGAATATATCAATTATGGGGTTCCACAGGGCAGTGTTTTGGGACCACTGCTTTTTACGATTTATTTAAACGACATATCAAATTTGAAGTTACATGGAAAACTAATTATGTATGCTGACGATTTATGTCTTCTTTATCCGTATTCACACGATGTTATTCTAAAAGCCCAGATTGAACATGATGCCGTTGCAATTCATGAATTCGCCAGAATAAATAGATTAGTTTTAAATTCTGAGAAAACAAAAATGATTCGTTTTCGCCCTCATAGTAGCGGAAGCGATGTGTTTAATGTTTCTATCTGTGGCACGACTGTGAATGAGAGCAGTTGCCTAAAGTATTTAGGTTTAATTTTTTAAAATAACCTAGCATGGAATGCTCATTTGCAATATGTGAAGTCGAAAGTAGCACCGGCAATCGGTTTACTTTACAAGTTTAAAAATAAATTTAATGAAAAAACTAAATTATTATTGTACAATGCTCTGATACACAGTCATTACAATTATATGCCAATGGTATACGGTTATAAAATTGTTTACAATCTTCCCAAAACATATTCTACGTTAATGTTATTTAAAAATGTATCCAAATCCAGTTTACCATTACAAGGTCTTTACAAAATGCAATTACTGACATATATGTATAAAGCTGTTCATAACATCGGTAATCACGCCATAAAATTTTCTCAGAACAAGTCAAGTGTAAATACTAGAAATGTCAATAACCTGCATGTTAAAAGGTGTAGGTTAGAAACCACGAAACAGCGAATTGAGTATACAGGTTGTTCAGAATATAATCACCTTCCTCATAATATTAAAAACAATGCAAAAATCTCAAATTTTAAAAACCAACTAAAATTATTCCTTTTAGATAACATCGAAATGCTTCTAATGTGATTAAGTAATTTCCTGATATTATAATTTTCACATTTACTCTATTATGTTATAAATTTGTTTCTAAATCTAAGACAATTTAAAACAGTTTGCCCCAATAATGTCCATGAGGCGCTGGGGCATCTATATAATGAAATGTAAAGAATCTTATTGAAATAAAAATAAATAATTATTATTATAAAAAGGGTTATAGGTTTGGCCTTAATAAATAAAATAAAAAGGTAACCCCAGGCACGTAAAGGAACAGAGCATATGTACATATATGTTAGTAAATCAGGGTTGTATTATAAGACAAATTTTCTTGTGTAAACGCCTACTTAGACACGCAACTAAATGCCTGGGTACATAAGCTGCCTCGCTTGCTTGCTTACTTTCATTCTGACGTAATACAAATAAAAGAATAAAGAAGAAAAGCCCAAACTAGTTCGAAATTGGTTCGGCCTTCTTTATTAATTATCAGAAGCAAGCAGGCGAGTCCGCTTATCTACAAAGGCCTTAAGGTGCAAACATGGTGAGAAATTCATGCTTATCCAATCCTGAATTTGTGTAGAAGAATAAAGAAATCCAAAATCGCATTTTAATTAGGTACAACCCCCCCTTTATTCTTTTAGGTCATGTTTATATTATAGCCTTTTGCAGGGTTAAACTTCTTTATGAGGATTTATTTGAAATATAATAGCCCATTTAGCCGGATTAAGCACATTATTAGGTTTTATTTGCTAAATCTAGCCAAAATGTAGCAGATTTCCCATACAAAAATAAATCCTCCTATTGAGTGGATTTGTTTTAAATCTGGCATAAATCCTCGTATACAACTCTGTTTGTTGCAACATGTTGCTAGAAAATACAAAAAGTTGCAAGCTGGCACAAGAAACAAGGTAGATGCATCGGTGAATTGCTACACTAAAAATAATTTAAAATGTAAAAATTTGTAAACAAGGCGGAAAATTAAATTTATTTTGATGTGCAAGGTTGATTCTAATCAACCAAGACTAATATTTACGATGTATAAACGATAAAATAATTAGTTTATTTATTTTAGATGGGAAAACTGCGATAAAAAAATTCTTTATTTGCTCTTTAGTTAGCATTAGTAGCATAATGTGCAAACATTTTCAGTATTAAACAATAAATTTGTCATTTGACGTATGTTTTTTTGAATTAAATTTACAAAAAAATTCTTTTGACGTTTCAAATTCGATCAGATGGGCTGATGCATCTACCTTGGTAATTGTGCTATGAACAAAAATCAGCTGACTGCCATTTAAATCCTCCAAAATGTATATCTAAATGCAATGAGATTTGTACTGGATTTATTAAATCCAGTCGAGGATTTATGACTAGTCTAAATGAGCTATAAGCAAAGGAATTGACATTTGAAACCCAGTGGGTTAGTTAAATCCGGTTATATATATATAAGTACTATTACATGAAATTGAGCGTGAAGTAGGCGACAATTTCATTGGGTTTGCACCTTTGAAGTTTGTGTCAATTTTATGAATTTTCCAATTCTTCTTCACACTTATTTTCTTTACTATTTATTCCTAAAGATAATTTTCGTTTAATTTATTTGTCCTCACAAAAGTTTTTAATTGAATTATTTATATGCGTTTTAATGACATTTATTTCATAAAATTATTCTCGTGTGACAGGATACAAGTTTTCACCGTTTGACTAACAAAAAACTGTCGTCGTCACAAATTGAACGGCTGACAACGTTCTCTTCGTTTTACTCCGTTTCGTTTGTTGATGAACTCCTAATTTACCAACGTCGCCAACCAAAGCGCTAAAAATTTCAAAAAGTGCGTCATTCTTGTTTGTCATTCATTCTTTTTTATTAATTCAACGAAAATGCCATTAACTAAGGTATCAGATAGTCAATATAAGGTCCAATTGCGAACTTATCCTTATCATTATGATAAACGTGGACGAAATGAACCCGAAGAGTACTTTTCTCCTTCAATTGCAATTAATAGTGCAAGTGGTAGAACTAAATGGAGACTGGTGGCAGTAGAAGATGATTTTGATTATTGCGAAGGAACTGACAAGATCGAGATCTACATAGAATTGCTCTCAGCCAGGGACAGAGACAAACTATTTCAAGTCACGATATCTAGAGAAAACCAAATTTGCACTAAAAAGATAACAACAGACACTACAAGAAGTAGAATACGTTTTATAACTATAGCTGATAATGACTATAGTGAATCTACGGACTACGATATTATGGTTGAAATAAAACCCGTATACAATACTGTAGTGTGCCTCGGTATTCAGAAGGACTTTGCCGATATTTTCGCCAGTAAAGAATTTAGCGATGTAACTCTTGTTGCACAGGATGGTATTAAATTGAAAGCCCACAAAGCGATATTATGTGCCCGCAGTCAAGTGTTTGCTGCTATGTTTCGCAACAACTTCGAAGAAAGTAAAACGAATCGTATACAGATTGATGATATGGATGCCGAAGTAATTGAGGAAATGTTAAAATTTCTGTACACGGGTGGTGATATATCGGAAAAATTTGCAGAAGAGCTCTTTATTGCTGCTAACAAATATTCGCTATTGGATTTGCAGACAATGTGTGAAAATACTTTAATTAATACAATGAAGTTTGCTACAGTTGCTGATGTCCTTTTGTTGGCCGATCGTCTCACTAATGAACGTCTAAAAACGAAGGCAGCTAAGTTTATAGTAAATAATATTGAAACGGTCACAGAAACGGAGGGCTGGAAAAAGCTGTGTCAAACTGATAATGACTTGTCTAGGCTAGTTTTGGAAAACACCAAAAGAACTGTGAAAAGAATGCGGTATTGGCGTTATAATAGTGATAGTAATAGCAGCACTGAGTCGGATCAATCCGGTACATAAGAACCCGCTGCCATTTGATTGCCGGTTGTATAGAGCATATCAATGCTGAGCACTCACGCATATGTTCTATCGCACATTAAGCTGAATTTTTTCTCTTTATTTATTTGAACCAAAAATATCAATCCTCTGAATTCTTTTTTTTTTTTCTTATTAATAAGCTGTTTCGTGAACTATTTTTGATAACATATGTATGTATAAAAAAAAATTAAAACAAGTAATGGACTATGAAAAATTAATATTAATTCTCCCTTAGAAACTCTCATTTATTGTTTTGTATTAATAAATATTACATGATACATAAAAATCAACCAAAAACAAATATAACTATTGAGGTTATGTTAATTTTTTTATGCGGGGTATAATTTAGATATGTTGTAACCAAATCGTATTGGGTCAACCGTCCATGTAAAAAATATTTTGACTCCCTAGGCTATTAAACAAAACAGACTGTCTATCACACAAAACAGACGCATTTTTTGTTACCGACAAAAATCTTTAACATTAAAATCCTTATGATTTCGGTAATTAACGGAATTTGTCGGTAAATTAGCAACCAAAATAAAGTTGTCGCTAAAGGGTTGTTTACACCATCTATCAATGTCGTATGAGATGTCAAATTTTCTACCTGCGAATGTTGTACACATAGTGTGACCACTATGAAAATGTTCATCTATCAAAATGATTTGGCAACTCATATGTAAATTTTTCATTTAGGTGGCGCTCTATTTGATACGGCATTCTCGTATGTAAACATAAATTAATCAGCTGTTTTCTGGCATTCTTAAAAAAATTGAAAAACAAAATCTTTTAAAAAAGAAAATGGAAAGTTATGTATATTTAAATATTTAGAAAAGTAAATAAAGAGTGTTTATAATGTTATTTTCAGATCGATTGGTCGAAAGAAGCAGTCTTGGAAATGATTGCTTTGTGGCAAAAACATGAATGCCTTTATAACCCCAAAAACCTATTCTACCACAACAAACATGCTAGATATTCATTTTCCTTCAACCAAAATTAAAATTTGCCCAAATTTGCAACTCAACAAAAAATGTAAACAATGATAGGTTATGTCATACGAAAATAACACTTGTAGGTATGAACGCACAAATTGGAAAATATAAAGTTAGTTGGGGGAAGTCCATACTTCCCGATATATGGACCTCTGAAGTTTCGAAAATTCCCTTGTTAAAGTAAGGAAAAAATTTAAATTAAAAAAAATGTTGTTTTCGTGCCCTAAATTGGCTCCTGTCCATAGGAGAAAGTCTTAAATCCCCGGATGACGTCAATTTTGACAAACATAGAGAATGTCGAATGGGTGAAAGAAATGACAGCTCATATGACATTGATATATGGTGTAAACAGCCCTTAAGGCGGCCGTCAGACCATCTGCTTTTTCACATGTATGTTGTCACTTTAGGTATACTAATATATAGAACAGCTGATTTCATACATGTGAAAAAGCAGATGGTCTGATGGCGGCCTAATGCCCGTAATTTCTAGCCCTAGGTAACTGGGTAGGTAGCTACCTATTAGTTATCTTTACCTACGCGTTTGGTAATTTCTACGTGCCATTTACCGAGGCGTGTAAATTTTGAAAGCATTTGGTAACATTGGTGATTTTCATTCATGATTTCGTAAAAACATTGCCACATATAAGTGTTTTACAATTTTTAACACATTGGCAACGATCAACCAGGCAAAATCCTTGGTGTAAGTAACACGGCCGTTTTCGACCCGGTAACGTTACCTATGGATTGAAATTATGAAATTTTGCTTACACGGGGGATATCTATGAACTCATAGATAACTACGCGTAGAAATTACGGGCATAAGTTCTACCGATAGCAACAGTGTTGCCGACTTTTTTCATAGTTGTGTTCCTTTACTGCTAAACCTAAATAACGACGGGACGTTCACAAAGCAACCTACCAAAATAACGCTCTCTGAGCGTCCGTATTACCCAAATACGTTGAGTCCCAATTCACATTTAAAACATAAAATCCGTGACCGAAACTTGCTTAAATGTTTTCATTCGTAAAACAAATAATTTTCCTTTGCAATGAATTGTATTTATTGTTTTGTTGGGATTTTGTTTTTAATAGTGCGGTTACACTACAGTTTTTTGCCGGGTTAACCCACTTTATGAGGATTTATAGCTTAATCTGGTCAAATCTGACCAGATTTGCCATACAAAAATTAAATCCTCTCACGACTGGGTTTATTTTAAATCCGGCAAAATCCACCAAAAATACAGTGTTGTATTCGGTATTTGTGCAAAAAAATCCAACTCTACTCAAAAAGTACCAAAAGTTGCAACTGTTTTTGCAACAGAGTTTGTCGTGTTTTACACGTTTACGATTGGTCGCATGAGATTTTATGGAGTTAATAAATCTAAAGTTATTTGAAAATCATAAAATTATTTATTTTTTTACATTAGACACTTTTTTAACAAAAAGTACGCTTGATACCATGATACAAAAATGTATCCCTGTGTGTAAAATATACCAATATGAGCAAAGAGCGGATGATATCTCATACGAGAAATTGTAAAAGTGTAACACACGACTTTATCAGTTATTTTGTATGTATACGTAAACAAACATCAGCTGACAGTTTATATCCTCGAAAAGCTAAGTGTAACCAGCAAAGATTACCCACTGGATCTATTAAACCCAGTGGGTTAACCTTCAATAGTGTAACCGGGGTATAAAATACAGAACACACACACACATACAAACAATAACGTTCTGTCAAAGTTAAAATTTTTCAACTTACAAAAAGTATGCGCTCGACGTATTTCGGTAGTTCTCATAAGAATACATGTGTTCTACTTTTTTCACCACACACGCCCTGGGTATACGTCCGTATATAGGTATGGGCCTTACGTGTCTGAGGTTACCAATTTCAGATAGCATTTCACCACTTTTACCATATTTCGCCACTGTTACCATTTCGAAAAATAAAGGTACAGACCACATATTTTTCATTCATAATTTTCTGTTTTAATTTTACCGATATTTGTCGATAAAATTGTCTCATTGAAATAGTTGTCGACATGATGAAATTATAAGGTGGCGTAAAACGACCAGTAGTGGGATTCTCTAGGGCATTTTTTGGTTACCGACAAAAATCGGTCAAATTAAAACGCAAAAATATGAATGAAAAGTTCAAATAAAAGTTGACATCACTGTTGTTATCGGTGGACGTTTGCGAGTACTTTTTATTGGTCTCTAACTTACCGAACAATATCGTTAATTACCGAAGTTATAAGCATTTTAAATTTAACGATTTTTGTCGATATCCAAAAAATGCGTTAGAGAATCCCACTACAGCTGATTGGTTTCAATCTGTCAATTTTTTTTTTTTTTGTTATTGTGAATCATTTGTATGAAAACGTAAACAAACATTTTGACATATTGAAGAATTTTTGGCCAAAATTGAGTTGTTGTGCTACTTACGTGACCTTATAAATAGATCTTGGTTGTCGATAACAACGTTTTCCATGGAAATCGATGAACAAATTGAATACTCTACCAGCTGACGGAAAAAAAATCTGAAATTTTTTTTAAGTTGTAAGTTTTTTCTAAGTAGCCGGCCTTCGGCCGGGGATTTAAGACTTTCTCCTATGGACAGGAGCCAATTTAGGGCACGAAAACAACATTTTTTTAATTTAAATTTTTTCCTTACTTTAACAAGGGAATTTTCGAAACTTCAGAGGTCCATATATCGGGAAGTATGGACTTCCCCCAACTAACTTTATATTTTTTGTAATCAGGGCGTAAAGATCTACCTGTGATAAACATTTCAGATTTTTCCGCCAGCTGGTAGAGTATTCAATTTATGCCGAAATCGATAACAACTTTTTAATTTTTTTATGAGGGAAAGAACAATAATTACTTAAGGTAGAAACACAGTGAAATACGCCGCTTTTTTCACTCTCAGTTTCATGAAACTAGCGGCGTATTTTATTGTGTTTCTACCTTTATTGCGCCATGCCACTGAATTATAGTAAGTTTACATTTACGAAATGCACTCGATGTCAACTGTCAATTCCATTGTATAAACGTCAAATGAAATCCAATGGATTTCAGAGAAGTTTTTTTATTTGACGTATACACACGGGAATTGACAGTCGAAATCGAGTGGATTTCGTAAATGTAAACCAAGCATTATAGCCAATTTATGGCCTGTTCCCGTACTTTATAAAGTGGTAAAAGTCGTAAAAGTTGTAAAAGTCGTAAACGATTTTCATATAAATTTTGTGTACGGGAACGCAAAATGTGTAAAAATGGTAAAAATTGTAAAAACTTTTTAGTTCTGGAACAGAGCTTTACATAGCCCTTATTCACAAGTTCAAACTTGAATGGCAAATTTTATTTGTACAAAAATGTCAAAAATTTAGTCTCCCTACTTTCTGTTGCCTTGTAGTCATGCATGAAATTATGCATTCGTAAATCGAGTTCCCCACTACAGCAATTTCAAAACATTACTCTAGTATGGAACTCGATCTAAGAACGCCTAGTTTCATGCATGACTACCAAGTCCCGGGCCACACTACAGTAATTTCACTGAAATTTTAATATGAAATTATGCGTCTCTAGATCGACGTCCATAGTAGAGTAAAATCATAAAATTGCTGTAGTGGGGAATTCGATTTAAGAACACCTAATTTCATGAATTTTTTTAATGAAATTCACGCTAGTATGGACCGGGACCAAGCAACTCATGTTACAGAAGTCATTCTATGGGTTAGTAAATCAGGGTTGTATTTTAAGGCAAATTGTCTTTTGTAAACGCCTAGTTAGACACCCAACTAAAGTTTGTATCAATCATGGTGGAATAAGAAGGTGTTACATCAAATCACGTCAAATTTGCTCACAATAATGCATTACTCTGAATTGCTTGCTAACATTTTGTATGTGACTTTATTCACAATAACGCATTTTGACAACTGGTATTTTTCCACCATGGTATACATTTTATGAATTTTCCAATTCTTCACCACACTTATTTTCTCGTTTGACCATTGAAAGGCAATACCAATGCCATGATGAAATTATAAGGTAGCTTAAAACGCCAGGGTCGTGGTTTCAGTCTGTCAATTTTGTTTTTGTGAAAACTTAGATTGAAGAGGTAAACAAACATTGTGACATCTTGAAGAATAAATTTGTTGTGCTAATTACGTGACCTGTAAAATATATCTTGACTAAAAGTTGGTTTACATTTACGAAATCCACTCGATTTCAGCTGCCAATTCAAATAAAATCCAATTGATTTCAGATGAGTTTTCATTTGACGTATACGAAAATGAATTTACTGTTGAAATCCACTTTATTTCGTAATGTAAACCTGCTTTAAGACCGATACTATATGTGAATACTAATTAAAAATTAAATAAGTGCATATGTTTATGTTTACTATTTATCAAAGACATAAATACAACAAGATAAGACATTTCTTTTGCTATCATTCTTCAGTGAATGGCTTTTGAATTTAACATAATTGGCCTGTTCCCGTACTTTATAAAGTGGTAAAAGTCGTAAAAGTTGTAAAAGTCGTAAACGATGTTCATATAAATTTTGTGTACGGGAACGCAAAATGTGTAAAAGTGGTAAAAATTGTAAAAACTTTTTAGTTCTGGAACAGAGCTAATGTTATGTTACGATATGGTGATATAACATTTTTTTCTTTTATACATTTTTACGTATTTAACCGAATTTACCGATCCAATTGACATGGAATTATTCTTGAATAGATCATTGAATTCATAAATTTCGTTTCTGATACCATTACATGAAATGTGCCTCCTTGGTTGCGATTTTGAATTAACTGCAACCTGTTAAGGGTAATGTTTCTATACAAAGTTTCGTAAACATTTTTTTGTTGCATGCATTTTGTCAGGTCTTTATTACTTTATGTCTTTGTATTTATTTTTACAGATAATTCTTTGTTCAATTTCTTTTTCTTGACAAAAGTGTTTAATTCAATTGCATGCGTTTGTTATTTTATCTAATGTTTGGTTTACATTCGGAGTCTTTTCGTGATTTCGAAGGCGTTTCGTGATTTCGCGCGGAATCAAGCAAAATTGATCATGATTTTGCATACAAAAACGAAATCATCTCATTTCGTGATTTCAGCGAAATCAACATAGAAATCACAGTACACATGATATACAACCCTGTTTTGCCTTAAAAAGTACCAAAAGTTGCAACACTTTTCACGTATCAGAATAAACAAGGTAGATGGTCAATTGCAGCAACAAAAAATTTCAGTATCAAAATTTTATATTTTTATATTTGTATTTATTTGTATTTATTTGTATATCTCCTGTACAACAAGACTTGAGTCTTTTAGATTATAGTACAGGATTACATATATATAAATCATATCGAACTTATATTTAATGATTTAACAATATTTAATAACATAAGGTTTTTTGAAATTACAAAAGAAAACATATTTTGTGGTAAATTACAATGATAACATAGACGTTTAATGGACATTTAATAAAGATAATTAATTTTGTATAATAAGAATTTAATTAAAAATAGAAAGAAAAAATCATCTAATTGAAAGCAAAGTTCGTAGCCTGTTTTTAAACGTAAAAGCGTTGCTGGTGTTTTGTAGATCAAAAGGGAGAGTATTCCACAGACGTATGGTCCCTATGAAAAATTGCCACTCAGATACCAGACTTCGTCTCCTTATAGGTATAAGTTTTTTTCCTCTATTTGATCTTGCAAATGTAAGCCTATTAAATAAGTAATGTGGTTTCTGTTTATAAATTATTTTGTGTAGAAATAATAAGGCTTTAAAGTTGAGTAGGGTGTTAAAATTGAAACCGTATAGAGAATTACTGTAGGGTGAAACATGATCAGTTTTCCTGAGACCGTGTACGTAGCGAATTATGCTATTAAATGCCATATTTAATCTACGTCGGCTCTGTGAATCACAGTGAGCAAATAGTTCACATCCATATAAGAGGCCAGGCACCAGTATAGTTTTCGCCAAAAGATATCTTATGTTGGGAGGTGTGTAAGAGTGCGTAAGCCACAATGTACGTAGTTTTCCAAATGTTTGTCCAACTACTGTATTCACATGATTTGACCAGCTTAATCTATTATTGAAAACCACTCCCAGATTCTTCACGCTGGAAACTACACCTACCTTTCCATTGTTAACAATTATTTCGACACCTTCCCAAGTAATATTTTTATTTTTGTGAATTATGAGGCATTTCGACTTGGTTGGATTTAAAAATAAACCATTTGCTTTGGCCCATTCATGAACACGTTTGAGGTCATCATTGAGTTCGCTCACACATTGAGTAATATTATTTAGATGGCTACTCATGTATAATTGAACGTCATCTGCATACATGTGCACTCTGCTATATATTAATTGAGAAGGGAGGTCATTAACATAAATGCAAAACAAAAGTGGACCCAGTATTGACCCTTGAGGAACGCCTTTATCTACATTTAGTGGTAATGATGTTTCAGTTCCAGTATACACAGATTGTGTCCGATCGGTAAGGTACGATTTTATAAGATTCGTCGAGGTAGAGGAGAAGTTAAAAAACCTGCGAAGTTTGAAACATAAATTGTTGTGGTCGACAGTGTCGAAGGCCTTTGAGTGGTCGAGTAAAATAAGAAAACCGGCCTTGTTTTCATCAATGTCACTCCTAATTTCCTCCGAAACCTCAACTAGAGCTGTAGTGCAGCTATGGTCAGCACGGAAACCTGACTGCATGTTTGTTAATAACGATTCCCTATGGAGGTACTCAGACATCTGGTTGTGTAGAATTTTCTCAAACACCTTTGAGAGATAACACAAGATAGCTATGGGTCGGTATTCATTGTTGGATTTTGGGACAGGAATAACCTTTGCATGTTTCCACTTCGTTGGATATGTGCTCGATGTTAGGATATTATTATAGAAGTGCGTGATATAAGGTAATATAAGATGGAGTATAATCCGAATAAATTTTGGGTCAACTTTGTCAGGACCAATCGCATTAGATTTAATTTTAGTAAAATAACTCTGTACTTCCATAGGACTAACACATCTGAATTCGAAGTATCCTTCACGTATAACATCATCTGTTAATCGACCATAGAATGAAGTATTAACCTGTACAGTGGGTATGTTGATAAAAGTTTGGTTGAGGTCATCCGCATTTTCATGACAATGGGCCAAAACCTTTGGTTTTCCAACACCCAGATCATTGATTATTTTCCAACTGCTTTTGGAATCCAATGCTGAATTAAACCGATGAAAGTAATATTGAGTCTTTGCGGAGTGAATAGAGCTATTAACTCGTTTTCGCGCAGAACGGAATTGTTCGTAGAGTTCCGGTGTTCTATAGCGTTTCCACCTTGCATATGCTCGATTTCTGTCATTGATGTAGGATTTAATAATGGAATTGAACCACGGATTTGCATTTGATAAAATTCGTTTTATTTTGATGGGCACCGTTGCATCATATAGAAGAAGAATTCGTTCTTGAAGAAAATTGAGTTGTTCATCAACAGAGATTATTGAATAAATCTCGTTCCAATTAATTTGAGAAAATTTATACTCTAACTCACTATAATTCAAGTTCCTGAAATCGCGATACGAAAAAGTTTGTTCAACTACAGGCCTATTAAAATGATAGATTAGAAAAATTAAGTCATGTTTGGAAAAACATGATGCCGAAATCTGATTATATAGTTGAACATTAGAGAGGTTGTTAACAAAGAATAAGTCAAGTAGAGTGCTTGTAGATGAAGAAAAGTGCGTAGGATTCGTATGATTTGTGGCATATAATCCAAGATCTTGCATATTATTAATTAAGGACGAATCAACCAAGACATTCGAATTAAAATCACCCGTTATAATTACGTCGTCGTAACCCATCGTAACAGTTTTAAGGATATTTTGGAGGTGACCTAGATCAATGGTGTTATTGGGTCGGTATACACTGCCAATTAATATTTTCTTATTATTTGATTTGGATTCTATGAACACATATTCTATCTTGTCTCCAGGTTTGGACTTTAAGCATAATTTTGCATTTAATGTGTTTTTGGCGAAAACTGCAACCCCACCCCCACGACGTTCTCTATCTGACCTAAACACAGAATATCCATCAATACTGATCATGCTATCGGGAATGTGCGAACGAAGCCAGGTTTCTGAAAGGCATATTAAATCAATACCCGAATTAACAAAAATATATTTAAATTCGTCGATTTTTTTTACCAAGCTTTGCGAGTTTATGTGGCATATCTTTAGCCCATCCCGTTGCTTGGATAAAATTCTGACCATATTTTGTGTAACATCTGTGGAAGCTCTATTTGTACTACCCCGGTCTATCATAATTAGGGGATAAAAAGTGTAAAAAGGCACCAGCTACGCATTTACGAGTATATCTTGAAAATGATGAATTAAATGAAAAATTAATAGGTGATGACATTCGAAAAATATATAGAATATTTAAAAAGATACATTTAAATAAAGAGAAAGAAAAAATTATAATAATATGAGCCAATAAGTTAAGAAATTGATATTGGATTTGATTTGCAAAAGGTCTGTTACCGCTAGTTCTGCGGGTCCAATTGTGACTCTCCACGTGCAGTCCGAAAATCGTCAATAATCCTTTGGTGATACACACATATTGGTTCGTCGCAGTTAAGGTGTTTGATATAAACGAGCCCACGAAAGGAGTACGCCGTTTTTACAAGCCCTTTTTTCTTAAGACCCAAAGCGTCCTGAAGAAACTGATAGTTCGTGTTGGACAGGTTCTCATTGATATAATATGGTTTATTTGATCTGAAACCAAGAGACTCCAATGTTAGCTTACTGTTGTTCATTTTCTTGTAAACACCCAATGACTTCAGAAAGAAGTTTTTGTCGTAGGGAGACATGAATTTTACAAGGATAACGCTGTCAGGCGAGTTAGCCTTCTTAGTATTATTCCTGTTTTGCAGGCGGTGAATATATTTAGTTTTTGGGATTGGAATATTCGTGGAACTGCATAGTTTATTAAAAATATCAGACAGGTTTTCGTCTTCATTGTATGGAATTCCATTTACCCTTATTTCACATGATACGTGTGCGTTTTCTTGCCTTAACAGTTCTATTCTAAGCTCTTTATAATCAGCTTTCAGATTTTCAACATCATCAGAAGTTTTTTCTAAAATCTGTACACGGTCTAAGACGTCGTTTAAATCAGTTCTGAAATCGCATATTCTCCTGTCAATTTCATTTAAAATGCGATTTTCTGTTTCTTTTAACATACTTTTAAATTCATCCATGAGACGGCTACTAAGTTTATTAAAGCGTTCGTCAAGCATTTGAAATAGGCGGAAAGGCGAATCCGACGATCGTGGAGTCTTTGACGGGTTTCCAAATGATTGATGAAATAGGCTATCTCTGTCTCTCTTTGGCGCTCTGGAATCTCTTTTAGCCGTATTATTTTCAACGATGAGATTTTCTTGTGTAACATCGGCTTCGTTCTGATCACACATTTTCAAGCGATTGATGTATTGTTGATTTGTGTATATGTATTACAAGTTTCAGTTATTATAACAGGGTGACACAAACAACGGATGTGAATACTAAATCATAAATGAAGACAAAATTGGAGCACACTTTAGGGCGCAAGGATATTTAATTTTGTAAATGATGGTTCCGTTACTGGCTAGACGTTTACATGCAATTTAAAAAGCTTTTGTAAGTTTGTCGTTGTTTTTTACACTTGACGTTTTCTTTCATTCACTTGGTGCTCTCAATAGGTTCTCTCGTGTTTATTTTCTCAGTTTATCCAATTTGTTGTTTTTGTAATAAATTAGAACAATTATTTGTTGCGTTTTGATGTTTTTTAAATGTTTTTTTTCGTGCAACACTCAACTATTCACACAAATATTATGCGATCAAACGACACAGGGTGTATTATTTTTATAGTCTGCGTTATTGATTCTTTATAAAAAGACGTTATTTCGTGGAAAATAGATGTTTAGTAAGAGCAAAATGAAAACACGTCCACACGCGACAGAAAATTACTTATGTAACATGTGAAAAAAATAATAAATTACTTTGATACAATACTATTTTTCATTGTGTTCCCGTAATTTTTTAATGGTAATGTTAGAAAACTGTGTGAATTGTCAAAATTGCTTCCCCATACAAATTTCTTAAAACATAAGGGAATGGAAAATTACTGAAATTGCAAAAAGTCCAGCAGAAATGTCAAAATTAACGTATTTAAATGTCAATGAACATGCTTCTAGTTTCTACTAGGTCAAAATTGTATGGCAGAAAACAGGAGAAGAGGGAGTTATTCGGGGCTATTTTTGTTTAAACAGAAGTGCAAGTCTTGGTAGATTTCGGAGTACGGCAACACATTTTAGCACTAAACGGGAAAACTGCTGCAGTAGTAATAGTTTGCAAGTTCTGAACACAACTTTTATCGATCAAAATTTATTATGGTGTCTCAACGATAAAATCATGTTTCATTTGTAAGAACTATACACAATTAATACGATATATACCCAGCAAAATGTTTGCCTCCAAAGATGCAGTTAAATGATATGTACAAGTGATCTGGATGTGCATCAAATTATGCATTTTCACTGATGATTTTTACAAGAGCGTGACTACTGAAAGATGCACTCCAAAGCACTGCATTTTAACTAACCCTTTGGCACTGCATTTTAACTGACCCTTTGGCATTGCATTTTAACTAACGCTTTTGCACTGCATTTTAACTGACCCTTTGGCATTGCATTTTAACTAACCCTTTGGGGTAGAATAGGAGGCAGTCCAAAGCACGTGTTTGGTACAGGCATTCTGCGGAAATTGTGCAAGCCATTACAAAATATGCCAGAACAAATAAAATGCATTTATTATTTGTGTAAAACAAAAATATTAAGAACTTTATTACATTAACACAAATTATGAAAATTCTCAATTGAATTCAATCGCAAACATGCGTGTTTCCTCCGCCCTCCATTTGTTCCAAGCTGAACTGTTTTTACTTCATTTGCTAAATGGGTTGCCTTCCCATCACCAGTTAAGATTTCGACATGTACTCCAACAGCACTCCATTCGGAAATTTTCTTCTCGTGAGTTACCGGAAAAATGTTCACAAATTAAATATTATTTAGTTTGTATTAACAAATGTTTGGAAATGTTAACACGCTTATCTCTTTTTGGAAAATGTAGAGATGTACAAACTGATTTATGTACATGTAGGGATCTCTAACAACTGCTAATAAAATGTAGCGAACGGAGTGCCTTTTTCACGACTCCGTTTGGACTGCATCCGGATGCTGTTAAATTGTGAGGAATTGGAGTGCCTTTTTCACGACTCCGCTGAACTGCATCAGGATGTCGTTGAAATGTGACAAGTGGATGTGATTCTTTGGATTGCATCCAAATGCGGTTAAAATGTGAGGACTGGAGTGCCTTTTTCACGACTCCGGTTGAACTGCACCAAAACATGCCGTGACAGAACTAGTCCACATTGCACTACTTCCAATTTATTTTGCTGGGTAATTTTCGAAATAAAGTTCTATATTGTCGTATATTTTTGATGACTAATTCAATTTACAACAATTTGTTTGAAAATTCATGTTCGATCAGCTGCGCATATGCATCTACCTTGATGATTGTGATATGTTTGAAATCAACAAATAAATTGGCCTGTCCCGTACTTTATAATAGAGTTGTATAGTTCATGAAGGAACTAGTTCAATTGAACGATTCATTGAAAAGAGCGTATGAACTAGATCAGACGATATAGTTCATTATAGTTCAATAGTTCACTGAACTATAATCAGTCGGTGACCGTACGATCAACGAACGATTCACAATCTAGTTCAACATGTCGTTCACAAATATATAAAGTGCCTTTGTAATGTGATCAGTTTGTTTATGTTTTGGATCAAGGTACATGAAATAGCTTTCTGAAAATGAAGATTTCTACAAAAACATACGAGACATAACATATTACAATATGTCGAATCGAGATTCAATCCGCCTTTTTGGATAGAAAAAAAGGGAAAAATAAAAAGAAACACACACACACAAAGCTTTTTTGCAATGACAATTTCTACACACACACACAACATACGATTTTTTGCCAGCCAACTAAATGAAGGATGTTTTTTCTAAAATTATTTAATCTTTCTTTAAGATTGCAATAAAACTATGCAAATGTAATATTTTTGTTATGGAGTAGTTAAATTATATTAGTCTTTTGTTTGTTTGTATTTGGTGTACGTATGCGTTTTCATCAAAAGACACATTAAGAGCAGGTGAACGATTTTGATCAGAATGATTGAACCCGACAGTGAACTATGAACTAGATTATTGACCTAGTTCAGTTTAAAGAGCTGAGCTATTGAACTAGATCTTTCAAATGAACTAGATTGTACAACTCTAGTGTATTTCAGGATTTCGTGAAATCCAGTGGATTTTAGAGCGCAAGTGTAAACTTGGCATAATACCCGGCAAAGTTTTCAACTTTCGCCGTCACAATTCGAACGGCTGACAACGTTCTCTAATGCAGTCGATCGCCGTTGTGAACTCAAATCGATCGACGGTTTTTTTTGCGTCTGCTTCAATTTTCAATTTCGTGGCTTTGCCAATCAACTATTGGACACTTAACTACTGGAACGCGCCGACTGTTTTCTTTAAATTAAACGAAAATGTCTTTAACTAAAATATCAGATTATCAATATAAGTTCCAATTTCGAACAAAGCCATGTTACTTTAGTAAATATACACGGGATGAATCACAAAATGAATATTATTCTCCTTCAATTGCAATTAATAGTGCATGTAGCAGAACCGAATGGAGATTGGTGGCAGTACAAGATTATATTGATGAAGAGGACGATACTGACAACATCGAGATTTACATAGAATTACACTCAACCAGCGACAAGGACGACACACTATTTCAAGTTACAATATCTAGAGAAAACGAAATTTTTACTAAAAAGATTACAACAGACATTATAGACAGTAGAATTCGTTTTATGGCTTATGAAAATGCATACTATGATAATGATAGTGATGAATTTAATGAAGAGACAGACCACGTTATTAAGGTGGATATAAAACCCTTATACAATACTGTAGCAAGCCTCAATCTTAAAAAGGACTTTGCCAATATTTTGGCCTGTAAAGAATTTAGCGATGTAACTCTTATTGCACAAAATGGTATTGAATTGAAAGCCCACAAAGCAATATTATGTGGTCGCAGTCCAGTGTTCGCTGCTATGTTTCGCAATAACTTCCAAGAAAATAAAACAAATCGTATAAAGATTGATGATATGGATGCCGATGTAATTGAGGAAATGCTAAAATTTTTGTACACAGGTGGTGATGTATTGGAAAAATTTGCAGTAGATCTCTTTACTGCTGCTAACAAATACTCGCTATTGAATTTGCAGACAATATGTGAAAATATTCTAATTAATACAATGGAGATGACTACAGTTGCTGATACCCTTTTGTTGGCCGATCGTCACACTAATGAACGTCTCAAATCGAACGCAGTTCAGTTTATAGTAAAAAATATTGAAACCGTCACAGAAACTGAAGGGTGGAAAAAGTTATGTCAAACTGATCATGACTTGTCTAGCCTAGTTTTGGAAAAAATCGCGAAAAGACGGCGGTATAGTAGTGATAGTAGTAGCAGCATAGAAACCAACTCTGTGGTTTCTGGTCAATCCGGTACGTAAGAACCCGATGCCGTGGAATTCCCCCCGATGGTATAACAATACTGAGGACATCAAGCTGAATTTTTTTCTTTATTTGAATGATGGTAGAACAATTCTACCATGTATACTAAAACAAAAATATCAATCTCTGAATTTTTTTATGTTTTTTTTTTATTAACGATCCGGTTTTGAAATATTTTAGACAACATATATGTATGTACATACATATGTCTAAAAAAAAAAAAATAAAATGCAATAATACTATTCCATAAACAATTATTATTACTTCCCCTTAAAAATTGTTATTTTTAAATAAATATTACTTGATTCATAAAAATCAAATAACGATTGGGGCATTGATGACTTCTTAAGCGGGGATTTACGGGCAATGTTCTGGAATTCTCCGTGCATCCATTTGACATCACATATGTAGTTCCCATGACACAATTACCCAGGTAGTGGCATCGTAAAATTTTGAATATGTTATGTCAAAACTTTATGTTGTTGGGAAATTACAACAAAAATATTTTTTTATAAAGGGATTTGACTTTTCATATTCGATCAGCTGGTGTGATACCACTACCTGGTAGTTCTGCCATGGTAGTTCCCCTGTAATGTAGAGCTGGCAAAATATCGATAGCACAATCGATATTGATTTATTTTTGGGCTAATATCGATAATTATTTTTTTCTATCGAATATGTAGCTGGCAAACCATCGATATTTTCAATATAATATTGTTCTCAAAATTTTGTATGGGAAATGAAGTAATTATATCATAATTTGAATTCGAACAACGAATAGAGAACGAATTAGCCTTATGTCATGTTCATACCAGCATTTGAATCACGTCGTTCGTTCTCATAATTACGTACACGCATGGTATAAGTAAAGAGGTAGATTTAAATGAAAAAAATCTATAGAACCCTTGTTTTTCTTGAATTCCTAAAACTTCAAAATAAAAGCAACAATTGGGTTTGTTTACAATGCATTTTTTGAGCATTTTATAAAAAACGCGAAAAATGAATGAAGAGTTAAGTTTTCTCCACATAATCGAGTTGTGAATATGATAAACTGATTGTTTCAATGCAAATCTCACGAATTTCTTCCATACAAATGGTCTAAAAACAATTTTAAAAATCATTGAATTCGATTGTTTTTAAAATTGTTTGGCATATTATCCAAACACCACACACACATACACAGTTTGTTTATATTGTTTTGAAGTTTTAGGCATACTCGAATAAAAAAAATTTAAATTGACATAAAGCTTTGGCTAACCTTTCTTATTAAACCATGCGTACACGAATTAACCCGTTCATACCACATGGTACATATGGTCTGTTCCTTTACTTTTGAAAATGGTAAAACTGGCAAAAGTAGCAAAAGTTGTAATCTACTTCCATATGAATTGTATGGTGTCTGAAGTAAAGGAACGCTTTTCGAGTAAAAAGTTGTAAAACTTGAAGATTCTTTCACGTAAAGGAACAGGGCTATAATTCATATTTTCATACTTTTTAGTTACTGATTTTAAATGAAGTTTCAGCCAAACGACGAGTAAAATTAATTGATATGAACAGAAAAAAGTTTGTTTCTTCTTACAGATATCTATTCAATATAAAATCATATATTATTTTCATTTATGTTTTCTATTTTTTCTCAAAATTTTGGTGTTTTCAGAATATTTTAAAACTTTTCTATTTTAAAAATTAACGAGAGAGAGACGTGCCAAAATAACTTTTTGGTATACAGACTTTCCGGCAGGAATTTGATTTTTGTTTCTAAATTTGTACGCGAATTTCAAACGATGAACAAGAAATGTAACTGCAATGAAAGTGAAGACAAAATTATGTGTGTTCGTTTACTCAAAATTCGTACAAATTGTTACTGGATGTTGTTCGTTTACTCTCCAGTACAATGCAAACGACCTTAGCAGATTACAAGAAGTTACTGAACTTGTACAAATTTGTACAAATTGTTGAGTAAACGAACACACCTATTTACTATGATTTGAATGTATATTAGTCGTTAAACCGTTTACTTTCCATTCATATTTTGCAGTTTTTCTAAAAAGGTTTGAATTTTTAAGACATTTGTAATTCTTTATTATTCCTGTCATAATAAATTTATTTCGATAAATTCTCTTATTTGTTACAGATGGGACACATTTTATCGTCGTTCTGAGAGTAATTTAAGTAGAACAATGTTGTTCGTTCTCAAAATTTTGTATAGGAAATGAAGTAATTATATCGTAATTTGGGTTCGAACAACGAATATAGAGCGAATTAGCCTTAGTATGAACAAGGCATTAGTATAAACAAGACATAAAATATCGATTGCTATAGATATTATCGTTAAGTTGTCAACTCCATTAATTTGGAGACGAAACTGGCGGAAATGTCAATGCTCTTCTTGACGTTGGCCGTTGGTAACACACATAAAAACTTTGTTCCAGAACTAAAAAGTTTTTAAAATTTTTACGACTTTTACATATTTTACCCGAAAACCCGTTCCCGTACACAAAAAAGTTGTAAAATGTTCACTTCTCTTTAAACAAAAATGACGCTGAATGACACTCCCCAGTAAAAAATTTTGGAAGTTGTGCAATTGGAGTTATGATTTCACAAAATCTTTCGATGTAGTCAAACAGAGTTATGAAAAAGGAACTCCGTTCGATACATTTTTGCTCTGTTCCAGAACCTGCAAGAAGCTACTATTTTTTACAACGATAACATTTTTTCCTTTATGTTATCGGAAAAAATAGTAAAAATTAGCAGATTCTCGCAGTTCTGGAACAGACCATTTATAAGCAGTTGCTGTAGAGATCCCTACAGAAAAAATCAGTTGGTTGATCCCTACAAATTTCTTCAAAAGATAAACAAGAGTGTACACATTTCGAAGAATTTGTTATAAAATAAAGAAATAACAACTTAAGTTGCAAACATTTTTCCGGTAATTCACGAGACGGAAATTTTTAATGGTGTGGAGTTGGAGCCCATGTCGAAAGCTGAACTAGTTATGGGAAGGCAACATAAAAAAATTTAGGATGATGAAAGAAAATCAGATGCGCTTGGATTAAATCGGGAACGGAGGAAGTAAGCTCAAATGTGATTGAATTCAATGGAAACTTTTTTTAATTTGTGTTTATATAATAAAGTTCTTTGTGTTCTTGTTTTACACAAATAATAAATGAATTTTATTTATTCTGGGATATTTCGCAATAGCTTGCATTTTTACTGCATCTTTAGGTTGACTTAAAACACAATCCGAAGAGTGCATTTAAATTCAATCCAAACGACTACATCGAAAGCTGTGATTTGGATCGAAAACTGTAGAAACAAAATAGAGTGCATCCTAGCTGCGCGCTCTCCTGTAAAATTCATAAGTGAATTCATAGGAAAAGATGTACTCCAACGGCAAATGTACCGTACACTTGTAGTGATTCAACTGCATCCGTGGATGCAAACTTTTTGCTGCCGGATGCAGTTGAATCCCTACAAGTGTACAGTATATTTGCCGTTGGAGTACAACTGTTGGGATATACACGATTGGAGATGAGGACACAAGAACACTTTTACACTTTCACACTGGTGGTTTATTCACAACTGATGATCATTCTACAATAGGTACAGGTACTTATATGTATAGACCTTACAAAATATTCAGGTATGTAAATATTTGCATTGGTACATTTCCAATACTCCTCCTCAATGAAAATATTTACATTTCCTTTTTACCTTTACAGTTGACATACAACTTACATTGACATACAATGTTTTCTTAAATATAGACACACTATAAATTATCTTACATTCTAGTATATACAGATACATATTTACACAATTCATTAATTTCATATTATCAACTATTTACATTCTTAACTCTAGTAATGTATTTCTATACTTCATATCATATTTACTGTGTTGTACACCTTTGGCGGTCTGCCTGGGCGCCCACTTCGCACAATTTTTGGTCGTCCAGGTCCTTTTTTACCTGTTATCTCTTCAATGATGTCTTCATCGCCTTCGTTCTCGTTGGCCGACTCGTAATCGCTCTCAACCTTTCCTTCTTGATGCACAATTTGCATGTCTTTTCACTTTGCTGGCAATAACTCAAATTGCGCATATTCTCTCTGTTCTGGTAATGATTTCCTCGGGCTGTACAAGAACAAATTTCCTTGTTTTCTGGCGAACATTACAGTTTTTCCTCTGTCTATTATTTTAGCACCTCTGCTATCAAACTTCACTGCTGCCTTTTCAGCGATCTTGCCCACAGACATAAAATTGCACTGCATCTCAGGTACATACAGCACGTCGTTCAGCATGATGTCACAATCTGCCAGCCACACACTGCCTTTACCTCTAGCAACGATTTTCTTTTCGCCAACCAAATCGATCTTTCCTGTGTGCTCTGCAAATTCTTTGAACAAGCTTCTGTCACAACACATATGACTTGATGCTCCGCTGTCGACACACCACACGCTGGAGTTTAATACGCTCTTCTTGTTCGACGATTGCAGCACTGCATATGAATTCGTGTGAGTTTCTTTGCTGGGCTTTCCCTTTTCTCTGCACTGTGCGGCAAAATGTCCTCTACGACCGCAATTATAGCATTTCACATTTTTCTTATTGTTACCTGCGCGCCTCTTGCCATTGTTGTTGTTGCTGTACACACGCTTTCTTGTGCGCTCACCGCCGTTGCCTTTTACACCTCGGTCTCTACATTGTGCTGCGCAATGTCCTGAACGTCCACAATTGAAGCATTTAAAGTTGCGATGTTTTTTCTTCTTACTGGTACCTGCGCCGTTATTTCTGCCCTCGTTGCTGGGATGCTTGTTGTTTCTCCTTGTGCGTGCCATAAAAATCTGGACATCGTCGTCTCCTTGTGCGCTGTAATTGTTGACCTTTCGGCGATCACATTCTTCACCCAATTTCATCTTGAGGGTACTCAATTTTGGCAGCTCGTCCCTCGCTTCTAGCGCAACAACTAGATTTTCATACGATGGTGGCAGGCTCGCTAACAGCATTATCACATATAGCTCCTCCTGTAGAGCTATTCCAGTCTCTGCCAACTTTTCCACTATCGCCACAAACTTGCAAATGTACTCCTGTACATCTTCATTTTCTGCCATGCGCATCTGGATCAGTTGCTTAAAGAGGGTCACTTTTCTTACCGGTCCCTTTGGCCGATGTACCTCTTTCAACGCTTCCCAAGTCTCCTTCGCTGTTGTGCAGTTCTTAATGTGAGCAATCTGCACCGGTGTTGCACTCAAGATGATGGTTGCTGTAGCCTTCTCATCCTTAGTTTTCCATGCGGCAACTTCGTTGGCATTCTTCTCATTTGGAACAGGCTTCTCCATCTCACCATTAACCACCGACCACAAGTCTTGATGAACCAGAACACTTCTCACTTGTAGACTCCATGAGTCGTAGTTGGTATCATCCAATTTCGCAATGTTGTAGAGCGAATTCATTTTCCTCGTTTTTACCGTTCACAGCTGCGCACTTTAATTTTTCACAATGTAATTACTGCTCACTGCTTGTTGATTTTTCCTTTTTCACTGCTGCTTTTTCCTTGTTGTCTCTATTTGTCACTTTATGCACACACACTTTTATTTCTGCCTGGGCCCATAACCTGTTGGGATATACACGATTGGAGATGAGGACACAAGAACACTTTTACACTTTCACACTGGTGGTTTATTCACAACTGATGATCATTCTACAATAGGTACAGGTACTTATATGTATAGACCTTACAAAATATTCAGGTATGTAAATATTTGCATTGGTACATTTCCAATAACAACTTTTTCTATGAATTCACTTATGAACTTTACAACGGAGAGCGCAGCTAGGATGCACTCCATTTTGCTTCCACAGCACACAGCTAGGATGCACTCCGTTTTCGATCCAAACCACAGCGTTTGGTGTAGTCGTTTGGATTGAATTCATAGGCACTCTTCGGAATGTGTTTTTAATCAATCTAAAGATGCAATGAAAATGCAAGCTATTACGAAATATTTCAGACTAAATAAAATGCATTTATTATTTGAGTAAAACAAGAATACAAAGAACGTTATTATATAAACACAAATTAAAAATGTTTCCATTAAATTCAATCACTTCCTACGTTCTCCATTTAATACAAGCGCGCAACTGATTTTGCTTCGTCATCCTAAAGGGTTTTTATGTTGCCTGCCCATCACTAGTTCAGCTTTCGACTCCAACTCCACTCCAGTAAAAATTTCCGTCTCGTAAATTACCACAAAAATTTTCGCAACTTTATGCTCTGTTCCAGAACCTGCATGAACCTACTATTTTTTACTACGATAACATTTTTTTGTAGAATCTTGCAGTACTGGAACAGACCATTAGTTTGTATTTTTTTATTTTATAACAAATTCTTCGAAATATATTCACGCTTGTTTCTCTTTTGAAGAAATTGTGTCGGTAGCGACGGGTAGGGATCAACCAACTGTTTTTGTTTTGTAGGGATCTCTAAAGCAACTGCTTATAAATGCTCTGATCCAGAACCTGCAAGAAGCTACATTTTTTGCTATGATAGCATTTTTTCTTTATGTTATCGAAAAAATAGTAAAGTAGGGTACACACGATCAGTTTTTACTGTCAGTTTTGCTCAAATAATCGGTTGCTTGCCAGTAGGCCCGTTCATTTTTGTCAGTCATCAGGAAACCACAAAATATTTTGTGGTTGTTGGACGGTTGGACATTTATCGATATTTCCGAGAAATCGACAGTCAAAACTGATCGTGTGTCCCCCGCTTAAAAATTAGTAGATTCTTGCAGTTCTGGAACAAACCAAAAAAAGTATCGAACGGAGTGCATTTTTCATAACTCTGTTGGCCTACATCGAAAACTGTTGTGAAATTGTTATGTAACTAGCTTGGAGTGTAAAGGGGAATGAGTCATACCTAGATGTCGCTGGTATGCGTTTGCCATTGAAGTATTACGGTCTAGCTCAGTTGGCCACTCCAGACCAGACAGCGTGTATCTTGTGTAGGTAAAGTTAGAGTTCAGCTTACTTTCGATGATCTGACCAAACCCATGGATGTTTACCTCATTCCGGGTCTGGAGAATTCAATGTATTGTGGCATCGACTTTTGGAGAGAATTCAGCATAGCACCCAAACTCATCAGCAGTTTTGAGATAAGCTCTGTAGGTAAAGATTCAGACATGCATATTCTATCCGATGATCAATTCGCATTGCTTGAAAAAGCTAAAGAGAGTTTCCGCGATTTTGAGAAGCATGGTCTTGGGAAGACGCATTTAGAGGAGCACGTGATTGATACCGGGGATGCAGTCCCGATCAAGCAACGTCATTATCCCGTGTCTCCAGCTGTTGAGTCTCTCATTTATCAAGAGCTAGATCGTATGCTGAAGTTGGGTGTCATCGAGCCAAGTACGTCTCCTTGGAATTCTCCAGTCACTTTGGTCCGTAGGGGTGAAAAGAATAGGTTGTGTCTAGATGCACGTAAGCTGAATGAGGTCACCATTAAAGACGCGTATCCTCTGCCGTTTATAGACGCATTATTAGGTCGTCTCCAAGACACCTATTTTATTTCAAGCATCGATCTTAAAGACGCCTTTTGGCAGGTGCCCTTATCGGTAGACAGTCGTCCGAAGACCGCGTTTACAGTGCCGGGGAGACCACACTATCAATTTACTGTCATGCCGTTCGGGTTGTGCAATGCAGCCCAACGGTTATGTCGGTTAATGGATAGTGTGATCTCACCGGAACTGAAAAACAAAGTCTTCGTTTATCTTGACGATCTTTTGGTAGTCTCACCCGACTTTGAATCTCATGTGGTACTGCTTCGTCAAGTAGGGGAAATGCTGTCTAGGGCAAATCTCACGATCAACTTGAAAAAGTCAAAATTCTGCAGGCGTCAGTTAAGGTACCTCGGATATATAGTGGGTGAAGGAAAACTTAAGCCGGATCCGTCCAAAATAGATTCGATCACCGACATACCAATCCCCAAGACAGCTCGGGAAGTTAGACGATTTTTAGGAATGGCTTCATGGTTCAGGCGGTTCATTCAGAACTATGCCGAAATTACAGCACCTCTCACTAGGACTTTAAAGAAAGGTAAAACATTCTCCTTTGATGATCAGGCGATAGAAGCTTTTAATAAATTGAAAGTAGCATTGACTACAAGCCCGGTTCTTCACCATCCGGTTTTTGACAAACGTTTCTATGTCCAGTGTGACGCCTCAAACATTGGCCTAGGTGCGGTCTTGTACCAACTAGACGCTGTTGGTCTGGAACGTCCCATCGCCTTTCATTCTGCGCAGCTCTCAAAGGCTGAACAGAATTACAGTGTGACGGAGCGGGAGTGTTTGGCAGTCATTAGTGCGATAAAGAAATTTCGCCCGTTTATCGAAATGATGCCATTCACTGTCGTGACGGATCACAGCGCTTTGAAATGGCTGATGGGGCAGAAGGACCTCAGTGGTCGGTTGGCAAGATGGAGTTTGAAGTTGCAATCCTTTAATTTTGATATTCAGCACCGCAAGGGATCACAAAATGTGGTAGCCGATACACTTTCTCGCGTTCACCTGGACGAAGTCAATATGTTTGTTGACGAAAGGCCTCTTGTTGACTTGGATTCACCCGAGTTTAAAAGTGAGGAATATTCACAATTAGTTAGTATGGTGCAGGAAAACCATGACAGTTTACCGGATTTGAAAGTTAGCGATTCGTTTGTGTATAAAAAGACACTCCCGTCAGATGGTACTCCGGTACATGAAAATTTTATTTGGAAGCTTTGGGTTCCGAGTTCTTTAACTGATTCACTTATCGACAAAACACACAATTCTTCTGTAAATTGTCATTGTGGTATAGGACGTACGGTCGCGGCACTGAGGCAATATTTTTATTGGCCTAAGATGGCTCAACAAGTTCGAAACTTTATTAACCACTGCATTGTTTGTAAACAATCCAAAGCCCCAAATCACATTTTAAGACCCAAGATGGGAACCGAAACCGTAACCGATAGGCCTTTTCAAAAGATTTTTATAGACTTCATTGGACCTTTTCCGAGGTCAAGGTTGGGAAACACGTATATCTTTATTGTGTTAGATCACTTGACAAAATTTGTTTTGCTGAAGCCACTAGCCAAGGCGAACTCGAAAAACATTATCAAATTTCTAAAATCCGAAGTGTTTCATAAATTTGGCGTGCCACAGATTGTACATTCCGATAACGGAAAGCAATTTACTTCTTTAGAATTTTCTTCGTTTTTAAATAAATATGGATGCCGACCGATTAGAAATGCCGTGTATTCGCCACAGGCGAATGCATCGGAACGCGTAAATAGGACCATAACCGCGGCGATCCGGACATATGTTTCGGAAGATCAACGCGATTGGGACCGAAATATATCGTCCATAGAATGTTCTTTGAGGTCCAATTTTCACACGACACTTGGTTGTTCACCGTATTTCGCATTATTCGGCACCCACATGGTTACACACGCGAGCACTTATGATTTAGCACACAAACTAGGAGTTTTAGAAGACGGTATGGTTGAAATAGTTCCGAAACACGATATTTTGAATTTAGTTCGCGAAAAGATTAAATCGAATATTCACGATTCTTTTGAGAAATCTGCGGATCGGTATAACACTAGAACTCGCGACGTCAGTTTCAAACCGGGACAGGAAATACTTAGGCGCAATTTTGTTTTAAGTGACGCTTCGCGCCATCTTAACTCTAAGTTCCCTGCAAACCATTGGAAGATTGTTGGACGATTTTTCGACCAGATTTTTCTTCAACGCTTCTTTCCGGCGATCTTTTAGCGAATTTTTATATCAAATTCACCCATGCGAGCAATTTGCCATTCGTAGACGATTCTCAAAAATTATTGTTTATAATCAATCGCTACGACAAATTACCTGTTATGCTTCTCGGCGATCTTTCCGCTAAATTGTGTTATGTTCCGCTTTTGTTAGAGCAGGCGAATAATATATTATTCTTCCGAACCCCGATCACGCGATTGTTACTAAAATTTTTGATTTGGTTGCTTATAATTCTCATATACACATTCTGCATAACTTTGGTATAAATGGCACGTAATATATTATGAGTATTGACAAACATAGTACAGGTCTGGGTTTTGCCCAGTGGAATTAAGAAAGGTCCGAGAAGCAGTATGAACCACTACGTCATAAGGAATGATAAAAAATTATAACAAATCAGAAAATAAAACAAAAAGTTTAAAAATCAAAGACAAAAGTTAAAGAAACAAAAAACAAAAAAAAAATGAAAAATAAGTTTTCTTTAATTTTTTGTTTATATTTTCTTCTTCTTAAGATCTTCCAAGTGATTCGTCAGCGAATCTTGGTCGCGATTCGCATTCCACAAACACTTACTTTAGGTTGGTGTTACGCAGAAGATTTTTAGGCGATATCGCCTGCGAAAAATTATTCGCCCAGGAAAATCGCGTATTATTCTTAGGCAATAGAAATGGTTTGCAGGGTTATGTCAAAAGTTCGTAAAGTGCAGAGTTGCCAGACAGGTTGGAACATACCTATATGAAATTGAGGACTTACGCGGTAGAAAGATAGGCGTATACCATTGCAAGGTAACCCAGCAAACATCTTGGGTACCATCAACAACAACTTTAATTCTTTTGAATTTAAATAAGCATTTCCTTTTTTTTTGTGATTTTGTAATTGATAATGAATCAATTTGTTTATGGCTAGTCAGGAGTGGCCACTGAGCTAGACCGAAATTTCTTCAATGGCAAGTGTATACCAGCGACATCTTGGTATGCCTCATTCCCCTTTACACTCCGATCTAGTTTCATAACAAAATCATAACTCCAATTGCACGACTTCCAATTTTTTTCGCTGGGTAGGTCTGTTTGGTTAATTTCCCAGCAAGAATTGTCCAGCAAGAACTTTCTGAGAGAGTAAGGAGTTTTTCATGATACAATGATACAAGGTAACCTCACGCTCACAGCTCACAGAGTTGTATCCCTTTGCCGTCCCTTCATTGACAAAATGATTTTGACAAACTTTGTATGTATATGTTAAAATATACATATGTCAGTTATGTTTACATTTTCAATATCAAACCCAATTGTATTATTTCAAAATTTTCAATTCAAAATTTTCTAGTCGATTATTCGTTCGTCCAGACTGAT
Source organism: Musca autumnalis (assembly GCF_047663935.1). Taxonomy (NCBI): domain Eukaryota; kingdom Metazoa; phylum Arthropoda; class Insecta; order Diptera; family Muscidae; genus Musca; species Musca autumnalis. Next base: position 753,181 of record NW_027412450.1, read on the forward strand.
ACATGCCAGAAGTGAAGCAAATACCTACTGGTGGAAGAGTCCACTCACACCACCTTCTATGCCCATGGAATCGGAAGAGGAAAAACAGCAACAAAAGGAGCAACTTTACTCGAAGCAGCCAAAGACTCTATGAGTGACGAAGAAACACATTCCACATCTACTGCTGGCCTCAAGGCTTGATCAAATACGGTTCGTTGAGTGTTGCGTTACAACAACCAAATGCAAATTTCAATAACAAATTTCGCATCTTGCTTATACATTTTTCATGTGGTTGTTGTTTTTGACAAATGACGACTCACAACGGACCGTATGTGCCGAGGCTTTAAGCGCTTTTGAGGATAAGTTAAAGGCTTAATTAATGAGAGGACGTTTCCGTTTTCTCAATGAACAACCCCAAAATGACACAATGTTTAGGGCCACTCCTTCATACATATCTCGCACTAAAGTTTTTAGTAGCCTTTATTACAACGCTATAAATATATTTTGTGTATGTTCATTAGGTCTATCAATGGAAAAATTAGGCCCGCTGTTATAATGCCTACCACACAAACGTATAAAATTACGGCCGCGACGGAAGACCTTCTTGCGTGGGCCAGGGAGCATCTTGCAGATTTAAGAAGGCGAGACAAATCGGTGCTATCCATCTTGGGTTGAGGAAGGTTGTATCATTCTTTAATATAGAAACAGATATCCAGCTATCCCAATAAAAACGCATAAACATTTTTAAAATTAATTTTTATTAATTTCTCGTTGGACCTAAGTTGAATGGTCAAGATTTTTACAAATGGAAATAAAAATAACAAATCAAATAAAAATATCTTTTGTTGTCTTTTTTTGACTTCGTATTCAGTGTGGTAAAACCAACCAAAGGGACAGCATCCTTGGCCACAACTGATGTAGGGGGTATATTATTTATTGACTTAAGTTACCACGTTACAAAGTAATAAAAACTCAATATAGGGATTCGTGTTGATGAGTAGACGAACATTGGACAGTGGATTGAGACGACGAAAGATCTTGGAACTTCTTCCCTCTAGGTGTACCTGGCGGAACAATTCGACATTTTTACGATAGGTAGTCCTTTTGGCCCTGATTCCAACGGTGTACAAAATGTATACTTCGCGACATATAGGCCTCGAAGGTTCCGAAAACCCCCTAACAAGAACTTAAGTTAAACGTTTTTACTAAATTGGAATCGTTACAAATTTTGTTATTACAGGTATGGCTTCTCCCCCGAACACAGCAATATACAATATGCATTGTCTAAGTATAAGTTGGAGTTTCTAGGCATATATCTCGGAACAAAAGTTATACACCGTTGGAATTATGACCGAAAGCACTACCTGTGGTGATAAAGGGACGATAAGCCAACAGACCCATAAAAGTTCGACAGACCCATAGTTTCAAAGCCGGGAATATTACAGAAGGCATGAGAGGTGTACGTCGGGAAATGCGGTAGTTTCAAAATTAAAAAGCCATTCCCAGAACAGAATTACCTAAAAGTAGGTGGTGTTTTTATCTTCGTTCGGCTGGTTAATCCTTTAGATTGGACTGGGCTGGGACGCCAATAGCAGCAATTGCAAGACCAAAGCGTAGCGGAGCCGGTTTACAATGGCGATAAGTTTTTGTAGGGACGAACACGCTACCTCCACTGCACATCCTAACGAAAGCACCCGCACCATTATTCAGCAGGGTTTCGGGACCTGTAACAAGCAGCGCACATTCAATATAAATCCATTAATCATCACTCTGGCAGAATTACTTACCGGCTTGTTCGCTGAAACATAAGGTTGACGTTTGTTAGATATCGTTGACATCAGGGCGAATGGGTTACTTGAGCACTGCTGGCAAGTAAATGTGGTCTTCCTTGATTTGCCTATTATTTTCCGAATATACGGAAAACTGACCTTGATGGCGTTGGCTGAACTCTTCATTAACGAAAATAACAACATAAAAACAGTTTAATGTTGTATTCCACAATTTCATTTCGTGTCGTGAGTATTCAAAAACTGAAAAACGAAATGTCGATCTGCTTTTACATTGAGCTTTTATTTTAGCGAATTTTCATACCGTTTCTCATTTTTCTTGGCAATTCCTTCCGAGCTTATGAAAATATTTAATTTTGCAGCCGCAGAAACGTCCTCAATTGACCAATTAAAGATGGAAGATAAAAACTTAACACAATTTCTCCCGAAATACGACCAAATATTTCGCTTGACTTATTTATTTTCGCAATCGTTACAGTTTATTCAGTTTTGTACAAAATATAAATAAAACGTAAACAAATTGTTATTGACACTTACAAAAACAACATTTATGTATACTGTTTCGACACAGGGTTGTATGTGACAGCTCAAGGACGGTTTTTTGAAATGAGATTACCTTGTATCATTGTATCATGGGAGTTTTTATTCTCTTTTGTAAGAAAATGTTAAAAAGTAAAAAGCACCTTCCCAGCAAAAACCAGCAAGCAATCAGCTTACTTGCCAAAACAGAACAATTTGTCCGCCAATGAAGGAAACAAAGGAAGCAAAAAATTATTATTTTATTAAAAATAAAAAAGAAAAATGTCCCAAAAAAGTATTTTTTCCACTTTGCAACTTTGTTTCCAAACAACACAACACAACTAGCCTTGCTATTCCCACAATAAAATTATTTTTAATTTTCACAAACTTAAGTCAACGAAAAATTAAAAACAGATGATTGATTGTTTTCAGGAAGAAGAAGAGGTGCTAGTGCTTGCTGGAAGAAATTTGTCCAGCAAGAATTTGCAACTGTCAAAATGCCTCTCTCGAATCGCTCTCTTTTCCTGACTTTTTGTGTTAACAGACGACTTTCAGCAACAATTGGTACAAATTGTTATAAATTTTAGGGTAACCAGAGAGACTTGATGCTATAAAAATGCAAGCAATTGCAAAATATCCCAGAATAAATAAAATGCATTTATTATTTGTTTAAAACAATAATATTAAGAACTTTATTACATAAACACAACACACATAAAATGTATCGAAGAGAGTGCATTTTTCATAACTCCGTGTGGACTGCATTCAAAGATGTTGTGAAATCATAATACCCCGTTTATATATAACCGGATTTAACAAACCGACTGGGTTTTAAATGTCAATTCCATTGATTATATTTCAAATAAATCTTCATGAAGAAGGTTAACCCTGCAAAAAGCTCTAATATAAACAGCATATTACTCTGCATTGCACTACTTCCAAAATTTTTTGCAGGGGTAGTTATTTTTGTTTGGCGAAACATAAAATACCAGTTGATCGAACTGCTAAAATAAGTTATTGTAAATTAAATTCTCACGCAAAACACAAGAAATGTTGACATTTTACGTGTACAACATTACATTTATTTGTTTTCTTTTTCGAGATAAATCTACATGTTTGTGTACAGTTTGACAATTCTATACCTCACACCGAATTCAACACATGACATATGAATTTTGACAGCTCAAATAGAAATCATCTGATTTTTGTTGGAGGACCTATGATTGGGCCATGGTCACGACATTTAAGGAAACAGACCAATTGATGTAAAGGGCTGGGTACATAAGCTGCCATGATAGAATAATTTAAGCTCTGTTCCAGAACTAAAAAGTTTTTACAATTTTTACCACTTTTACACATTTTGCGTTCCCGTACACAACATTTATATGAAAATCGTTTACGACTTTTACAACTTTTACGACTTTTACCACTTTATAAAGTACGGGAACAGGCCATTAGATGTATTTATTTATTTTATTTATGGCCTATTCTGTCAAAAGCAGGGTTGACATTTTATACTGTTGTTGACATTATGCAATAATAAAGGTAGATGCGTCACTGAATTGTTGCAACAAAAAAATTCTGCTGTAATGCCAAGTTTACACTTGCGCTCTAAAATCCACTGGATTTCACGAAATCCTGAAATACATCCCAGTGTTTACACTTATTTTTTTGTTGATTTCATACATATCACAATGATGATGGTAGATGTATACGCGCAGCTGATCGAACATGAATTTTCAAAACAAGTTGTAGCAAATTGAATTAGTCATCAAAAATATACGACAATATAGAACTTTACAACTTTATTTCGAAAATTATCGTAAAACTATCTATATATCGTATTAATTGTGTATAGAACCCGTTCCCGTACTCCGAAGTCTAAGAAGACTTACACTTCTCTTTAAACAAAAATAGCGCCGAATAACACCCTATTCTCCTGTTTTCTGCCATACAATTTTGGCATAGTAGAAACTAGCAACATGTTCATTATCATCTAAATACGATAGCTGATACGTTGATTTGCTGCAGTTTTTGCAATTTTCGTCATTTTTTCGTTCCCGTATTTTTTAAGAAATTTGAGACATTTCGCTCTTTTTTCTAACATTACCATTAAAAAAGTACGAGAACGCAATGAAAAATGGCATTGTATCAAAGTAATCTAATATTTTTTTACATTGTTTAAAAATTTTGATTCTAAAATTTTTTGTTGCAGCAATTGACCATCTACCTTGTTTATTGTGATACGTGAAAAGTTTTGCAACTTTTGGTACTTTTTCAGTCCCAAACTGGGTTGTATATCATGTGTACTGTGATTTCGATGTTGATTTCGCTGAAATCACGAAATGAGATGATTTCATTTTTGTATGCGAAATCATGATAATTTTTGCTTGATTCCGCGCGAAATAACGAAACGCCTTCGAAATCATGAAAAGACGCCGAATGTAAACCAAACATAACACTATGGTCCGTTCTTACATGTTGTCTTTAAAGTCATTTTAGTTATACCTTACTTTAAGAAAATTAAAGAATTTGGTGCAGCATACCCCTTTTAATTTATCTGACACTTATTATTAAAGGAAACATGTAAGAACAAAAACGGGTTATCCGACCGATATCGGCCAAAATTTAACTACAGAAAGGATGTAATAATGGGCCTTTATCTTAAAATTGAAAACAAGGACAACACATTTTTATTCGCGTGGCAAAATTAAATTGATTTTTTAATAGAAGTACAGAGGAAAGATTGATTTGACAAGTATTGATATTTGCTTTGTTCCTTTACTTTTTTAATGGTAAGAGTGGTAAAAGAGAAAAGTGTCAAAATTGCTCTCTCATGAACATTTTTACCAGAAAAGTAAAGGAACAGAAAAATGGTAGGTCTGGCAGCAATGTCAGAAAAAAACATAAAAAATCAATTTTCGTCTTTTATTTCAGTTTTTAATTTAGGGTTGTCAGTGTTCGACTTTTTCTTCGGTTTTTCGTCCATTTTGTGAAATAATCGTCAAACAAAAGTCGAAAAATCAGTTCTGCCATTTTCTACCTGCAGAAATCTTGCTGGTAGTCTGTGGTAGAAGAGAAAGCCATTTCCGCGCTCTCTCCCTCTCACTCTCTTAAAAATTGCTTCCAGTTTTGCCACTTTTCGGGGTTAAGGAACGCTTTACAGGTTAAAAATGGTAACAATTAACCATTTGTGGTAACCTCAGGTAAGTAAAGGAACACAGCTATTAATTGAAATTTGTTCTAAAAGTCAGCTGAAATGTCAACGTATCTGCAAATCGGACGCCAGCAAGTAAAAGATAAAGGCCAGAACAGAATCAGTCGTCGCTTGCTTTGCTTGCTTAGAGGTAGTTTACACTATCTATCAATGTCATATGACACGAAATAAAAACATTCCATATCTACCCACTCAGGCAATGTCGAGGCGTAATTTTATTACATTTTTGCTGGTGTGGACGCGCAAAGTCAATGGCGTAAGGAAAAACCCCAATATTGCACATATTAGCGACTATATAATGATGAAAATTTTCATGTCTATGACATTTACATATGTATAGTGTAAACTACCCCTTAGGCCGCCATCAGACCATCTGCTTTTTCACATGTATGAATCAGCTGTTCTGTATATTAGTCCTGTGGTGTATTTCAATAGTTATTTCAAACACATGGCAACACTGTTTCTATGTTATAAATTCTCTCTTTAATCAAAGTATCTATGCATTGTACTAATTAGTATTCGTTACATTTTTAGTAACTGCCATTTTGCTTTTATTAGTTACAATATTTGTGCACTTCGATTTCAACTATCAACCAGATCAAAACGTTCGACTCCATTTTCAATCGATTTATATCTTTGTTATTAGTTATTTATTAAATAAAGTATTATTTAAATATTAATCAACGCGTGCATTTTCAATATAAATACACAACAAAGAATTGGCGACGAGGATAAACTCGAGTTTTCAATAAGATTTTGTGCAAAAAAATCATTTTTTTTTTCAATTTCAACAACGCATAACCTAAAATGGATGCAACACAATTGGCGAAACTGTTGGATGCCATTACAACAATGGCAACAGCAATGCAAAACCAGCAACAAGCTTCTACTTCAACAACCAGTGTCAATATCATAACTAACTTCGATGCCTTCGAACCAAAGAAGGAAAATTTCAAAACTTATAAGGAACGTTTGGAGCTGCACTTACAATTGAAAGGGGTATTTGAAGACAAATCAACAAGTGCAAAGCTTTTGCTTCAATACATTGGGTCACCAGTATATTCAACCCTAGCAACATTAGCTGCCCCAAGAAATATTAATGAATTAAACTACGATGAAATAATTCAACTACTCAGTTCTCATTTTTGCCCGAAGAAAAATATTTTGGTGGAGCAACACAAATTTCTTTGTGAAGTTCAAAAAGAAAATCAAACTATCTCTGATTTTGTTTCAATATTACAAGAGCGAGCAAGTGCGTGTATGTTTGTGTGTGAATGCAAGAAATCAGTGGCAGACATATTTTTGCGCTCTCAATTCATCCGAGGTTTAAGAGATGTTCATATTCGGGAACAACTTTTACAAACACCAGAAGCATCTTTTACGCAAATTGTTGAAAAAGCAACAACAATTGAAACTGCAAAAATCGACAATAACCTAATTTCTCACGACGCATCGAAAGAAATAAATCAAATTCAACAGTGCCGCCAAAACAAAAATCAAAGCCGAAATCAAATGCAAAAAACATCAACAAAAAGAATCAACTACAGCGAATTAGGTTTGGATGGTATGTGTGTGCGTTGTGGACGATCAAACCATATAGCAAGTGAGTGCAAAATCAACAAATTTACATTAAAATGTCGATTATGTGGGAGAGTCGGCCATGTACAACAAGTGTGCATACAAGCGAAAATCAATCAAAAGAAATCAACAAAATCAATCGATGAGTGCAACCAGCTGATCCGCTCTCCAAGTTATTCAAGTTTGTCACACGGAACATACCCCACCGATGACTGTTTTGGCATTAATAATGTTATCGACATTTATCAAAACAAACATAAACAAATATCAACAGCAGATGCTGACAAATTTTTTGCTGAAGTACAAATTGAAAACAAAAAGCAAATTTTCGAAGTGGATTCGGGTGCGTGCCACACATTAATATCAAAAAATCAATTTAAAAAATTAAATTTGGAAAATCCAATAAGGAAACCGAAAATTACATTTCGGTCATACACCGGTGAAGTGATCGTGCCTGTGGGTGTTGTGGATGTGCAAGTGAGGTACAAAAACAAAACGACACTGGAAGAGATGTATATTGTCAGTTCAAAATGTGCCACAGTGCTTGGTCGTAGTTGGATACGACACTTGAACATCAATTTCAATGATGACAATATAAACATACCTCAAACATTAAAAACGGCAGCAATTAAGCCTGGGAGAAAAGATGCAATTCCCTATACGGAATGAAAAAACTAAATATTAAAAATTGTCAACCAAAAACCACCGCAAATTCAACTCATCAACAAATCAAAATCAATCTTTTTTGTTTTCAATGCACTGCCTTCAAACATCAATCATTTTCTAAAACATCTAGTCATCAATCAACCCTTCCCTATTTGCAACACTTGGAAGATCAAGCTTTTGGAAACTACTTCCTGCACTCCTGACGGACCAAGTCCTTATTAAGCCTGGGAGATTGTGGTGTATTTCAATAGTTATTTCAAACACATGGCAACACTGTTTCTATGTTATAAATTCTCTCTTTAATCAAAGTATCTATGCATTGTACTAATTAGTATTCGTTACATTTTTAGTAACTGCCATTTTGCTTTTATTAGTTACAATATTTGTGCACTTCGATTTCAACTATCAACCAGATCAAAACGTTCGACTCCATTTTCAATCGATTTATATCTTTGTTATTAGTTATTTATTAAATAAAGTATTATTTAAATATTAATCAACGCGTGCATTTTCAATATAAATACACAACAAAGAATTGGCGACGAGGATGGGATAAACTCGAGTTTTCAATAAGATTTTGTGCAAAAAAATCATTTTTTTTTTTCAATTTCAACAACGCATAACCTAAAATGGATGCAACACAATTGGCGAAACTGTTGGATGCCATTACAACAATGGCAACAGCAATGCAAAACCAGCAACAAGCTTCTACTTCAACAACCAGTGTCAATATCATAACTAACTTCGATGCCTTCGAACCAAAGAAGGAAAATTTCAAAACTTATAAGGAACGTTTGGAGCTGCACTTACAATTGAAAGGGGTATTTGAAGACAAATCAACAAGTGCAAAGCTTTTGCTTCAATACATTGGGTCACCAGTATATTCAACCCTAGCAACATTAGCTGCCCCAAGAAATATTAATGAATTAAACTACGATGAAATAATTCAACTACTCAGTTCTCATTTTTGCCCGAAGAAAAATATTTTGGTGGAGCAACACAAATTTCTTTGTGAAGTTCAAAAAGAAAATCAAACTATCTCTGATTTTGTTTCAATATTACAAGAGCGAGCAAGTGCGTGTATGTTTGTGTGTGAATGCAAGAAATCAGTGGCAGACATATTTTTGCGCTCTCAATTCATCCGAGGTTTAAGAGATGTTCATATTCGGGAACAACTTTTACAAACACCAGAAGCATCTTTTACGCAAATTGTTGAAAAAGCAACAACAATTGAAACTGCAAAAATCGACAATAACCTAATTTCTCACGACGCATCGAAAGAAATAAATCAAATTCAACAGTGCCGCCAAAACAAAAATCAAAGCCGAAATCAAATGCAAAAAACATCAACAAAAAGAATCAACTACAGCGAATTAGGTTTGGATGGTATGTGTGTGCGTTGTGGACGATCAAACCATATAGCAAGTGAGTGCAAAATCAACAAATTTACATTAAAATGTCGATTATGTGGGAGAGTCGGCCATGTACAACAAGTGTGCATACAAGCGAAAATCAATCAAAAGAAATCAACAAAATCAATCGATGAGTGCAACCAGCTGATCCGCTCTCCAAGTTATTCAAGTTTGTCACACGGAACATACCCCACCGATGACTGTTTTGGCATTAATAATGTTATCGACATTTATCAAAACAAACATAAACAAATATCAACAGCAGATGCTGACAAATTTTTTGCTGAAGTACAAATTGAAAACAAAAAGCAAATTTTCGAAGTGGATTCGGGTGCGTGCCACACATTAATATCAAAAAATCAATTTAAAAAATTAAATTTGGAAAATCCAATAAGGAAACCGAAAATTACATTTCGGTCATACACCGGTGAAGTGATCGTGCCTGTGGGTGTTGTGGATGTGCAAGTGAGGTACAAAAACAAAACGACACTGGAAGAGATGTATATTGTCAGTTCAAAATGTGCCACAGTGCTTGGTCGTAGTTGGATACGACACTTGAACATCAATTTCAATGATGACAATATAAACATACCTCAAACATTAAAAACGGCAGCAATTAAGCCTGGGAGAAAAGATGCAATTCCCTATACGGAATGAAAAAACTAAATATTAAAAATTGTCAACCAAAAACCACCGCAAATTCAACTCATCAACAAATCAAAATCAATCTTTTTTGTTTTCAATGCACTGCCTTCAAACATCAATCATTTTCTAAAACATCTAGTCATCAATCAACCCTTCCCTATTTGCAACACTTGGAAGATCAAGCTTTTGGAAACTACTTCCTGCACTCCTGACGGACCAAGTCCTTATTAAGCCTGGGAGATTGTGGTGTATTTCAATAGTTATTTCAAACACATGGCAACACTGTTTCTATGTTATAAATTCTCTCTTTAATCAAAGTATCTATGCATTGTACTAATTAGTATTCGTTACATTTTTAGTAACTGCCATTTTGCTTTTATTAGTTACAATATTTGTGCACTTCGATTTCAACTATCAACCAGATCAAAACGTTCGACTCCATTTTCAATCGATTTATATCTTTGTTATTAGTTATTTATTAAATAAAGTATTATTTAAATATTAATCAACGCGTGCATTTTCAATATAAATACACAACAAGTCCCAATTTACATTAGGCGAGTTTACTTGCGGCAATTGTCAGTTTGTAGGTGAGAGAGGGTGCTGAGAGGCAAAGGGTTACCATATGCCTCACCTCTCTCTCCAACAAAATGACAATTGCCGCAAGTAAACTCGCCCAATGTAAATTGGGACTTAGTATAACCAAAGTGACAACATACATATGAAAAAACAGATGGTCTGATGGCCGCCTTACCAAATATCAAATTATAAAGGAATGCCAGAGGCTCCTAGAGGAGAACGCAGGCGGATTAGCAGTCTCTGGCATTCCTTTATAATTTGACATTTGGGGAAGCAAGCGACGATTGATTCTGTTCTGGCCTTTAGAGAATTTGCATGTTTGTTTTCAATGTTTTGTTTTGTTCTTTTTGGAACACTGATGATAAGCTGCCTTACCTGATTGCCTTGCTTTCCTGCTTCATTTCTGACGTAATAAAAATAAAAGAATAAAGAAGGCCGAGCAAATTTCGAACTGGGTTGCCCTTTTCTTTTTTATTCTTTTATCAGAAGCAAGCAAGGTAAGCAGGCAAGGCAGCTTATGTACTCACCCCTTGATTGCCTTGCTTTCCTGCTTCATTTCTGACGTAATAAAAATAATAGAATAAAGACGAAATGAAGCAGGAAACTCATGGTTCACACATGCGCAACAGTTGCTGAAATTATACAATTCCCTTTTGACCGTTTTTCTTATTTTTAACAGAAGGGTTGCATTTTACAGCATTTTTGTAACGAACGTACTTTGTGAACAAAAATGTACAATTCATGTACCAATTTGAATTGAGTGTTTTTATGAAATAAAGAGGCTGAAAACTGAAAAATGTGTGTGGTGTGTGTGATACAGGTAGTTAAATTTTTGTCCCACATGTTTTCCATTACAACGTTAAAATAAAACTGATAGGGCCATTATTATATGTGTTCTTTTACTATCTGATGGATTTGAAAACGCAAAACAAACCAATTTGGAGGCATTAAAAATATAATTTTTACATTGAGAGTTAATGCCAAGATGATCCTCCTTGAAATTGAATCATCACTTTTAACTTTAAGTTAACCGGAACGCTATAAATCTGTTCGTTAAATCGAAACTTTAACAAAAGAAGACTTATAATAATGGGGGATAATTTACTTAACTTTTTCATTTAGTCCCAATTTACATTGGGCGAGTTTACTTGCGGCAATTGTCATTTTGTAGGAGAGAGAGGTGAGGCATATGGTAACCCTTTGCCTCTCAGAACCCTCTCTCACCTACAAACTGACAAATGCCACAAGTAAACTCGCCTAATGTAAATTGGGACTTACATTCGTAAAGGTTTCCCTCTCAAACATCTTCACTATGACAAGTATAAGAACGATATAGGTGTTTTGACATTTTTGTTTGAGAACTTAGAATTATAAATAATAAATAAAAAATAAGTATGTGTGAATTCATCTCAAAAGTACTTTTTGCACCTTTTCCATCCATGTTTGCTACATTTTTTTCCACCCCTGCAGTATGAGATAATGAAGATCAAAACGGAATTGTATAATTGCAGCAACTGTTGCGTATGTGTGAACCATGAGTTACTTTAATAATGTATTTTTCGGAACTTCAGAGACCCATATCTCGGGAAGTATGGACTTCCTACACCAAACTTTATATTTTAGTAATCAGTAGTGGGATTCTCTAACTCATATTTTGAGTTACCGACAAAAATCGGTAACTTTAAAATAAAACTCAAAATTATGAATGAAAAGTTCAAACAAAAGTTGATAACACTCTTGCTATCAGTAGAACTTTACGACTGCTTTTTATTCGTCGCTAACTTACCGAAAAACGTCGCTAATTACCGATATTATAAACATATTGTTACGGAATTAGATTTAACTAATCTCCGTGTAGACGTTGTTTTATTCCCCGATACGATTTGTACCAAATAAAACAGGTTCGTTTTAGATTACGCTTCTACAATGCTTTATTTACTTTATTACACTTATTCGGAGCTGACTGTTATAGCTAAGTACAAGCTTTACTTTACTTCTTTACTAGTCGATGTTTACACTTCGGTATAAAATTCACAACTGCCCACTGTTTGGCCGGCATCTCATATTTATACCCAAAATCTCCTTGGTCTAGAATTATCCACAAAATCTGGCAACATCTCGAATCTGTGCAACGAACACACAGACGCACATTCGCAATAAGCGAACAACCACATTCACATACATACATGGGTGAAATACGAGTGGCGTAATTACAACAACAAACAAAATAAAGAAGTAACAAACTAAACAATAATTACATGATTGTTGCAAAACAAAACAAACGCACATTAATAAAAGGTAAAGTAACATCCAGAATAATGAAGAGAGTTCTACATGGTAGTTGTTGTTGCTTAAATAAAGTAACTGCGTAATAAAACTTTACGTTACAATTCAAATTTTTAAATTAACGGAAACTAAACTAACTTAAACCTATCAGTTACATTCGTAACATTGCCTCCCGCTTAAGCCTGTTCGTCCCGAATAGGCACAGTTCCCTCTCTGTGGTATGGACATTGGTAACACAGTGCCTCCCGCTTAAGCCTGTTCCTCATGACCTGGCACAGTTCTCGTTCCATAGCGTGCCAACCGTTCTAGATGTACCACCTTCATCTTTGATCTAGGGCTGTCGTTCTTCTGTATGCGATACACGACGTCATTTATTTTCGTGACTACCTTGTAGGGGCCTTCCCAGTGCGTTTGTAATTTGGGGCATAGTCCTTTTTTCCGTTGTGGGTTGAACAATAGTACCAGTTGCCCTTCTTGGAACCCATCAGTATTTGCCGCTCGATCGTACCTCGCCTTCATGCGATTGCTGACCATTTTTATCCGATGGCGTACTGCATCGTGGACTTCACTGAAAGAGTTTTGACTGTTTTCATCGTTATCAATTTCGGGGTTTGGTGTGGCACCGAAGATCAGGTCACAAGGCAGCTTCAATTCATTCCCGAACAAAATTTGGGCTGGGGTTCGAGATGTGGAGTCATGAATGGCCGACCTATAGGCTAGTAGGAATTTTGGAATATGCTCATCCCAGTCTCTTTGGCCGCTATCTACCACCTTTCGTAGATGCTCTTCCAGGGTGCGATTAAATCTTTCCACCATGCCATCTGATTGTGGATGCAGGGGCGTTGTCCTCGTTTTCTTGATTCCGTAGGTGTCACACATTTCTTTGAAGATCGCTGACTCAAAATTTCTTCCTTGATCGGAATGAACCTCGGATGGGACACCATAGCGACAAATCCAATTCTTGCTGAACACATCCACTATTGTCTTGGCTTCCTGGTTGGGAATGGCATAAACCTCTGGCCATTTGCTGAAGTAATCCATGACCACTAAGACATACCGGTTCCCAGAGTCGCTTATTGGAAACGGTCCAGCCACATCCATTGCGATTCTTTCAAATGGAGCTCCTGAATTATACTGTTGCATGTGGCCTCGACTCTTCCGGGCTGGACCTTTAGCTCTTATACACCTCTCACAGTTGGCAATCCAGTCTGCGATGGATTTCTGACAGCCGACCCAGTAGAACCTCTGCTTTATCTTTTCAGCAGTCTTTGTCACACCAAGGTGTCCTCCACTTGGCCCATCGTGAAACTCTGACAAGACATCTTTTATTTTGGAGTCTGGTACGACAATCAAGTTGCGGTGAGTTTTTCCATCGTCGCTCTCCCACTTACGATGTAGGCACCCATCTATTAGAAGTAGACTGTTCCACTGGGCCCAATAAGATTTCAAAAGTGGGCTTTCGGGCGCTATTTCTTTGCGACTAGGGCGTACGCCCGTTTCCATAGCAGAAATTATTTTGCCTAGGGTGCGATCTTTTCTTTGTTCCGTCGACCAATCCTCGCCGGACTCAACCTGCAGTAGCCGGACATCAACGATACTTGCTTTGCCTTCAGCCTTCAAGCAATGTCTGCATTCAATTTTGCATGGCCGACGAGACAGGGCATCAGCATTACCGTGTTTTCCACCTTTTCTGTGCTCGATACTTAGGTCATAACTCTGAAGCCTCTCGATCCAACGGGCCAATTGACCTTCCGGGTTCTTAAACTGGAGCAGCCATCGCAGAGCGGAATGATCGGTTCTTAGCAGGAAGGGCTGTCCATACAGGTATTTGTGATAGTGTTTGATGCTCTCCACAACTGCCAGCAGCTCCCTCCTCGTCACACAGTAAAGGCCTGCGTATATAAGCTGCTCTGCCTGATTACCTTGCTTTCCTGCTTCATTTTTGACATAATAAAAATAAAAGAATAAAGAAGGCCGAGGAAATTTCGAACTGGGTTGCCCTTTTCTTTTTTATTCTTTTATCAGAAGTAAGCAAGGTAAGCAGGCAAGGCAGCTTATGTACGCAGGCCTTTATTCCTCTCAGGCTTTGACAATGTTCGGCTGTAGTACCCGATGACTTTTTCTTGGCCGTCTATTTCGTGGGAAAGGACACCACCGATCCCGTATGCACTGGCATCAGTGTCCAACACAAACTTACCGCCCGGTACAGGGTACGCCAAAAGAGGGGCTGTGCAGAGCATGTCTTTGAGTTTTTGGAATGCCTCTTCCTGATCGTTGCTCCACAGAAATTTCTGCCCTTTTTGAGTCAATCGGTGTAAGCTTGCGGCAATGCTGGCAAAATTGGGGACAAACCGACGGTAATAGGTGCAGAGACCCAGAAAACTTCGCAGCTCATGGAGGTTTCGAGGCTGCGGCCAGTCTCTGACGGCTTTAATTTTCTCGCTATCCGTCGATATGCCCTCCGTCATCACATGGTGCCCCAGGAACTTTACCTCTCGCTGGAAGAGGCTACACTTCTTCGGGTTCAGTTTCAGACCCGAAGACGATAGCTGCTGGAGTACATTCCTTAAATTCGTGACGTGTTCGTCGAAAGTCTGTCCAATTACTATGATGTCATCCAAGTATATAAGGCACGACTTCCACTGCAACCCTTTCAGCACCCGCTCCATCAGCCTTTCAAAGGTGGCCGGGGCGTTGCAGAGCCCAAATGGCATGACATTAAATTGCCAGAGACCGCCGTTAACGCCAAACGCTGTCTTTTCCTTATCTTTTTCGGCAATCTCTACCTGCCAGTAACCACTCTGCAGATCGAGGGTAGAAAACCAAGACGTCCCGGCTAAGGTGTCTAGTGTGTCATCGATTCTTGGGAGCGGGTAGCTATCTTTCTTGGTGACATCATTTAGTTTTCTGTAATCCACACAAAATCTGGTGCTTCCGTCTTTCTTCTTGACCAGAACTACTGGGGAACACCAGGGACTCGACGACGGTTCGATCACACCACTCTCCTCCATTTCGCTTATTAACTTCTGGACTTCGTCCCTTTTTGCCAGTGGAACGTTTCTTGGGGCCTGTTTTATTGGTCTTGCGTCTGCTATGTTTATTTCATGTTTCACCACCGATGTTCTTCCTTGATGCCCTTTTGTAGACGCAAAGGTAGAGGCATGTTTCCATAATAACTGCTTGGCCTTGTTCTTCTCGGAAGGTGATAAGTTCTGTGTCCACTCTTTGATGTAACCATCGAGGTGCTTCTTTTCCGTGGCTGCTGATTTTTCGGTGTTATTTTCCAAATTGATTACAGCTTCGGCTGGTGTACATTGTCCAACGTCGGAAAATTGGCAAATTTGTTCTTGCTTATCTGACAGGTTCAAAACTCTAACTGGAATCAGCCCATCGTCGTTGCTTTTCACCAGGGCATTCGCTATTAAGATGTTACTATTTTTGTTCTCTGCTGGTTCCACCACCCACAATTTCCCGACTCCACAATCTCCATCCATTGGTACCCATATCAATGTTTCGGCACAAGGCGGTATAATTTCTGAATGTTCCGTAGTCAGACGTCTAATAGGTGTGTTTTCATCGTAGCCCATATTTAATGGAATTTCCACATTGGACCATGTCATCACACGTTCTTTCATATCCAGATTAAGACCAAAGGCAATCATAAAATCTGCGCCTATGATAACTTCGTCTACGATATCAGCCACTATAAACTCGTAATCGACCGATTTATTGGTAATAGTAAGTCTCACGTTTATCTTTCCATGTACTGCCGCAGGCTCCCCCGTTGCTGTGCGCAGTCTGACTCCATTTAGTGGCGTTATCTTTCCTTTTGCCAGATCTGATCTGATGATTGACTTTGATGCGCCTGTATCCAAGGTCAGAATTCGCTTGTCGCCATTGATGTAACCAGTTGTTGTAAGGTTGTGGTTTTTCTGCTGTACAATCGCTATGGAGATTGTGGGGCCGTCGTCGATGGGAGCCAGTTCACGCCCCGCTGGACTGGCTCGATTTAGTTTAACGGTGACTCATTTGCAGAACGTTGAACCACTCTTTTACTTTCCCTTGACGGGGGTGGTGACGATGACCTCGATCGCTTGCGCTTCGCTCTACAATCACGCGCAAAATGACCCATTTTGTCGCAATTGTGACACCTACCCCTGGCCTTAGTTGGTGCTGCCGTATAACGTTCTTCCCTTAATGCCTGCTTCAATGCTGCCACCATCTCGTTAGTAAGAGATTTGGGTTCATCGAACTCGGTATCCAGTTTGCGGACCTTGTGAGTCTGGGGATTGGTGATTATTCTTGCCGTCTCTTGTGTAAGGGCGTACGACACGGTTTCAGCAAACGACGATTTTGGTGACGCATACGTTGCACGTTTGATCTCGGGGTCACGTATACCATTCACAAATGTTTCGATTTTCATGGTTTCAACAATGGATGGTTTTCTCCTGGATACGTCATTAGCACCAAACGTTCTACCTCCGATGCGAAGTCCTGTAAGGTCTCATTTGGCTTCTGTATTCTTCCCCTTAATTCCATTAAGTAGATGTTTTGCTTATGTTCGCCACCGTACTTACGTTCGAGAGCAGCCATTATATCCCCATAACTGTTTCTAGAAGCGGCGGGAATACTCTGTAATACGTCAGCAGCATCACCCTTCAATGCCATAAGGAGTGATACCGCCTTTTCGTTGTCGTTCCAAGAATCTCTAGCAGCCACTGTCTCGAACTGTAATTTGAACACATTGAAAGATGTAGAGCCGTCGAACACTGGAGGCTTAATTTTTAACGCGTTATGGATAGCTCACACTGGACCGCCTTTAATTTCCAGTTCCGACATTTTCTTTTCTATGCCCAGAATCTTCTCATCTTTAGCCAGAAATTTCTCGTCAACAGACAAAATCTTTTTATCCAACTCTTTCATTTGTACCTCCACGTTTTCTACTCTCTTTTCAATCACTATCGTGATGTTCTCGAGTTTCTCGTTAATTTTTCTAGAATTCTCTTCCAATTCTTCTTTTAAGTTTCTTGAATTTTCTTCAAACATCCTTGAATTCTCTGCCATTAAGTTTTCCGTGATTTTTCTAGAGTTCTCTTCTAACTTTTCCTCTAATTTGTCGTCGAATTTGGCAAATCTTTCCTCCAATTTTGTGGAATTTTCTTCGCTCTTTCTGGATATCTCTTCCAACATTTTACTGGAATTTTCTTCCATCATTCTACATCATCATAGCCAGCATTGATTTCAAATCGTCTCCCCTGGCAGCTACCGACGAAACTTCCTCAACGCTGGATTCGTCCTTTGCCGATAACTCGACTTCCTCCTTACCGTCGAACTCATATTCATCGATGTTCATTCTACGGCGCTCGAACTCTTCAACAAGCGTTTTTGTAGTTCGGCCTTGTTGCCAGTAGAACACAACTCCAACTTACTTAGCTCCTTCTTCAAGTCTTCCACTCGTAGATCCTTAAACTTCATTGTAGGATGATCGTAATCTCACAGCTGACACCAATTGTTACGGAATTAGATTTAACTAATCTCCGTGTAGACGTTGTTTTATTCCCCGATACGATTTGTACCAAATAAAACAGGGTTCGTTTTAGATTACGTTTCTACAATGCTTTATTTACTTTATTACACTTATTCGGAGCTGACTGTTATAGCTAAGTACAAGCTTTACTTTACTTCTTTACTAGTCGATGTTTACACTTCGGTATAAAATTCACAACTGCCCACTGTTTGGCCGGCATCTCATATTTATACCCAAAATCTCCTTGGTCTAGAATTATCCACAAAATCTGGCAACATCTCGAATCTGTGCAACGAACACACAGACGCACATTCGCAATAAGCGAACAACCACATTCACATACATACATGGGTGAAATACGAGTGGCGTAATTACAACAACAAACAAAATAAAGAAGTAACAAACTAAACAATAATTACATGATTGTTGCAAAACAAAACAAACGCACATTAATAAAAGGTAAAGTAACATCCAGAATAATGAAGAGAGTTCTACATGGTAGTTGTTTTTGCTTAAATAAAGTAACTGCGTAATAAAACTTTACGTTACAATTCAAATTTTTAAATTAACGGAAATTAAACTAAACTAACTTAAACCTATCAGTTACATTCGTAACAATATTAATTTTACCGACCATTGTTGGTAACTCAAAAAAGGACGTAAAGTTCTACCTGTGGTTAAAATTTCAGATTTTTCCGCCAGCTGGTAGAGTATTCAATTTATGCGGAAGGTAACATAAAAAACCTATAGGACAATTAAGCACAAAACCCTACTCTAGCGTCGATTTCAGTTCAGTTCTATTGCAGTCATATGCTATGTTTACATTTACGAAATCCACTCGATTTCATCTGTCAAATCCATAGGTTAAACGTCAATTGAAATCCAATGGATTTCAGATGAGGTTTCATTTGACGTTTGAGCTATGGAATTGACAGATGAAATCGAGTGGATTTCGTAAATGTAAACTTAGCATACAATCATTTTGTGCATCATTTGCAGATTAGTGTGAGTGGAAACGTAAACAATGCATTAACCGATCGAATGTGTTTACAGTGTACGTGTGTGTCGTATGCCCGCGGTCATAGGAAAGTTGTTGTTGGCGGCCATCACTGCTTATGCTAAGTTTACATTTACAAAATCCGCTCGATTTCAACTGTCAATTCCATAGCTCAAACGTCAAATGAAATTTCATCTGGATTTCATTTGACGTTTAACCTATGAATTTGACAGTTGAAATCGAGTGGATTTCGTAAATGTAAACCAAGCATTAGGACGACGACGCAAAATCAGTTGCGCTTGTATTAAATGGAGAAGTCCCGGTCCACACTAGCGTGAATTTCATTAAAACATTTCATGAAATTAAGTCGAATTCCCTACTACAGCAATTTTATGATTTTACTTTACTATGGAGGTCGATCTAGAGACGCATAATTTCATGCAATTTTTTCAATGAAATCACTCTAGTGTGGTGCGGGACGAACGGAGGAAGTACACTCAACTGTGATTGAATTTAATGGAATTTTTGTTTATCCAATAAAGTTCTTTGTATTCTTGTTTTATACAAATAACTAGCAAATGCCCGCTACTTCGTATGCGGAAAGGGAACAGAATATATATATAAACAATATTTAATACGGGAATGGTGAATACTGCAGATTCTGTTGTACAAAAAATTGTAGTTAATGTGTACGGGTATGTCAACCGTATTTAACGGAAATTTTTTTGTAGGCATTTCAATTTAGGATTTTTTAATATCGGGGGGTAAATACCTTCTAGTTAACAAAATTGTCGCATTGGACCACGTTTTCAAATTTACATACCAAAGCGGTCAGAACAAAAAACATTTTTTGAAAAGATACTTCACGTTTGACTACTTAATTTCAGTACATTATTTAGAAACTCCTTGGCGTTAACATCAAATCAAGAGAACAATATTCAGTACAATTTTTCAAACTCAGAACTTTGTCTCAAATTTTAGAGTGACCTTCATAACAAATATTTTTCCATTTCGTATTTTTTGTACAAATAGCATATTTCCAAATTATATAATCCCAGCTTTGTTCCTACACCCAACACCAAATTTAGTACCTTAACTATTTAAAATGGTTTTGGTACCAACATGTTACCCAACTATTCGTACACATAGGTAAACGTTTCAAAAATTACTTCCTTATATTCAACATATATCCTAACCCCAATTCACTTTTCCAGTCTTACCAGTTCCCTGAAACCCATTTGAGGACTATTTAGTAGTTTTTGTATAAATAAGTACGAATTTCCCAAACCTCCTTCCTAACTCTACTCTAAACACCAATTGCTAACCTAATACCGAATTTCAAAATTCCAGTTCTACCCTTTACAAAATCACAAATTGTACAAAATTCTATACCATATAGCAAATACCAAAAGGTACCAAATGTTGTACCATTTAGCACTTTTCGTACACGATTTTACAAAATGTACTTTCATATCTCAGCTCTATCCGTTCACCTAAACCCAAATTATAGCCAATGTAGTTCCATTTAGCACTTTTCCATAAGTACGAATTTCCAAAACTACCTCAATCCTACACTCCAACAATAATCTGTTCACGCAAATACAAATTATAGCGAATTTCGTACCATTTAGTACTACTTCGTGCACATTAGTACGATTTTCCAAAGCTACCTCCATATCTCAATTCTATATTCCAACAATAATCGTAATTCCAAATTTCAGGATTCCAGCTCTTCAAATCCAAATCATACTAAATTCACTACCATTTACGACTTTTCAACCTTTGGCACATCTTTCTTACTCTTCATCAGTGACCCCCATTCCAAATTTCTGGATTCCGGCCCTATTCGTTAACCCATATCCAAATTGTACTATATTTAGTACCATTTAGTATTTTTCGTATACTTTTAATTCAAATTTCCAAAAACCTTTCTTTTTTACTCTCCATCAGTGTCCCTCATTCCAAATTTCAGGATTCCAGCTCTATCCGTTCACCCAAATCCAAATTGTACTAAATTTAGTACCATTTATTACTTTTCGTATACTTATAGTTCGAATTCCAAAAACCTTTCTTCGTTACTCTCCACCAGTGACCCTAATGCCAAATTTCAGGATTCCAGCTCTATCCGTTCACCCCAATCCAAATTGTACTAAATTTAGTACCATTTATTACTTTTCGTATACTTATAGTTCGAATTCCAAAAACCTTTCATTTTTACTCTTCATCAGTGATCCTCATTCCAAATTTCTGGATTCCGGCCCTATTCGTTAACCCATATCCAAATTGTACTATATTTAGTACCATTTAGTATTTTTCGTATACTTTTAATTCAAATTTCCAAAAACCTTTCTTTTTTACTCTCCATCAGTGTTCCTCATTCCAAATTTCAGGATTCCAGCTCTATCCGTTCACCCAAATCCAAATTGTACTAAATTTAGTACCATTTAGAACATTTCGTGCACTTATAGTTCGAATTTCCAAAAACCTTTCTTCGTTACTCTCCACCAGTGACCCTAATGCCAAATTTCAGGATTCCAGCTCTATCCGTTCATCCCAACCCAAATTGTACTAAATTTAGTACCATTTAGTACTTTTCGTACCCTTATAGTTCGAATTTACAAAAACCTTTCATTGTTACTCTTCATCAGTGACCCTCATTCCGAATTTCAGGATTCCAACTCTATCCGTTCACCCAAATCCAAATTGTACTAAATTTAGTACCTATTAGTACTTTTCGTGCACTTATAGTTCGAATTTCTAAAACCTTTCTTTGTAACTCTCCATCAGTGACCCTCATTACAAATTTCAGGATCCAAGCTCAATCCGTTCACCCAAATCCAAATTGTACTAAATTTAGTACCATTTAGAACTTTTCGTGCAGTTATAGTTCGAATTTCCAAAAACCTTTCTTTGTTACTCTCCACCAGTGACTCTAATTTCAAATTTCAGGATTCCAGCTTTATCCGTTCACCCAAATCCAAATTGTACTAAATTTAGTACCATTTAGAACTTTTCGTGCACTTATAGTTCGAATTTCCAAAAACCTTTTTTCGTTACTCTCCACCAGTGACCCTAATGTCAAATTTCAGGATTCCAGCTCTATCCGTTCACCCCAATCCAAATTGTACTAAATTTAGTACCATTTAGTACTTTTCGTACCCTTATAGCTCGAATTTACAAAAACCTTTTTTGTTACTCTTCATCAGTGACCTTAATTTCAAATTTCAGGATTCCAGCTCTATCCGTTCACACAAATCCAAATTGTACTAAAATTAGTACCATTAGTACTTTTCGTACCCTTGTAGTTCGAATTTCCAAAAACCCTTTGGTACATCTTTCTAGCTCCCCATCAGTTACCCTCATTCCAAATTTTAGAATTCTAGCTCTTACCGTTTGCCTAATACAAAGGGTACCATATTTAGTACCTTTTAGTACTTTTCGTACCCTTCTAGGTCGAATTTCCAAAAACCCAGCCTTATCTCACCCCTACACACCAACAGCAACCTACACCCAAAATTTCAACTTTCTAGCTTCAGCGGTTTCGTCTGGGCGCTGATGAATCAGTCAGTCAATCAGTCAGTCACTCACCTCACTACTCTTTTATATATATAGATAGATAGCTTCGTTCCAGAACTAAAAGGTTTCTACACATTTTGCACATTTTTACTCGAAATGCGTTCCCGTACACCAAAAAAGTTGCAAAATGTTCACTTCTCTTTGAACAAAAATGGCGCTGAATAGCTTTCTCTTTAGAAACTTTGTACACGACAAATTTGAGCGAGCAAAAATTTGCAAAGCAAGGCAATCAGGCGAGGCAGCTTGTACACCAGACAGTTTGTCGTCAAATACAACTCTGATTTACTAACACATACATACAGTTGTCTTCCAACTGTGCATCATTTTTTCACAGACAGCCGGGTTAACAAATGTTTGACATTTTTGTAAAAAAGAAGTGAGATAATATTTGAAATGTCTTGAAAACAAAAGCACACGGGCAAAAGCAAAATATGTGAATGGAAAACAAAAAGAAATCGACGATTTTCATTCATAATTTTATTTTTTATTTTTTGTAGTTTTCTGGACGCCTACGTCACACATAGAGTTGTGCCAAAGGAACTATATGGAACTATCTAGTTCACTTCGCAGTTCCAGTGTCCCACATTTTTTCTTTGAACAAACTGCGTATACTTAACATCACACGTTATATTTCATGATGTTACTCATACGTTTTGGAACTAGTACAAGGAACTAGGAACTAGATTACCCAACACTAGTCACACAGACAAGTTTTGGGTTTTTGACAATTAATACATTTACTCAACTGTCCTGTAATGTGTAAACGCAGGGTTAACACCTTTCTATTCCACCGTGTCGCCGTCACAATTTGAACGGCTGATAACTTACTCTAATGAAAGCGATCGGCGTTGTGAAATCAAATCGACCGACCGATTTGTTTGTCGTCTGCTTCAGTTTTCGATTTCGTGGCTTTGTTGAACAGCTATTGGAGAGCGCGACCATTGCTTTTTTTAAATTCAACGAAAATGTCTAGAATATCTTTAACTAAAATATCAGATAATCAATATAAGTTCCAATTCCGAACAACGCCATATTACTCTGATAAATATGGACATAATAAACCACCAAAACAATATGATTCTGATTCAATTGCAATAAATTGTACAAATGGCAGAACCGAATGGAAATTGGTGGTAGTACAAGATTATCTTGACAGATATGAAGGAACTGAAAAGTTCGAGATTTACATAAAATTGGAATCGGCCAGCGGCAAGAACGAATTATTTCAAGTTACGATGTCCAGAGAAAGCAAAATTTACACTAAAATGATAACAACAGACATGAGCAGTAAAATGCGTTTAATGACTTATGCTATTGTATATAATTATGAAGATGATAATGGATATAAAGAAGGTGAAGATGTAGACCACGATATTAAGGTTGATATAATACCCTTATACAATACTGTAACTTGCCTCAGTCTTAAGAAGGACTTTGCCAACATTTTCGACTGTAAAGAATTTTGCGATGTAACTCTTGTTGCACAAGATGGTATTGAATTGAAAGCCCACAAAGCAATATTATGTGGCCGCAGTCCAGTGTTCGCTGCTATGTTTCGCAATAACTTCCAAGAAAATAAAACAAATCGTATACGGATTGATGATATGGATGCCGAAGTAATTGAGGAAATGTTAAAATTTTTGTACACGGGCGATGTATCGGGAAAATTAGTAGAAGAACTCTTTATTGCTGCTAACAAATACTCGCTATTGGATTTGCAAACAATATGTGTAAATATTTTAATTAATACACTGAAGGTTGCTACAGTTGCTGATATCCTTTTGTTAGCCGATCGTCACACTAATGACCTTCTGAAAACCAAGGCAGTTCAGTTTATAGTAAACAATATTAAAACCGTCACAGAAACGGAAGGTTGGAAAAAGTTATGTCAAACTGATCATGACTTGTCTAGGCTAGTTTTGGACGAAACAGAAAAAACGGCGAAAAGACGGCGGTATAGTAGTGATAGTATTAGCAGCATAGAATCCTACGCACGGTATAGTAGCAGCATAGAATCCTACGCACGGTATAGTAGTATGGATAGTAATAGCAGCATAGAAAGTAATAGCAGCATAGATAGTAATAGCAGCATAGAAAGCAATGGATTGCCGAATCTATAGTATATATCAATGTGTGTGTTCTACCCCAAACCAACAAAAATATACTCTGAATACTTTTTTGTTTTTTTTATTAATGATCTGTTTCGTGAACTACCTATTTTAGACAACATATATGTATGTTTAAACTAATGGACTATAAAATATATATTTTAATTTTCCATTGAAAACTCTGTTTTGTATAAATAAATATCACATGATTCATAAAAATTAACCAATTCCAAATATGAGAAGTAGCATTTCAATGAAGTAGTATTTTAATATATATCAATGCTGAGGACGCATGTTCTACCCCACATCAAGCTGAAATTTTTCTCTTTATTTATTTAAACCTACAAAAATATCATACCCTGAATACTTTTTTATGTTTTTTTATTGACGATCTGTTTTGTGAACTACCTATTTTAGACAACATATATGTTTAAACTAAGTAATGGACTATAATATATATATATATATATATATATATATATATATATATATATATATATATTAATTTTCCATTGAAAACTCTTTTTTGTATAAATAAATATCACATGATTCATAAAAATGAACCAATTCCAAATATAAGAAGTAGCATTTTAATATATATCAATGCTGAGGACGCATAAGTTCTACCCCACATCACGCTGAAAATTTTCTCTTTATTTAAACTAACAAAAATATCACACTCTGAATACTTTTTTATGTTTTTTTTTTTATTAATCTGTTTCGTGAACTACCTATTTTAGACAAAATATGTGTATGTTTAAACTAATTAATGGACTATAAAAAATTTATATTAATTTTCCACTCTGTTTTGAATAAATAAATATCACATGATTCATAAAAATCAACCGATTCCAAATACGAGAAGTAGCATTTGGGACATTGTCAACTATTTTATGCAGTGTATAATTTAGATATGGTGTAGTGGGATTCCCTAACTAATTTTTCAGTTACCAACAAAATTAAAACGCAATATTATGAATGAAAATTATCGGGTATGTTCTGAGACACACTTCACCTCTCACTTCACGACTCAAGCATTTTGTTCACCCTATTTACTCTTATTATTCGCGAACTTCTTTGGGCTAAGAATCATTAGGGTATTTAAAAAGAAGAGTACACCCTAGTCCGTCCATAAAATACTCGAAAAGTAGTCGTAAAGTGTTTGAACAAAATGCTTGAGGCGTGAAGAGAGATGTGAAGTGCGTCACAGAACATACCCGTATAAATAAAAGCTGACATCATTTTTGCTATCGGTAGAATTTAGCGATTACCTAATTATTGTCGCTAACTTACAGGAAATAATTTATTGACATTTATACATTTCTACGTATTCTGGCGTAAATTAATTACAGAATCGTACTACTGATTAGGGATACGCAGTGGAATGCAATAATCGGTTTTTCGATTATACGGTTTTCGTGAAAAACTTAAAACTCGATTTTCGGTTAGTCGATTATTTGAGAGTGTACTAAAAGTCGACTTTCGGTTATTCGTTAACCGCCGAAAACCGATTATAATCGAATATAATCGACCATTTTCATTGATGCGATCCATGACGTGTATATGTATAAAAAAGTGCCGTCCACTACGCGGTTTTAGCACACCTAATAGTCAACTATGACTAATAGTCGTCCACGATTAATAGTCGACTACGAATAATAGTTGACTCCGTTTTTCGAAAGTCGATTAAGAAAAATCGATTATCCGGTTTTCGCACAGTCAATAGTCGACTACGACTTTTAGAAATTTTGCGGCTAATAATCGATTAATCGATTAACCGAAATCGATTTTACGTATCCCTACTACTGATCTTCTATTTCCGCCTATATAGATTCCCGTCAGATCGTCTATATTTAGGGGTCGATTATCGATAACAATTATCGTTGAGTGGCGTTGCCAGTTGTCAAAATTGATCCACGTATGTCAACTCTCAACTGAAGTTGCGAATCTCAGTTGACGAAGCGGCTGTTTTTCAGCAACCACAAATTCTCAGTTGCAGTGAACATTTTCGAAGAAACAAGAAGTAAAATAGAAGGAAAAATAAACATTTTATTAACAATTATTGATTCTTTGCATCATTAATTAATTTTGTGTATCAATATGGTGGTCCATCGCAATAAGTGAATTTATCGCCTTTGGAGCGGACAGCAGCAAATCTTTTGCAAATGAATTTGGTTACAGTTTAAGTACAAATGACGAACATCCTCCATGTATATAGCCAACTAAACCAGGGAATTTCGTTTTTGAATAAAAATGGTTATTTTGCCTTTTTTCGTCCTCTGTCAACTTCGAAACGATCCAATTTTGGCACAATTTGTCCTCTATCAAGTGGACAACTTCCTTCAATACTTTCGACAATGCAGATTGAGCCATGCAATTGTTGAAATCATTGCCATGGGACTTTTGGAAACTTCCCTCCTCCAAGAATCGCAACGCTGCGCACACTTTTAAAAGTGGGGGTATTGCTGTTGATCTGTAACTTACTTTGAAGTCATCCTTTAACGTTTCCACAACGTAAACTACGGCATCCTTTGGCAATCGAAAATATTTAAGGCGTATTTTGAAATAATTTACTGATTATACAGATATTTCCACACGATCATCAGCTTACAGTGCAGATGGCAATTCCAATGGATTCGACTTGTCCCTCAAATTTCTTCTAATAGATGCAATGTCCTGTACATTTTCTTCATCATCAAAAAATAATTCCACCGAACTTATCATTTTTTGGGATAGCAAATAAAACTTGAGGATCCGAAGATTCAATGGGCAGGTTATATTCCAATCTTGGGTTGTTTTCCAAATTTGCTCGAAAATATTAAGCCAAAATATTAAAATATTGTCCAGAATACACAAAAGAGTTATCCAAAGCGCACTTATTTTTAAAATGTTTTTTTTTTTTTTTTGGAGAATAGAAGTCACAAGTTTGAAAAAACACTGATCGATAACATGTTTATCGACCACCCAGTTGAGTTGACATTAATGGTACAACATTTCGTCTCAGTCGCGCAGACAACTGACAACGCAACTCAAGTTTAGTGGCAATACAAGATAGACCCATTAGTATACAACATCTCCCTTTATATATTTCAAGTTTTATTTTATTCTATAGGTATTTGTTTTCCCCCAAAATTAATAATCAGCCTTATTACGGTTGGCGTAGTCGTATCTAAAATTGCAAGTTGACGTGTCGAAACGTCTGATTGGATTATGAATCAGATTTATTACGGATGGCGTAGTCGAATCAAAAATTGCAAGTTGACGTGTCGAAACGACTGATTGGTATTATGAATATATCGTGCTTAAAAACTAATGGATCGATTCCGTATTGCGACGCGAGTCATGTCGCGTCGTCCATCGTCTCTGTGACAAAATTTAAAAAATGCACTTTGTAAAGCGATAGAAAAAAATCGTCGATAAAAAGTTATCAGTGATGTTGCGCAGCGTTTTTTTTTGTATTGATTTGAATAAATTAGAAAAAAATATCGGAACAAGTTGTACACAAAAGTGATAGTTTTCTAAAATGATAAGCTCAGTGGAACTATTTTTTGATGACAGTGAAGAAGATATAGTTAACGTAGCAGTTATCAGACGCCACTTAAGAGATAAATCTAGTCCTTTAGAATTGCCATCAGTATTGTGAGTTTGGTTTCGAACATTCATCAAAATAATTGTTAATTTTGTAGGTTTAAAGACTATTTTCGGCTTCCAAAAGACGCTGTTATTTATATAGTAGAGGCATTAAAAATGACTTAAAAAAACCCACAGATCAACAGCAATACAGCCACTCCTTAAAGTGTATGCTGCTTTAAGACTTTTTGCAGAAGGAAGCGTTCAAAAATCCCATGGCAATAATTTTAACCTCGGGATGTCTCAACCCACATTGTCAAAGGTATTAAGCGAAGTTCTGGAGCTAATACAGGAAAAACTGTGTAAAATTTGGATTGATTCCAAATTAGCAGAAGAGTAAAAGGGTCAAAATAAAAACTATTTTTATTCAAAAACAAATTTCCCGGGCGTTGTCGGATGCATTGACGAACACACGTACATATAATGGGACCAAAGGAAGATGTTCGCCATTTATGTCTGAATAGAAAAGGATATTTTATTTTAAACATTTTGTTGGCAAGTACGTTGTCAATGTCTACATCATTTTGAGGTTTTTCATTTTTTACCTCAGCAGATTGTCTAATTTCACTGTTATTATCTATCATCCCATGTCTCTTCAATTCCAAATTAATTTGCAGTAAGTCTGCTACCGCTTGCTGCATCGACGACAAAGATATTTCTTGTGATGGTCCACCTCCTGTAGCTGTAATTTTCTTCTTATTTTGCGAATTTTTTTTCCTTAGTTTGGATTTAAAATGAGTCCATACTCTGTGCCATTCATCTGGTGTACGCACACAACTATTTAATTGCTCCGCAACATCCTTCCACATCTCTTCAAAAGTGGCTTTAGTTTCGCCAAAAAGTCTGACTCCACGAGCTACGTTTGGGTGGGCTTCTATTTTTTCAAGCAGCATTTCAAATTACTGTTTTGCAGTAATTTTCACCAATATAAGTACTGAAACACCAAAAAACGTATATAATACAAAGACATAGAACTGTATATTTACATCTTTGTATAATATTAAATAAATTCAGTTAAAATAAATGAAAATATTACTTACGTTTCAATTTTTCGTTTTTATTCATTTGTAAAAATGCACGACGACAGCTAATTTGTTGTCGCCGGAAAATGCATTTTATGGCGACTTTTGCCATATGTAATGGAAAAATTGCAACTGGCAACGCGACTCGTAGCAATACGGAAACGACCCATTACGGAAACGACCCTTCAAATACAACTCTGATTTACTAACACATACATACATTTGTCGGCTGTCTTCCAGCTGTCCATTATTTTTTCAAAGACAGTCGGTTTAACAAATTTTTGAAAAAAATTTAAAAATGTGTGAGATAGTAATTGAAATGTGTTGAAAACAAAAGAACACGAACAAAAACAAAATATGTGAACGGAAAACCAAATGAAATCGATGATTTTCATTCATAATTTTACAACTGGTTTTGCAGTTGTCTGGACGCCTACGTCACACAGGCAAGTTTTGGGATTTTGACAATCAATACCTGAAGTCAACTGTCCTGTCATTTGTAAACGAAGGGTTAACGATTATCTTATTATTGTCGCTAACTTACAGGAAGTAACAATTTATTGACGTTTAAAAATTTCCACTTACGGCTATTCTGTCGTTAATTAATTGCGGAATCACACAACTGATCATCTATTAAGACACTATTCTCGTTCTCTATGAAGATTTCAAATTTTATTCTATTTTCGTTTTGCACAAATTTAATAAAAAAGATAAATGCTTCGATTAGAAGGTTAGGTTAGGTTTAGGATGCGCAGCTGCCGTGCTGGCAGCCACTCCACTCGGAGACCTTGAGGTCCATTGTGATCATCCTGACTATTGAAGTATATGTGTTGTATTTGATGAAGTGATTATAGATGCTGCTGTATGGTGAAGTGTGAATGTACTTAGTAGGTGATGGTGTGAAGTAGAAGTGTGATATGTTGTTTATTATGGATGAGTTGTTTGATGTTACGTGTGGTGTTGATGGTGTACAAGAGTCATGAGCTATGATGTATGTTCTGAATGGGTCTATTGTCTGCATATGTTGATACAAGGCTGTTGATGATGATGAAGTGTGCGGTTGTGGATTTTATGGATGGATGCTGGATAGTGTTGAAGGGAAGATTCACTGTGGACTATGGATGAGGTGATATTAGATGCTGCTATGTGGTGATGTGTGAGTGCTGATGATGTTGATGTGTAGTGGGAAGTGTGATGTGATTCTTGCTATTGGCGAGGCTGCATAATGTTGCGTGACTACAGATTGTGGTGATGTGTGACTGATGGGTATATGGTGATTTGTGCATACGGTATACGGTGGTGTGTGAGTGCAGATGGTGTGATGTGTTCCTTGTTGTGAGCGATTCTGTATGATGTTGTGAGACTGCAGATTATATTCTGACTGGTGCTGTAGGCCTGCAGATGATGATGCAAGGCTGTTTATGATGATATGGTGAGCTATGTGGGAGGAGATTGTGGATTAGGTGGAAAGATGGGAAGGAGGGAAGGTGAAAGTGATAAGACAAAAGAGAAAAGAATAAGAAGAGTGAGTAATTGTAAAGGAGAGTTACAGATTGTTTTAAGAAGAAGAAAAAGAGATTATTTTCCTAGACTGTGTTAAGCCTGTTCTGACCCGCCCCAGAGCCACTTTAGACTCTTACAGTAAACCACCAGGATAGTAGGGTCAATAGAGGAGAAGTAAGATAGAGAGTCAATCACATGTACACCAAATAGTCTATGCCTTTTGGCCATCAGTCTAGGACATCTACATAAAAGGTGTTCGATTGTCTCCGTTTCCTCCTCATCCTCGCATAACCTACAGTACTCAATGTTATTATCATCCCACTTACATGTCAGAGATCTTATTCTACAGTGGCCAGTAATGACCCCTGTAGCTATTCTGATTTCCGACTTGCATAGTGAGAGAAGGGACGCAGTTCTACGCCCTGAGATTGCCGGCCAGATTGACTTCGACACCTTGCAACCAGGTGCGTCTTGCCAAATTCTTACGGTTTTCTCTGCATAGAACTGACTGAGTTTGCCGAGGAAGTAGCAGAGCGGTGGCCTGACATATTCCTCTACCGTAAGGTCAGAGGACTGGGAACCACGCCTTGCTAATTCGTCAACAATTCCGTTTCCTTCAACATTGCAGTGTCCTGGCACCCAACAAAGGTTAACGCTTAAATTACATGTTTTTAAGGTGGACCTACAATTTTGAACGATCCTAGATTTGATAGTATATGACCCAAGCGCCTTAAGGGCAGCCTGACTATCTACGTAGACTGTGACTGTCCTACCTACTTGATCCGTCAGTCCTACTACCAATTCTAAGGCCTTCAATACTGCGAAGACTTCCGCTTGAAAAACACTGCAATTTGTATTGAGCTTATATGAACGCCTAATGTTCAGCTCCTCACAGTACACCCCCGCTCCAGTACCTTCAGCCATCTTAGAACCATCAGTAAAGATGGAGAGGCTATCGGGTATTGGCCTGCCATGCTCCCATTCACTTCTGTCAGGGATAGAGACCTTCGCTGCATCGAAATCCAGCGAGGGCGAAATGTAGTCAGTTACACTCCCTACGTCACTGAGTCCGATCAGACCGCTGAGCTGGTGTAAGATACTAGCATGTCCAGACCCAGAGGATCGCCAAAGATTAAGCTCCTTGAGCCTCAAGGCACTACGGGATGCTAGATACTGAACAGAAATGTCCAGTGGCTGGATGTTCAGTATTGCACTCAGTGCCGCTTGAGGGGTGCTTCTCACTGCTCCTGTAATAAGAACTGAAGCAGATCTTTGCACAGTAGCTAACCTGGACAAATTGGACTTGCTATTCAGGGCCTGCCACCAAACAAGACACCCATAGGTCAAAATGGGCATACCACTGTCAAGAACAACCAGTGTATATGTGGTCTCAGACCCCAGCTCCTACCTATTGAGTTCTTGCAAGAATAGAGTGCAATTAGACCCCTCTTAGTGCGCTCCTCCGTGTTCCTTTCCATCTAAGTCGATGGTCAAGAATCACTCCCAGGTACTTCGCCTCCGTAGAAAGATTTAGCTGCACTCCATCTAGTGTTGGTGGAACGAACTCGGCGGTCTTTCTTTTTCTAGTAAAGAGCACCAGCTCTGTCTTTGCCGGATTCACGCCAAGTCCATTGGTGTGAGCCCAGCGTGAGAGTTTGGCAAGTGCTCTTTGCATTAAATCAGACAATGTGGACAGAAATTTCCCGCTAATCAGGATGACCACATCGTCCGCATAAGCAACTACCTTAGTTCCTAGATTATCGAATTCCCTGAGTATCCCATTTATCACCAGTAGCCAGAGCAAGGGCGATAGGACTCCCCCCTGCGGTGTGCCTCTGGTGACAGATCTCCTAATGGAGCTCTCCCCAATATTTGAATTGATAAGCCTGCTTCTAAGCATGCTGTCAATCCAATCTATTAGGATAGGGGGGACACCCAGCGATTCAAGAGAGGAGTGGATCGATTCGAGTTTCACGTTGTTAAAGGCACTCTCTACATCCAGAAAGGCAGCCAAGGTGAAATTCGATTCAACCATATTCTTCTCTATATAACCCACGACACAATGTAGCGCTGTTTCTGTTGATTTCCCTTTAATATAAGCGTGTTGTGATTCGCTAATAAGGTCTCGTCTGAAGAAAGTTCTAATTTCTAAGTCTAACAACCTTTCCAAAGTCTTTAAGAGAAAGGAGGAAAGACTAATCGGCCTGTAGTCCTTCGGCAGTGAGTGACTTGGTTTCCCAGCTTTGGGAATATAGGTCACTGTTACCTCTTTCCACAGTGCCGGTATGTGCGATAGTAGTAAACAAGCCCTAAAAATCTTCTGAAGAATGGTTATCAAAACAGTCGGTGCGTTCTGAAGCATCGCTGGAATGATTCCATCAGGTCCAGGAGACTTATATGGCTAATCGCCCATGAGATTTTGTGGTGCCTTATTAATCTATTGACAAGAGCCACTTCCCCCGGGTCCTGCTTCTGTCCACACAAGGTGTACTCGAGCTGGCATCCTCACTTCCGGGGAAATGTGTTCCTGTCAACAGATCTAGAGTCTCTAGAGCGGAGTTAGTCCAGGTACCGTCATCCCGTTTGATGCTCCCAAAGGGTTTAGGGTCCTTCGAGATCACCTTACGAAATCTCGCTGCTGCATTAACCCCCTCTATGGATTCACTAAAGCTTTTCCACGAGTCTCTTTTAGCTTTCCTGATTTCACTTTTATACCGATTGAAACTCTCTCTGTAGAGGTTCCAATCGGTATCAGATTTGGTGCTGTTAGCTTTATTAAAAGCTTTCCTGCTATTTTTCCTAAGCTTTGCTAGCTCGTTGTTCCACCAGACTGGTTGAGTTCTCCTACCAGGATAAGATAATGGGCAAGACTTCTCATAACAACCCTGGAGGACACGCGTGAGATCTGCAACTTGGCCATCTATTTCCTCCGTTGTGCGTGGTTCAGGGAACTCACACAACCTCGAGGAAACGAGGGAGTTGTAGTTTTCCCAGTTTGTCCTCCTTGGATTCCTATGAGGCGGTTGCCTTTTACTTCCATGGTGGACTTGAAAGTGTATCGCTCTGTGATCTGAAAAGGAGCACTCCTCCGATACCCTCCAGTCCACTATAGCTGTATCTGCCATATTTGTAAGGGTGAGATCAATAACCTCCTCCCTTACCCTATTATGGAAGGTGGCAGTGTTACCCCTATTACATACTCGTAGATTATTAGCTAAAATAAAATCGAATATGGACTCACCTCTCGCATTGGTGTGTCTACTTCCCCAGTGGAAGTGATGTGCATTTGCATCGCAGCCCATCACCAACCTGCATCTGCCCGTCGTCTCCTCCACTAGTTTGCGCACCAGTCCGCTTGGTGGGTCGGGAGCCTCATACGGCATGTAGACCGAGGCCACAACTAAAGCCCTACCGGTAACTTCGTCTAGCCTCACTACAGTCGTATCGCCATCACTGTAATTGTAGAGTTGAATAAGGTTTAGACTTTTCCTAGCTACAATACAGGTTCTTACCTTGTCTCCATTATTCGTATAGAATAATGAGAAGTGCTTATTGTTTAGTCCAGAAACCCTATTTTTATACAAATAGGGTTCCTGGACCAAAGCAATATCTACTGCAGAGTCTGTGAGGGAGAGAAGGAGTTCAGCAGCCGCAGCCTTACAGTGATGCAGATTGATCTGCAGCACCCGAAGGCCATGCTGCTGAACTACCTTACTGCGACTTCGAGAGCCGGAACCGAAGTCCTCCGGACCCGAAAAACAGCACTCCCCCACAGTCTCTGATGTAGTCCGCACTCTCATCATCTATGGTGAATCGCATCACCATGCCGTCTCTCTCCTTAAAGTGCTTGAGGAGCCTCCAGCCATCCACAGAAAGGCCCCGGTTCTGCTTCCTCAGCATCTTGACTACTTCCCCTGCATCAGAGTCAGGAGGAGGCACCCACGTTGTGGCTACACTCCTCCTGGGTATCTCATCAACAGGGACAGCAGCCAGCATGCAGCCGTCCCAGAGGTCACCAGCACCCTCTATCAACTGGATGAGGAAGTCTCTCGACTCCTCATCCTGGCAATAGAGGATTCCGATTCCCCTTTGGATAACCGCCCTGCCGAAGCCGGTCTTGCCGGCGTCAACCTCATCGGAGGTGATGGCCTTCCGGAGAAGGCGTTCCACTGCGATCCAGTGCGTATCGCTGATCCTCCCATCCAGATCAGCCTTATTGATGATCGCCACACGGAGATTCTCCGGGGCGATCATCCCTTCTAGGCTCGCTGACTTCGGTGTCCTGTCATTTGAAGACCGTGAGGGCATCGGACTTGGGTCAGCTTTACTGGCCCTCCCAGGTTGAGCCCCTACTGTCTTCATATGACCGGTCCCCTGTGAGCGCGGGTCCATTAGGTTGGTCGGTCGACGATCCACTACCCTCTTGGCAACAGGATGCGGATCCTCAGAGGACCTGACCCTCTTAACGCATTCCTGCGCAGATGTCCTTGAGTATCCGCTCTGCTTCGATTAGAAAATGCGACAAAAAAAAAAAAAAAAAAAATTTACAAAAATCTTACATATTAATAGATTACAGATTACAATAATATATTAAAAAGGTTCAGTCATATTTAATATTGAGCATATTGGAAATTCCTTCCAAATCCTATGGAGGTTGTAAAGAAATGGAGATTCCCAAGAAATATACAAGATAAGAATGTTGTTGGGTATAACATGTTTTTCTATAGAGGCCATGGATAAAAAATTTTTCTATACACAAGATCATCGACAATAACTTTTTTATAGAAAATTAATCGATAACTACATTTAGTCTTGAAAAAGTCTTTGATACAAATATTTTTTACAGAAAAAGTCATCGATAACAATTTTTTTCTGTAGAGAATTCATTCATAACAACTTTTTCTGGAGGAAACGTCATCTATAGCAATATTTTCTATATAAAATGTCAACGATAACACATTTTTCTATGGAAAATGTAATCTATAACAACATGACTCTTCCGCAGCGCCATCTTAGTTATAATGCTTTCCTTTAAACAAGGTTCAATTTCGAAACAAATAAGCTTTTGGTTTGTTCCAGAACTGCAAGAATCTACTAATTTTTACTATTTTTTCCGATAATATAAAGGAAAAAATGTTATCGTAGTAGGAAATAGTAGCTTCTTGCAGGTTCTGGAACAGAGCATTTATTTCACTGCAATTGGACTATTTGTACACTTATGCCAAGTTTACACTTGCGTTCCAAAATCCACTGGATTTCACGAAATCCTGAAATACACCCCGGTGTTTACACTTACTGTTTGTTGATTTCACACATACCACAATGATCAAGGTAGATGCACATGTGCAGCAGATCGAACATAAATTTCCAAAAAAAAATTTTGTAAATTGAATTAATCATCAAAAATATACGACAATATAGAACTTTACAACTTTATTTGGAAAATTATCGTAAAATTATCTATATATCGTATTAATTGTGTATAGTACTAACAAATGAAAAAATAAAAAATTATTTTATCGTTGAGACATCATAATAATAAATTTTGATAGATAAAAGTTGTGCTCAGAACCCGCAAAATATTAGTACTTGCAGTAGTTTTCCCGTTTAGCGCTAAAATGCGTTCCTGTACTCCGAAATCTAGCAAGACTTGCACTTCTCTTTAAACAAAAATAGGGCCGAATAACACCCTCTTCTCCTGTTTTCTACCATACAATTTTGGCCTAGTAGAAACTAGCAGCAAGCATGTTCATATGTTCATTGGTATCTAATATTATAGCTGATACGTTGATTTTGACATTTCTGCTGGAGTTTTTGCTATTTCCGTCATTTTTCCGTTCCCGTATTTTTTAAGAAATTTGTATGGGGAAGCAATTTTTGACAATACGCTCTATTTTCTAACATTACCATTATAAAATTACGGGAACACAATAAAAAATAGCATTGTAACAAAGTAATTTAATATATTTTCGATTGTTTGAGTGGAGTATTCCCCCATTGGCTCAACTTCATTTATTACCCTCTATTACAGAGAGTAATGTTTTTCAAAACGAACTGACAGTGTTGCAAAATTTTACTGATCGCTACCAATATCATGATTTCATCCCGGCGAAGGGAATTATCAATTGGCTTCTCAGTTTTTGAAATGATGCCTTTTTAGTGAAAAACCGAACTCTTTAAGTGTCTAGTATTCCCATATGAATGAGAATCACACTCACTTTTCGGCTTTTTTTTAATTTAATATATTTTCACATTGTTTACAAATTTTGATACTAACATTTTTTGTTGCAGCAATTCGAACATCTACCTTGTTTGTTGTGATACGTGAAAAGTGTTGCAACTTTTGGTACTTTTCTAGGCAAAAACAAGGTTGTATATCATGTGTACTGTGATTTTGATGTTGATTTCGCTGAAATCACGAAATGAGATGATATAATTTTTGTATGCGAAATCATGATAAATTTAGCTTGATTCCGCGCGAAATCACGAGACGCCTTCGAAATCACGAAACGATGCCGAATGTAAACCAAGCATTACCCTATAATACCAACGAGACATTGATGTTTTCCACGCATTCAGAATCCGAAATACCATGTTACAGTCAGTCCATTTCAACATGGATGCATTATAGTACGTTTATATATAACCGGGTTAACAAACCCACTGGGTTTCAAATGTCAATTCCTTTGCGTTTACGTCAAATAAATCATCATTAAGAAGGTTAACCCTGCAAAATGCTATTATATAAAAATGGTCTTAGGTCTCAAAAAAAATTTTGGAACTTCAATTTGAACCAAAAAAAAAAACCTTATATGTGAAATTTTTCGGCGATCGGTTAACGTTAACCCTTGCCACCCGAGCGATCCTTATTTCCATAGTACTTTTGTATGGGGCCAAATGTGCAATTCTCTAACCCATGGTAGAACAAATACAAGGTAAAGTTAATACTACAACAAATACAACTCGAACAACAACCACAAAGGAATTTGTTTTTGTTTGTAACGTTACTGCCAGTTGTATTTGTAAACAAAACAATGAAATGTCTATAAATTATTGGAATTTAAAAAACTAATAAATTTTCTCATTTGGTTCAATATTTTGGAAAACATGAATGAAAATTCGTTACATTTTCAATTTTTATGTTTCCACATCATTCCACTAAATGCATAAATTCTCGCAGAAAGTAGAATTCTTGCAGAAAAGTTTGGGGTCGCTGGAAATTCATAGAAAAAGGAGAAGCTGTTGCAATGTTTTATTTTAGAAATCAAAGAAGCACATGTTTATTAGGGCTTTATTTTTTTAAATTTTAACAAAATACCTCACATATTAACAAACGTTGTATCGCCTCTACAAGCGGTGATCAACTGCGCGGCTTATCGTTCGAACTTGGAGGAGGTTACATATCATTGATATGAAGAAGTCTTTCTGGGAAATGGTTTTTTTCCGAATGATATATTTTTTTTCTCAAAAAATATATGTCCCTAATGTACATCGAAATAGAAATAAATGTATAAAATGTCATATGAAATTTGACACTAACACTACAACCCAGTTCAGTCAGCTGGGTATTGCTGCTACCTTTTCTTATTCTACCATGTCTCTAACCCTGCGTTTACACATGACAGGACATTTGAGTACATGTATTAATTGTCAAAAACTCAAAACTTGCCTGTGTGACGTAGGCGTTCCGACAAATGTAAAAGCATTTGTAAAATTATGAATGAAAATCATCGATTTATGGATTTTGTTATCCGTTCAAATATTTTGTTATTAGTCCTGGGGCTGGATTCTTGTTCTATGAAAATTTGAAATGAAAAATATTTCCTTTATTATTTTTTTCATTTGACAGTTTTCTCCTTTTACTCTCTTTTCAGAGAGTAAGAGAGATTTTACTCGTTGATACGAAAATAGAGAATATTCTCTCACAATTGTCTCCAAATTCTCTCTCTTTTACTTTGCAAGTTTGTTATCGAACAGCATTTTGTAAAAGTTTGTGAAAATTTGCACAAACTGTTGGGTTATCGTACAGACCTAATTTCTCAGCAAACAACTTTCAAAATTGTTCTCTCACTTCGCTCTCTTTTACTGAACATTTGTGTAAAAAGACAGCATTTAGTAACATTTCGTAATAATTATTACAAATTATCACGTTAAAAGACACACCTATTATGGACAGTTGATCAGCTCTCTCTCGAGACAAACGACGAATATATGTATGTGTTAGTAAATCAGGGCTGTATTTTGGGTCCAATTGTCTAATGTAAAGGCCGCAATTATGTACCAATCGATGGAAAAAACACCAGTTCATTGTTGTGGCTAAAAACAAAAGACCAATCCTAAAAAAGTTTTTGAAAATCGAATAGGATTTCGATCGGACAGAAGCTGGTCGCACTCAGAAAAAAATTGTTATCAGATTTGTAACATGCTTTAAAACTTCAAAACGTGTACAAAAAGAAATGGTTCCGTTCCAGCAGAACCCGAATCTACTATTTTTGATTTTTTCGAAAAATTTTTTGTAAAACAATGATTTCTTGTACAAGTTCATCACAAAAATATCTTTTTTTGTGCCTTTTTTGTACAACCATTTACAATTTTTTTTTATACTGACCAACTTTGCGAATGAGAATCAAAACGGAACATGTAAAATAGAGAAATTGGAAATTACAGCAAACTGTTAATCGGCTCGCCTATTTTGTGTTTTTTAAATTCAATAAATTCAACAAAAATGTCTTTGACTAAAATTTATAATAATCAATACCTTTGGGAATTCCCCATGTTAGGAAAGAAACTCTTAGGAATATATAATTCTCGCAGATTTACAATTGATAGTGAAAGTGGAACATCTGAATGGCAGCTGGAGGCAGTGAATCGTAAGGGTAGAGGTTATGACTTGGTAGAGATTTACATAGAATTGGTGTCAGCCAGAGTCAAGGACAGCAGCACAGTATTTCAAGTTACGATATCTGCAGAAGATGAAATTTTCAGTCAGAAGGTACCGGTACACAATACCGGACAGAGAACACTTTTTATAGATTATGATAATGTAACGAACCACCAAGTCAAGGTTGATATCAAACCCCTACCCCAGAATATAGTATGCTCTAATCTTACAAAGGATCTTGCCAATCTTTTGACCAGTAAAGAATTTAGCGATATAACTGTTGTTGCCCAGGATGGTACTGAATTTAAAGCCCATAAGGCTATAATATGTGCCCGCAGTGAAGTGTTTGCTGTAATGTTTCGCATTGACATGGAGGAAAGTAAAACAAATCGTTTACGGATTGATGATATGGATGCCGAAGTAGTTGAGGAAATGTTGAAATATATGTACACAGGTGGTGATATACCGAAGAAATTGGCCGAAGAGCTCTTTATTGCAGCTAACAAATACTCGATATTGGATTTGCAAACAATGTGTGAAAATATTTTAATTAATACAATGATGGTTGCTACAGTTGCTGATATCCTTTTTTGGCCGATCGTCACACCAATAAACGTCTCAAAACCATTGCAATTCAGTTTATAGTAAACAATATTAAAACCGTCATAGAAACTGAAGGTTGGTAAAAGCTATGTCAAAGAGATCATGACTTGCGTAGTCAGGTTTTTGAAAAAAACAGCAAATACAGTATTTTTTGCTTACCTGCACAATCAAAAATTGCACGACTTCTTCTGCTGCAATCCCCAAAATTCAGGAAGCTTAAATTCGCTTACCTGCCCAACAAGGCCGATATCTTCAATATTACTTACGTGCATATGATGTGCAGCTATAAGCAATGTTGATATAATAAAGTGAGACTCATTTCAAGTTTGGGAGAG
The DNA here is from genome assembly GCF_047663935.1 of Musca autumnalis. NCBI lineage: Eukaryota > Metazoa > Arthropoda > Insecta > Diptera > Muscidae > Musca > Musca autumnalis. The sequence goes on from NW_027412450.1 coordinate 794,031, forward strand.
AAAACGTTACATTTTTTTACAATTCATTATCTTTTCTTGTGTTGTACTTGTTTTGCACACTTCTTATCAATACAAAATCAGAGAGGTTGAATTTTATCCTTGTTTTGAGTTCGCAAAAAATTTAAAATTTTTTTCTTGTGCAGATATATGTAAATTTTGCAACCAAATCAAAATCACCAAATGTTGATGCAGCTATGCCGAAAATGCAGCTATTGAATGTGCACCTAAACATAATATATTGAACGGAATCTAGAGAATAGTTGCCTAAAAACAGATTTTTGGTCAGGTAACGCCAAAGTGCAGCTATGAACGATGCAGGTAACCAGAAATTACTGTAGAAGTTTGTAGAGTGTATAATATACACTGTATATCAATGCTGGGGACGCATGTGTTCTGGCTCACATCAGGCTGAATTTTTCTTACCAACAAAAATATTAATCTCTGGATTCTTTTTTATGTTATTTTTGTCAAAAACCTGTTTTCTGGACTATTTTAGACAACATAATGACTAAAAAAATTAAAATAAGTAATGAACTACGAATAATTAATATGTATTAATTTTCCCATAAAAACTCTGTTATTATTTCGTATAAATATTAAAAATGAAAAGTAATATATGAAGGGTTTGTCAACTTTTTTAATCAGGGTATTATTTAGATATGGTGAAAACAAAAATTCATGCAATACTTGATTTGAGGCATCCCTCCCTGTATATTTTACTCCCCTTCGGTAGGCTATTCTATTATGGATTATTTCTCGTCCTCTATAAATATTTCCTTCGTTAAACGCATTTCACATTTAACATGAATCAAACCAAACCAAAACACATGTTTTAAGTGCAAAACAACTGTGATTGAATTTAATGGAATTTTTGTTTAATTTTTGTTTATACAATAAAGTTCTTTGTATTCTTGTTTTACACAAATAATAAATGCATTTTATTTATTCTGGGATATTTCTCAATAGCTTGCATTTTTGGATTGATTAAAAACACAATCCGAAGAGTGCCTCTAAATTCAATCCAAAAGACTACATCAAAAGTTGTGATTTGGATCGAAAACAGAGTGCATCCTAGCTGTGTGCTGTGGAAACAAAATAGAGTTCATCGTAGCTGTGCGCTCTTTTGTAAAATTCATAAGTGAACTCATAGGAAAAAATGTACTCCAACGGCAAATGTACCGAACACTTGTAGTGATTCAACTGTATCCGCGGATGCAAACTTTTGCTGGGATATCGATATTATAGGATTAAACAACCCTAGCCTAAAATTCATTGAAATAAATAGAAATTTCGCTGCTTTTCAGTTCTGTGGATGTGAGAAAGTAAGTCCGTAGTCACACGTACACATTTGTCGGAAAAGTAAAATGTATTTTTGCGCATTTTTATTAAATAAAAGCAATTATTTTCTCTCCTTAATATTTCTGGGAACTACATGTGCAAAATATCAACAAAAGCATAGACATTTCCGCCATTTTCATTTCCAAATTAATGGTGATGAGAAATGAACGATAATATCGATCGCAACCGATTTTTTAAACTATTATATCGAAAATATCTAAGGTTGGGAATATCGATGGTTTGCCAGCTCTAATTCAAAACAGATGGTCTGTTCCAGTACTGCACATTTCTACACATTTTTACTATTTTTTCGATAACATAAATGAAAAATTGGTTATCGGAGTAAAAATGTGTAGTACTGGAACAGACCAAGAATTTATCCTAGGGATTCGATTTTTTGACTTTTCGATTTTGGTCTAAAACTATAAATGCGATTTTTCGGTCTAGCGATTATTTCACTTGTCATAATACTCGACTTTCGACATTTTCATAACTGCAGAAAATCGATTATTCGTCGATTTTCGAGTTTTCTTTTGAAAATGTAAAACCGCCAAAACTGTAAAACGTAAATGCTTTGTTCCAGAACCTGCAAGAAGCTACTATTTTTTACTACGATAGCATTTTTCCCTTTTTGTTATCGGAAAAAATAGTACAAATTAGTAGATTCTTGCAGTACTGGAACATACCAAAAGTCAGCAATCAATGGGCAAACTCGATAATCGATCACAAGATAATCGATTATGCGATTTTCCCTCCAACCAAAAGTCGACCACGATTTTTAGACTTTTAACTGCACAAAGTCGACAAATCGATTAATCGAAAGTAGACTTACCTATCCCTAATTTATCCGTTGTGTGGCGCACATAAAGAGAAAGGATCAAGTTGATCGGGACCAAATTTTTTCACAGGTAGGTCTGGTCACCCTGATCACAAATATATATAACATTTATTGCGGAAGTACATACTTCCCGAGATATAGGCCTCTGAAGTTCCGAAAATCGGTGAAAACATTCAACTTAAGCCAAGAGAAAAATCTGCAGATTTTTGTAAACCAACAAAAATGCTGCCACCAAAAAAGCTAGAAAGCAGTGGAACAATTGAGATGATTGAAAATAGTTATTGTTACGTTTGGAAAATAAAACGTGAACATTACGCTGCTGACGTTGCTGTGTCTCCAGAAATTCTAGCACACATTGATCTTACTGATAGCGGTGGTACAATTGGTATAACTTCGAAATGGCGAATGTTAGTAAATTGGAAAAGACGTGCAATTTATGTAGTCTTGGATCATGTGAACATTAAAAGTCGCCTGCAATTCAGTGTTATGATATTTAATAAAGATCATGCTGTCGCCGAAGTGGACATGTCATCAGTAAAATGTGAAAAGTTTATCAAAGCCGGTAACATTGATATTGTGGGATATGATTCAATGGAATTTTCATTTGATTTAAAAATAAAACATAATATCAAGAGACCAATCGAATTCCATAATCCTTGTAAGAAGATGAAATTGCAAACGGATTCCAATATAAGCATTGATTTTGGCAAACTTTTGGCCAGTGCAGAATATAGCGATATAATACTGGTCGCGCGCGGAGGAATCGAATTGAAAGCCCATAAACTAATATTAAGGACACGTAGTGAGGTATTTGCTGCCATGTTAAGCTGTGACTTCTTGGAGAATCAAACAAATCGTATAACCATAGATGATATTGATGCCGATGTGCTGAAGGAAATGTTAAAATATATGTACACAGGTGAAGATGATAATATACCCGAGGAAATGGCTTCGGACCTCTTAATGGTGGCTGATAAATATGCCTTGATGGATCTACAAGAACGGTGTGAATATATTTTAATATGTTCAATTAATATAGATACAGTTATTGACACACTTCTATTGGCCGAACGTATGTCCAATAAACGTCTAAAGGAAAGAGCTACAGAATTTATTAAAGCCAACCTTTGGAGTGTAAGACAAAGAGAAAATTGGAAACAACTTAAAAGGACAGAACCTTATTTGTGTCTTGAAATTGTGGGTCTCGATTAAATTCAATCGTGTGAAAAAGTTACTCCATTAAAAATACGTACCTATGTATGTCTCTCAATTGACGGTACATGAATATAAAGTTAACATTCAATCTGAATATAATTTAAACTATCTTTTAAGGATTTTTTGTTTTCTTTTTGTATTTTTTTTTTTTAATAAAATTGATGTGTGGATACCAAGAATGTTTCGTATTGCTTACTGAATTTCAAAATAAATGGTAATTCTATACAAATTAATACCCCTTCCTTGTGACACGTTCAGAAATGTGTTTCATTGAAATAAATGTTTTACACCCCACATATGTTAGGACAATTCCGAGAACTCTTCCTATCAATTATTTAATTTGAAGATTCGCACGTCACCCACTTGTCGGTGTTTCGCGGGTATATTCTGTAGAAAAGTTCTACACATTGTAATGAACGGATATTTCATATTACCATGCATTATAAAGGCACTTCCTTAAGTAAGGAAATTTCAACAAGAGAATGCAATAAGTACATATTTATTGGTGCCACTAAAAACCCGTTGTATAGCATACATTTTTGGTCTGTTCCAGTACTGCAAGAATCTACTAAGTTTTACTACTTTTTCCGATAACATAAAGGAAAAAATGCTATCGTAGTAAAAAATAGTAGTTTCTTGCAGGTTCTGGAACAGAGCATTTATTTCACCTTCTTCAGAAAACGAAAAACGAAGAATTTTTCGGAATGAAACCACTTTTGATTTTGCAAAAGGAATTGTATTTTTATTTATTTTTTTTAATTTGCCACTTTAAAACAATTAGATATAAAAATGTTGTTTTGTTAACAAATTCATATTTAATTTCATATTTAAACTAAATAATGAAGTTTTCTGATTTTACAAAATCGATCGGAATCTGAAGAAGCTAAAACAAAAACGATCGAAATGAAATTACGGAATTGAAACCATTCCGATCGGAGTCTGTGACATGCCTGTATAATTGAATTTGTGGTGAATAAAAGAAATACCAATGAACTGAAATTGGAACATGTTCCCCCACTATCGAATAATAAATATGTTTAAACATGATGTCTTCAAGGATAAAACAATTCGTATAGCAAATGATGATATTGATGCAAAAGTTATAGAAGAAATGTTAAACTATATTTACTATACGGGCAAGGTGATACCCCAAGGAATGGTGAAGGATCTTATGTTTGCAGCACAAAGATATGCATTAAAAGATTTGGAAATGATATGTGAGTGTTTTGACGATTTCGGATAGACCTTTTATTGATAACGTTTTATTTGCCCATCGTAATTCCAACGTCTCAAGAATAATGCCTTTACATTTATAATACACAACATTAAAGATGTCATTGAAACGTCAAGTTGGAAAGATCTTCAAGGAATTGATGCCAAATTGGGAATTGAAGTTTTCACTAAAGCTATAAAAGAATGTATATGATTATTTTTATTTTACAGCTAGTATTTCACATCAGTTCAAAAATAAATATCGTTAATATCTTCTCCTATGTAAACCATACTTTTTATTTTATTATTAGGAAAACTTGTCAATCTTCACTCAGTTGTCCTTCAAGCATTCTTCTATATGAAAACTTGCCCCTCAGGCTGTTTTCTATACGAAAACTTGTCCCTCCGGCAGTTTTCTATACGAAAACTTGTCCCTCCGGCAGTTTTCTATACGAAAACTTGTCCCTCTGGCAGTTTTCTATACACATCATTTCAAAAATAAATATCCTTAATATCTTAATGTTCGGTTTACATTCGGCGTCGTTTCGTGATTTCGAGCGGAATCAAGCAAAATTTATCATGATTTCGCATACAAAAGTGAAATCATCTCATTTCGTGATTTCAGCGAAATCAACATCGAAATCACAGTACTAATGATATGCAACCCTGTCTTTGCTTAAAAAGGTACCAAAAGTTGCAACACTTTTCACGTATCACAATAAACAAGGTAGATGGTCAATTGCTGTAACAAAAAATGTTATTATAAAATTGTGTAAACAATGTGAAAAAAATATTAAGTTACTTTGTTATAATGATATTTTCCATTGTGTTCCAGTGCTTTTTTAACGATAATGTTAGAAAAAAGAGCGAATTGTCAAAAATTGCTTTCCCATACAAATTTCTTAAAAAATACGGGAAAGGAAAACTGACGGAAATTGCAATAACATGCTGCTACTTTCTACTATGCCAAATTTGTGTAGCAGAAAACAGGAGCAAATGGTGTTTGTTATTCAGCGCCATTTTCGTTTAAAGAGAAGTGCACGTCTTGCTAAATTTCGGAGTACGGGAACGCATTTGTAGCACTAAACGGGAAAACTACAGTAATATTTTGCAGGTTCTGAACACAACTTTTATATACAAGAATTTATTATGATGATGTCTCAACGATAAAATCATTTTTTATTTTTTCATTTGTTAGTATAATACACAATTAATACGATATATTGATAATTTTACTATAATTTTCGAAATAAAGCTTTAAAGTTGTATATTGTCGTACTTTTGATGATTGTCGTATTTTTTGATGACTAATTCAATTTACAACAGCTTGTTTTGAAAATTCATGTTCGATCAGCTACACATACATATGCATCTACCTTGATAATTGTGATATGTTTGAAATCAACAAAAAAATAAGTATAAACACCGGGGTGTATTTCAGGATTTCGTGAAATCCAGTGGATTTTGGAGCGTAAGTGTAAACTTGACATAAATCAAGTATTACTCTAGTATGAAACTCGACCTAGGAACCCTGGATTTCATGAAATTGTATCAATGAAACCACTCTGGTGTGACAAAGGACTTAAGGGCAAGATTTAATAATCTCTCAAAAACATATGAAGACAGGTATAGCTGTTACTCAATGACCGTTGTCCCCTGAACTATATTAAGTCTGTCTGGTTACTTTTCCAGCAAGAATTGGCCAGCAAGAACTTTCTCAGAGAGCAAGGAGTTTTTATTCTCTTTTGCTAGAAAATTGTGGAAAGTAAACAGACACCTTCCCAGCAAAAACAAGCAAGCAATCAGCGGACTTGCCAAAACAGAGGCAGAAAAAAAAACTGAGGCAAAAATATTGTAGTTTATTAAAAATAAAAAGAATATGACCAAAAATGGATATATTCCACTTTGCAACTTTGTTCTACAAAAAAACAATACAATTAGGGCCAATTGTATTGTTTTTTTGTAAAAACAAACAATATAAATATGGCTCCCCAGCCACAAAAATCACAAGTATATATGTATACCCTGTAACTAGTGACTAGTAAACAAACATTAATCTACATTAATCTATTAGAGAGATGCTCAAAACACCTTCTCTTAAAAACAAAGGTGGAGAAAGCAAAATTACGTAGGTCAAGAGGTAACCGATTCCAAAATCTTGCAACCCTAACAACAAAAGAATGCTCTCCTATCCACGACGAAAATATAGGAAATGACAATTGAGGATTCCTAAAGTATCGATTAAACACAAACTTATTAAAGAGGGGAGAGTTGACGTCCTTCATTATCCTATAGTGGCATAAAAGAAGGCGATATTCAACATACTTGTCAAAGGACAAGCCCAGGAATTTAACAACAAATTGCGAAACATGGTCACCACGTCGCAAACCAAACACATATCGCACAATAGAATTAACAATCTTATGAACACGCAGCATTTGAGAAGAACTAGCTCCAGAAACAACCTCCAAACAGTAGTTTACATGAGACATCAACAACGACATAGCAACTTTCCGCCTAACATTAAGGGGTAAATATACTTGGAGACTATAAAGCCTCCTAAGCTGAAAGCGAACACGAGACAACAGAACATCAATATGCGTTACAAAACTAAGCTTAGAATCGATGACTACACCCAAGCACCGAATCTCACCAACAACATTAACAACAGAAGAACTCACACAGATATTAGGAATTACAGAATTAACAGGCGTATTAAAAACAACAGCTTCAGTTTTATCCCAGTTGATAGCCAAACCATTAGAGGAGATCCAAAGTGATAGCGAATGTAGCACAGAATTTGCTAAATTCTCCAGATTCAAGAGATTTACACTCCTGAAGAAAACATGGATGTCATCCGCATACATAAAAATACTACAGCCAGAACCTGCAATTGAATCCACAATGTCATCGATAAACATTATAAACAAAAGGGGCCCAAGCACCGAACCCTGCGGGACACCACGCCGAACATCACTAACATCAGACCGAACACCCCTATGCTCCACAAACTGGGACCTACCCACTAGATATGAAGAAATCAACCTACAGGCAGAAAGAGAAAAACCAAACTTATGCCTCAACTTGTGGAGCAGAAGGCCATGATCAACGGAATCAAAGGCCTTGGACAAATCAAGACCAACAAGTAAACCAACATCAGAACCATTGAAAACATCGCGAATAAGATCAGTGAGGCATAACAAATGCAAAGTACTACTATGGCCATGTCGAAACCCATACTGGGAACTACTCAAACACTTACGGTCATCAATAAACTCTACAATAGAAGAAGAGTTACAAGTTCTACAAGTTCTTGCTAGAAGAAATTTGTCCAGCAAGAATTTGCAAACTCTCAGTAAAAGAAGTGTCAAAATGTCTCTCCCGAATCGCTCTCTTTTGCTGTCTTTTTGTGTTAACAGACGACTTCCAGCAACATTTCTTACAAATTTTAGGGTAACCAGACAGACCTATTGTAAACAGTTGTACTAGATGTTAACAACTCTACCCAAAAACTGTGAAAGTTTCGTATAAAAGTTTCAACATATGGCTTTAGAGCAGTGTCGCCCACGTTACCCACCATCAAACTGAAGCAAGTGTTTATGTATAGGTGAAAAAACAAAAAACACATGATATTTTTCAGTTGTGTGTTGCTCATGTACACTGTGAATGAGGAAGAAGGCAAAAGCAAAACAACTCAGTGGGCGCCCGCAGTATACAAATGGGCGACCCTGCTTTAGAGATACTTTACGCTCACGGTTGCTTTTTTTGTAACTTGTGCTACGTTTACATTTCCGAAATCTACTCGATTTCAACTGTCAAATCCATTGCTTAAACGTCAAATGAAATCCAGTTGATTTCAGATGAGTTTTTTATTTGACGTATACGCAAAGGAATTGACAAATGAAATCGAGTGGATTTCGTAAATGTAAACATAGTACTACCTTATACATTAGTTGTGTTCCTTTACTAACCTGAGGTGACAATTTTTACCATTTGCTACTATTTTTAACCTGCAAAGCGTTCCTTAACCCCGAAAAGTGGCAATTTTTAAGAGAGTGAGAGAGGAGGGAGAGCGAAAATGGCTTTCTCTTCTACATGGCACAATTAGGAAGGTAGATGCATCAGCCCAGCTGATCGAATCTAAAACGTCAAAAAACTAGGAATTCGCCATGAAAAATCAAAACAAATAACCATATGATTGGGTAAGTAAGAGATAGCATGTCATCACTTTAAAGACAAACACAAGCGATAAAAAGAGACAACAAGAGACCATTCGGCGAAAATTTTGACAGTTTACATTACAAAAAAAGTTGCTTTGTTGTAGCAATTCGCCGATGCATCTACCTTCCTAATTGTATCATGCTCTTCTACCACCGGCTACCAGCAAAATTTCTGCAGGTAAAAAATGGCAGAACTGATTTTTCGACTTTTGTTTGACGATTATTTCACAATGAAGAAGAAAATGGACGAAAAGCAGAAGAAAAAGTCGAACGCTGACAAAACTAAATTACTAAATGTGAAATAAAACAATGTCCGGCAAAGAGGGGCACACGTGCCCTTGATGAGAATAACAACAGAACAACCACCACTCAGTCTTCGTTAAGAAGTCAATGAAGAAGGTTCTGTTGTCGGTTGTTTCAATGATTTTTAATTTTAGCAATGCATTAACGCACACGCTGTTTGTGGAGAGAGAGCGATAGAGAGTCGTATGCGTGAGGCCGCAAACAATGCATTTGTATTGGTGCCGATACCTGAAATAAAAGACGAAAATTGATTTTTTTATGTTTCTTTTTGACATTGCTGCCAGATCTACCATTTTTCCGTTCCTTTACTTTTCTGGTAAAAATGTTCACGAGAGAGCAATTTTGACACTTTTCTCTTTTACCACTCATACCATTGAAAAAGTAAAAGTAAGTAGTAAGTAATGTTTTATTTGAGTCTTCTTCTTTTCTATAATAATGATTACACAGCGAATGGTTAACATGGTATACTTAGAACTATTATCGTCTTGTTCTAACTTAACGTGTACTTATATGAATACGCTACTTTGCGTGTATGTAAAAGAGTATGTTAAGATAATAACAAATTATGAGATATTGAAAGAGGCTTGCTCACGGCCTCAACTGTTGCGAACAGAGCGAGAATGTCTGTACATAATAAATAACGAAATAAAAACAAACATAAAAACTAAATAACAAAGAGGGTTCTGTAAACGTTTTGACTAACAGAGATCATGTCAGAAATAAACATCGTATTTCTAAAAGTAAATTAGTAAATATCACAGTAAGGATTACAATTGCAATTAAATCGAACGCTCAGGTACATTGAGAGAGCTTTTTTTTTAAATAGTATTGGTAAGTATGTATAATAATACTTGCATTATTGATGTATAAATATTTACATATATTTTATGGTTTTAGCCTAGCCCCTGTGGCTGCCAGGTGTTGTTTTGCTGTAAAATGGTGGTAGTGTATAATCGTTTGAATCGATGTCAGGTGGTTCATTTAAGATGCCGACTGGAGATAGGTAGCGTGAACCTGTCCAAGATATGTGTTTCTCCAAATTGTAGATATCGCACATTAGCGAGTTTTCATGAGTTTCGAGTTTTTCCACGAACCTCTTCTGGTGGTTTTGAACATACTTACAGAAAGGTACAACGCGGGCTGTGTCGTATATGTAAGTGTTGCTATATTTCTTCTCCTGGTTAATGTAATGCTTATTAACACATTTCCTCAAGATGTTTCTTTCTAGAATTTCCAACTCTTTGGCCACTATTGGAGAAATAGAGAACCAGATCGGAAATCCGTACACTAAGATGGACCTGATTGCAACTTTGTAGAGGAGCAGCTTCGTGTTTTGCGGTAGGTATTTGCTGTTCAACATATATGAAAACTTTGCTAATATACCCTTTGTCTTTTGCATTACTGAACGTGCATGAGAGTTGAACTTCATCATGTTTGTGAACTGAATACCCAAGTATTTTATGGAAGTTTTGAAAGGAATCTCAACTCCGTCTAGAGACAACTGCAGCAATTTACTCTCTGGGACCACGTACCTGGGGCATTTCCCAGAGGCATTCCGTATGCACATTGCCACTGACTTTCCGGCATTGATTTTTATACCCCATTTTTGGTAATATTCATGAATAATGTTGAGATGTGTTTGTGCACTTTGCAATGCATTTATTGGCGACATGTTGTGGGCATATATTAAGCAGTCATCAGCATATAATATTGCTTGAGAATCCTGACTGATGTGAGGGAAATCGTATAGGAAAATATTGAAAAGATATGGCGCCAATATACTTCCTTGTGGTACGCCACTTTGTACCATGCCCGTTGGGGATAATGTTTTGTTAATGTCAACCAAAAACGTTCGTGATTCGAAGAAACTGTTCATCAATTTGACCAGATATGGATCTATACCAATTTGGATTAATTTGTAGAGGACTCCAACATGACAGACCGAGTCAAAAGCTTTTTGGATATCTAATGATATCGCTACAGTGGAGACTTGGTTCCTCAGGTTCGATGTTATATCACTGTGGAATTTCAGCAAAGCATGTTGGGTGGAGTGACCAGGTTTGAATCCGAATTGGTAGTTCGTAATTGGGCTTATGCTCAGTTCATTCTCCATCTTTTCCTTTAGAATAGACTCAAATAGTTTCCCGATATTAGACAGAAGCGATATTGGTCGAAAATTTTCCAAACTGTTGTCACCATTTAATTTCTTCTTTATGGGAATAATTTTGGCCAATTTCCACAGAGATGGGAAGTAGCCATTATTAATGCAATTATTGAAAAGACATGCCAGAAGACTTATAGTAGAATCTGGGAACTTTTTTATGAGAAAATTAGAAATATCATCAGGGCCGCTTGATTTTTTCCGATTGACATTCGTTATAATGTTTTTTATCTTTTCAGGAGCAGTGAAATGGAACGTGTCTGGATTATTCAATGATCGGAAGTGATCATTAAATGAGTAAATGTGAGATGAAGTAACATTGATACAAGATGTTACTCTAGTGTTAAGGTCTTCAACTGGATTTGCTGGTACAGTTTCAGTAAAAATTGAGGAATAAAATTGATGAAAGTTATTAGCAATCTCGGTGTTGTTTGTTATGGTGTCATTTCCGACTTGAAGTTTTTGGCAAAATGAAGATTTGTTTCTTCCGGTGAATTGAGCAACTTTTTTGAATGCGGATGGACCTGGTCTTATATTTTTTAGTTTATCACCAAACGCATGGGCCGATTCAATGTTAATGAGTTCCTTGATAATAACTTTCAGGAGTTGAATTTGCTTCGAAAGAATTGAGTATTCAGGGCTGACTCTATTACCCGAACGGTGAAATATCTTCTTTAAATCCTTCTGCCACATATGTTTAATTTTAAGAAAATGTTGAGTTCTATCTGATAGAGGCTGTTTCTGGTTCTTTATGGTAATTTTTTGAGAATGATGGCTATGAATTCGCAGAAATTCGTTGTTAAAATTTTCAATGACAGTGTCGATTTCTTCATTTTCCAAGTTTCTATTTGTTGGGGGCATAATTTGAATTGACATGGCGTCCAAATCTTCACGAAAATTATTCCAATTTGTGTTTTTATACGAAGTGAATAGTTTTGGATGTTTCAGAACCAGATGAGTATAATTCAATCTCAACATCATTTTAATGGGGAAGTGGTCTGAGAACGTCGGAAGTGTTCGTATGACGTAATTTTGTGTTCCATGATCAATTAAGTGGGAAGAAATTAAGAAGTGGTCCAAAAAAGAGGAACCGTTGGGATACGATGGAGTGGAGTCACAGAGACGAATGACATCCAACGAGTTATCCGCTAACCATAATCGCAAAGTTTTACCATTTGAATTTTCGTACAAATCGCCCCATGTAGTACTTTTTGAGTTAAGGTCGCCACCAAGGACGAAACCATCAAAGTTTTTGCAAAGCTGAAGCAACTTATGTATGTCAGAATTAAGTCTGCTGACTGGGAAACTACAGGGTATATACACAGAGCCTACGAGGTATCTTAGTGTGTTGTTATTTCTTTGTGTTTCTATCTGGATTAACGACGTATGAATACCAACATCATTTAAAATGATTCGGGAAAATTGAATATTGTTCTTCACGATAACAGCTACTCCAATAGGAGAGTTATCGTAAATGAAGTTATAACCGTCAATCTGGACTTTCTTGCTATTCCGCAAATGACATTCTTGAACAAATGCAATATCTACCCTCTCGCGATGCAGCATGTTTTTCAATTCAATTTGTCTACTTGCATCAACTAGTGAGCGCACATTTAGAGTAATAAAAGTTAAGAATCTATGGTCCATAATTAGATTTTACTTTGGAAAGAAGTCGAACAAATTCTTGTTTCGCTTCTGCCTTTGACTTTTTTTGGAACGTGTTTAAGAATATTTCAACTTCCTGTTCTAGAGACAGCTCTTCCGGTTCTAGAAATAAATTGGCTAATTGTAGAAACTGTTGTATTAGAGGTGGTTTTTGTGTATTCTCAGAACTGTTAACAGACATAGGGTTAAAAAGACTGGAAAACGTTTTACCTGGCGAAACTGTAGACATATTCAATGCTCTACGCACGTTATTTTGTGCAATTGTTTTTGCCTCTATGGCTTGGGTGACTTTCTTCCGTCTGACAGCTACATAATTTTTATATGTTGGACAACCTTTCCAGCTGGCCGGATGTCCTGGTTTAGCACAATTGATGCAGTAAGGCTCAGTTTTGTCATTGATCGTGCGCTGACACTCTCCGGGGAGATGCTTCTGGTTGCATTTAACGCAATTAAATGACGAGTTGCAGTTACGGGATATATGACCCCAGCGTTGGCACCTGTGACATTGCACGTCACCGCCTTTCTTCTTCGGTTTTTCCCACCTAATTGTTTGCTTGTAAATTTCTCTTATGTGGGTGATTTCACCAGATTTTTTTCCCGGTAACAATGTAACTAAAAAGAGACCAGTGTCTCTGTTATTTTTAATAGACTGAGGAGTCTTGAATTTTGTGACATTTGCAACTGTATCAGGTACCAGTATGTCCAGTTCTTGTTTGATTTTCTCAGGATCTGAATTCGTGTACAGTTGACGGATAATAACTGAATCCTGCTTCAGCTCTTTTGGCGTAAATGAATAAGAATTTATGTTTTTTGCCTTCAGTATAGCCATCATTGAGGCGTGAACATTGGGATCTGCAAGATATATTTTGCTTTTCGATTTATTTACGTTTTTAATTGTAAACGAAGATTCTGGAATTGAGGCCTTTAAAGACTCTATCAATGTTGCAACGTTCACATTGAACACAAAAATTGGTGGGCACCAAGATTTTTTGGATTTGGGTTTCCCATCTCTGGCTTTGTTGTTGAAATTTTCGGTGTCTTTAACGTTTTCAGAAGGAGTGGATACTCCTATATCAATATCAGCTAGAGCACCCAGAATTCCAAACTGGTTTTGGTCTTGCGGGTTATGATTTATTAATCGTTCCTTGAGATCAGAAAAGTTTATATTTATTGGTGACAATGCACCATCTAGACGTTGTCTTTTGCGCTCATTTTGATTGCATTGCTTCGATTTGTTAGGTTGTGTGTTTGTTGTTGCTAATGCCGGTAGAGATGTTTTTGAAGTTAATACATTAACCTCCTGGACATCTAAATCCATATCAGGAAGAATTTCAGGCACCTCCATTGCATATAAATGCAAATAGGATGCCTGCAGTTAAAAAATATTTTGTGTGAATCACAAAAATATTTGTTTTATTTTTACAGCTTAAATCAGCACGACTTGTTTATTTTAGGGATCACTAGGTTTTTTTGAAAAAGTAAAAGAACAAAGCTATTATTATACCATGCCTGTAACTAACAAAAAACTTTCGCCGTCACAATTCGAACGGCTGACAACGTTCTCTAATGCAGCCGAGGCGTTGAGAACTAAAATCGGTCGAGGATATTTTTCGTCTGCTTCAATTTTCAATTTCGTGGCTTTGCCAATCTACAATTGGAAACTTAACTATTGGAACGCGCCAATTGTTTTCTTTAAATTAAACGAAAATGTCTTTAACTAAGATATCAGATAATCAATATAAGTTCCAATTCCGAACATCGCCATATTACTTTAAATATTATTATTATGGAAATGAATCACAAGATGAATATTATTCTTTTCCAATTGCAATTAATAGTGCAAATGGCAGAACCGAATGGAGATTGGTGGCAGTACAAGATTATTATGATAAGTATGAAGGAACTGGCAGGTTCGAGATTTACTTAGAATTACTCTCAACCAACGACAAGAACGACACATTATTTCAGGTTACGATATCTAGAGAAAACCAAATTTTTACTAAAAAGATGACATCAGATATTATAGGCCAGAGAATACGTTTTATGACTTATAAAAACGTATATTATGATATTGATAATGATGAATTTAATGAAGAGACGGACCACGATATTAAGGTTGATAAAAAACCCTTGTACAATACTGTAGTATGTCTCAGTATTAAGGAGGACTTTGCCAATATTTTCGCCAGTAAAGAATTTAGTGATGTAACTCTTGTTGCACAAGATGGTATTGAATTGAAAGCCCACAAGTTAATGTTATGTGCCCGCAGTCAAGTGTTTGCTGCCATGTTTCGCAGTAACTTCGAAGAAAGTAAAACGAATCGTATACGGATTGATGATATGGATGCCGAAGTAATTGAGCAAATGTTAAAATTTCTGTACACGGGTGGCGATATATCGGAAAAATTTGCAGAACAGCTCTTTATTGCTGCTAACAAATATTCGCTACTGGATTTGCAAACAATGTGTGAAAATACTTTAATTAATACAATAAAGATTGCTACAGCTGCTGATATCCTTTTGTTGGCCGATCGTTACACTAATGAACGTCTCAAAACCAAGGCAATTCAGGTTATACTAAGCAATTTTAAAGCCGTCACAGAAACAGAAAGCTTATGTCAAACTGATCATGACTTGTCTAGGCTAGTTTTGGACAAAAACGCGAAACTTATGCGGTATAATAATAGCAGCATTGGAACCTAC
The DNA here is from genome assembly GCF_047663935.1 of Musca autumnalis. Classification (NCBI taxonomy): domain Eukaryota; kingdom Metazoa; phylum Arthropoda; class Insecta; order Diptera; family Muscidae; genus Musca; species Musca autumnalis. Next base: position 809,686 of record NW_027412450.1, read on the forward strand.
GTAGAACCAGCCACTTGCCGAAACTCTGTGGTTTCTGGTCAATCCGGTACGTAAGAACCCGCTGCCGTGGGATTGCCGATGGTATATCAATACTGAGGACATCAAGCTGAATTTTTTCTTTATTTGAATAATGGTAAAATAATTCTACCATGTATACAAATACAAAAATATCAATCTCTGAATTCTTTTTTATGTTTTTTTTTTTTTTTTTTTTTTTAAATAAACTCCGTTTTTGAACTATTTTAGACAACATATACATACATATGTCTAAAGAAATTAAAATACAATAATACTATTCTATAAAAAATTAATATTAATTCCCTTTCAAAATTCTTATTTTGTATAAATAAATATTACATGATTCATAAAAATCAAACGAATCCAAATATGTGAAGTAACGGTTGGCGCATTGACGACTTCTTAAGCGGGGATATACGGGCAATGTTCTGGAATTCTCAGTGAATCCATTTCACATCACATACGTACTTCCCCTGTAAAGTAGAGCTGGCAAAATATCGATAGCACTATCGATATGGATTTAGTATTAGTAGTAGTAGTAGTATTTTTTTATTTGAGTCTTCTTCTTTTCGGTAATAAGTATATACATAGCGAATGGTTGACAAGCTAAAATCTTAGAACTATTGTTGTCTTGTTCTATACTACAGTGAATTAATGAAATTAATGCTACATGCGAAATGTGACAAAGCGTAATGAAAAATAAATAAACAAATTAATAGATGTAAACATAAGGCTTGCTCACGGCCTCAACAGTGACGATCAGAGCAAATTTGTCTGAAATAATAAATAAATATATTAACACTTAAAACTAAATAACAAAATCGAGCTGTTCAATACAATAACAAACAGTGTTTATGTAGTATTAACTAGAAAATAAAAGTTGTAAATATCACAGATAAGGATAATCAGCGATAGCTCATGTTAATTGAGCTGTAAAATATTAACAGTTAAGAAAAGTTGTGCATTTGATTCGAGTAGTTACACTATATATTAACTAGATGGGTTAACTTAAAGAACGTACTATCCTCTATGGGATCCAGGTACTGATGTCTTGTAGAATTGTGGCAGTGTGTAAGTTTCCATATCGTTGTTAAGAGGCTCATTCAGCACACCAACCGGCGATAAGTATGCTGTGTCGTTCCAGGAAGAATATTTTTCCATGTCGTATATTATGGACATTAGTGGGTTTTCGTGTGTGGCTAGCCCTTCTACAAATTTCCGAAGATGATATTGCGCGTACTTACAAAATGGAACAACGTCAGCTGCGTTGTAGATGTAAGTATTTGAAAATTTTTTAATTTCATTTTCATAATGTTTATTGACGCACTTTCTCAGTATCTTCCTTTCTAGAATCTCCAATTCGTTGGCAACTATTGGCGATATAGAAAACCAGATCGGGATTCCGTAGGCTAGGATGGACCTGATTGCCACTTTATACAGGAGAAGTTTGGTTCTCTGCGGTAGGTGTTTGTTATTTAATATATATGAAAACCTCGCTAATATTCCTTTCACTTTCTGCAATGTAGAGCGAACATGCGGATTAAATTTTAGCAGATTATTGAAGTTCACACCAAGATACTTAATGGATGAACAAAATGGTATATCAACTCCATCTAAGGACAATTTCAGTGATTTGCTTTCAGGAACGACGTATCTTGGGCACTTCCCTGAGGCATTGCGTATGCAAATTGCAACGGACTTAGATGCGTTGATTTGAATCCCCCAACTCTTGTAATAGTTGTTTATTCTTTGTAGATGTGCAGCGGCAAAATTTAATGCGTTTGCAGGTGAAGGACTATGGGCATAGATGAGACAGTCATCTGCATACAAAATGGCTTGGGACTGACGACCGATGTGTGGAAAATCATGCAAAAATATGTTGAAGAGAAACGGGGCAAGTATACTACCTTGCGGCACACCACTCTTCACATCTCCCGTTGTGGAATTTGTATCTTTAATCTGTACCATGAACTTACGGGTGTTGAAGAAACTTTGCATGATTTTTACAATGAAGGGATCTATACCCAATTGAATCATTTTATATAGAACCCCGATGTGACAGACCGTGTCAAATGCTTTTTGTATATCCAGGGATATGGCCACGGTGCAACTTTTCCTTCTTAGATTTGTCGTTATGTCGTGGTGGAATTTAAGGAGAGCGTGATGAGTGGAATGCCCTCGTTTGAAACCAAATTGGAAATTTGAAATTGCATCAAGAGTAAAACTGTTTTCAATTTTCTCTTTCAGAATCAGTTCCAAGATCTTGCCGATATTTGATAAAAGAGAGATAGGACGGAAACCCTCAACATTGTTACTGCATCCTTTCTTCTTTATGGGTATAATTTTGGCAACTTTCCATTGCGTAGGAAAATATCCATTATTGATGCAGTTATTAAAAATGCAGGTAAGTAGGTTGACTGTGGAATCTGGAAATTTCCTGATGATAAAGTTGGAGACCCCATCAGGACCACAGGATTTCCTTGAGTTTACGTTTACAATAATGTTTCTTATTTTTTCAGGGGTGACAAAATGGTATGTATCTGGATTTTCCAGCGCATTAAAGTCGTCGTCAAAAGTATATATGTGAGGGGATGTTGGATTGATGCAGGATGACACCGTAGAATTAAGATCGTTAAATGAAACAGTTGGTAAAACGTCTTGATATAATGAAGAATAAAATACTTGAAAACGACCGGCAATTTCAGAGGGGTTTGAAATAGTGTGGTCACCATCTTGAATCTTATGGCAGAAAGCTGATTTATTTTTCCCTGTGAAGCGGGATATTTCTTTGAAAGCAAATGGACTGGGCTTTATTTTCTCCAACCTCTTGTTGAAATACTCTGCAGACTCAATGTTTATGATTTCTTTGATGATTATTTTTAATAACTGTATTTGTTTGGATAAAATGGAATACTCACGGCTTATTCGATTTCCCGTGCGGTGAAAAATCTTCTTGAGGTCCTTTTGCCATTGATGTTTTATCCTTAAGAAATTGCGCACTTTGTCTGACAGTGGCAGTTTTCCATCTTTGAGTTCTATTTTTTGAGAATGATTGCTGTGAACGTTTGAAAAACCAAACCGATATGGATTTATTTTTGGGCTAATTTCGATAATTATTTTTTCTATCGAATATTCGGGTATGTGATAGAGCTGCCAAAAAATCGATAGCACTATCGATAAAATCGATTATTTTTAAAAAATAAAATATCGATAGATAGTTTTGCATATCGATATTATCGGAACAAAAATCCGCAACCTAAAATTCATTGAAATAAATATAAATTTCGCTGCTTTTCGGTTGTGTGTGTGAGAAAGTAAGTACGTAGATACACGTACACTTTTTTCGGAAAAGTAAAATGCATTTTTCAATATTTTTATAAAATAATAGCAATTGTTTATTCTCCTTTACATTTCTGTGAACTACTTGTTCAAAATGTCAAGAATGTCATTGACATTTCATTTCCAAATTAATGGTGTTGACATCTTAACGATAATATCGATAACAATCGATACTTTAAAATATTATATCGAAAATATCTAATGTTTGAAATATCGATGGTTTGCCAGCTCTAGTATGTGATGAAAATCGAAATGAGAAAATGAGTACAGAAAATAGGCCTGTACGATAACTTTAAAAGTAAAAAGAATTTGCATGTTCTTGCAAGTACTAGCAAATATCTCCTTTATTTAACAAGTTTGCTATCGAACAGCATTTTGTAAAAGTTTTTACAAATTTGTACAAATTTTTGGGTTATCGAACAGACCTAATGCAAAAGTGAGACATTTTAGCAAAACGTCAAATGAAGTCCAATCGATTTTAGATGAGTTTTCATTTGACGAATACGCAAAGGAATTGACAGTTGAAATCGAGTGGATTTCTTAAATGTAAACATAGTATTTGTTAGGTTTTTTTACATTGTGTTGTTTACATTTATAGGTTATGTTAACGGAAGTGTACATGCGGTGTGATCGAAAAAAACTAAAAGCAGTATGGAAAATGCGAAACATAAAGAATGCGGTATGGATAAAAAGAACTGTCATAACTTACGAGATTGATGCTGGTGTGATATAGCCATATAGAAAGTTACTCTAAAGCTACACGCTGAAACTTTCATACGAAACTTTCCCATTATGAATTGTAGTAGTTATTGTATAGCTGTTTTTGGAACATGGCCCTATGGGCTAGGTTACTGTGTTTGTCAAATAAATTAAAATTAAAAAAATTAAATTATTTTGGCGTTTATAGATCGAGATCCATACTAAAGTGATTTTATAAAATTACTGTATTGGGGAACTCGATCTATAAACGCTAAAATAGTAGAGTTGTGCCAAAGGAACTATATGGAACTATCTAGTTCACTTCGCAGTTCCAATGGCCCACATTTTTTCTTTGAACAAACTTCGTATACTTACTATCACACGTTATATTTCATGATGTTACTCATACGTTTTGGAACTAGTACAAGGAACTAGGAACTAGATTACCCAACTCTACAAAATAGTGGGAAAGTTTCGTATGAAATTTTCAGCGTGTGGCTTTAGAGTAAAGAAACAGGCCACCGTGTCGCCGTCACAATTCGAACGGCTGACAACTTTCTCTAATGAAGTCGATCGGCGTTGTGAAATCAAATCGATTGACCGATTTGTTTGTCGTCTGCTTCAGTTTTCGATTTCGTGGCTTTGTTGATCAACTATTGGAGAGCGCGCCCAATGCCTTTTTTTTAAACTCAACGAAAATGTCTAGAAAGTTTTTAACTAAAATATCAGATAATCAATATAAGTTCCAATTCCGAACAACGCTATATTACTTTGATAAATATGGACATAATAAACCACCAAAACGACATTATTCTGATTCAATTGCAATTAATAGTACAAATGGCAGAACCGAATGGAAATTGGTGGTAGTACAAAATTATCTTGATAGATATGAAGGATCTGAAAAGTTCGAGATTTACATAAAATTGCTCTCAACCAGCGACAAGGACGAATTATTTCAAGTTACGATATCCCGAGGAAACAAAATGTTCACTAAAAAAATAACAACGGACATAAACAGTAAAATAAGTTTAATGACTTATGCTATTGTATATAATTATGAAAATGATGATAATGGATATAAAGAAGGTGACGATATAGACCACGATATTACGGTTGATATAAAACCCTTATACAATACTTTAGCATGCCTCAGTCTTCAGAATGATTTTGCCAACATTTTCGCCAGTAAAGAATTTTGCGATGTAACTCTTGTTGCACAAGATGGTATTGAAGTGAAAGCCCACAAAGCGATTTTATGTGCCCGAAGTCAAGTGTTTGCTGCTATGTTTCGCAATAACTTCCAAGAAAATAAAACAAATTGTATACGGATTGATGATATGGATGCCGAAGTAATTGAGGAAATGTTAAAATTTTTGTACACGGGTGGCGATGTATCGGAAAAATTAGTAGAAGAGCTCTTTATTGCTGCTAACAAATACTCGCTATTGGATTTGCAAACAATGTGTGAAAATATTTTAATTAATACACTGAAGGTTGCTACAGTTGCTGATATCCTTTTGTTGGCCGATCGTCACACTAATGAACATCTCAAAACCAAGGCAGTTAAGTTTATAGTAAACAATTTTAAAACCGTCGCAGAAACGGAAGGCTGGAAGAAGTTATGTCAAACCGACCATGACTTGTCTAGGTTAGTTTTGGACAAAACCGAAAGAGCTGCGAAAAGACTGCGGTATAGCCGTGAAAGTGATAGTAGTGATAGTAATGGTAGTAGTGATAGTAGTCATAGTATTAGCAGCATCGGATCCTACGTACGTTATGGGGATTAGTAATAGGGATAGTAATATCAGCATAGAAAGCAACATGGGATTGCCTTTTTATAGTGTATATCAATGCTGAAGACGTATGTGTTGTACCCTTCATCAAGCTGAACTTTTTCCTTTATTTATTTAAACCAACAAAAATATCATACTCTGAATACTTTTTTTATGTTTTTTTTGTTAATAATCTGTTTCGTGAACTACATATTTTAGACAACATATATGTTTAAGCTGAGTAATGGACTATAAAAAATGTCTATTAATTTTCCATTGAAAACTCTGTTTTGTATAAATAAGTATCGCATGATTCATGAAAATCAACCAATTCAAAATATAAGAAGTAGCATTTTAATATATATCAATGCTGAGGACGCATATGTTCTACCCCACATCAAGCTGAAAATTTTCTCGTAATTTATTTAAACTAACAAAAATATCACACTCTGAATATTTTTTTTTTGATTTTTTTTATTATTATTATTAATCTGTTTTCTGAACTATTTTAGACAACATATGTCCCAATTTACATTAGGCAAGTTTACTTGCGGCAATTGTCAGTTTGTAGGTGAGACAGGGTATTGAGAGGCAAAGGGTTACCATATGCCTCACCTCTCTCTCCATCAAACTGACAATTGCCGCAAGGAAAATGGCCTAATGTAAATTGGGACTAATTAATGGACTTTAAAAAATGTATATTAATTATCCATTGAAAACTTTGTTTTGTATAAATAAACATCACATGATTCATAAAAATCAACCGATTCCAAATATGAGAAGTAGCATTTGGGACTTTGTCAACTATTTTATGCATAATTTAGATATGGTGTAGTGGGATTCCCTAATGCCTTGTTCAGACTGACAGTAATTCGCTCTCTATTCGTTGTTCGACCCCAAATTACGATGTAATTACTTCATTTCCCATACAAAATTTTGAAAACGAACAACGATTTGTGTACGTTGTTCAATTTTAACTACTCTCAGAACGACGATAAAATATGTCCCATCTCTAACAAATGAGAGAATTTATCGAAATAAATTATGACAGGAAAAATACAAAATTAAAAAATTTATTAAAAACCCAAACAGGTAAAGCCAAAGTGCAGCTATGAATGATGCAGGTAACCAGAAATTACTGTAGAAGTTTGTAGAGTGTATAATATACACTGTATATCAATGCTGGGGACGCATGTGTTCTGGCTCACATCAGGCTGAATTTTTCTTACCAACAAAAATATTAATCTCTGGATTCTTTTTTATGTTCTTTTTGTCAAAAACCTGTTTTCTGGACTATTTTAGACAACATAATGACTAAAAAAATTAAAATAGGTAATGAACTACGAATAATTAATATGTATTAATTTTCCCATAAAAACTCTGTTCTTATTTCGTATAAATATTAGAAATGAAAAGTAATATATGAAGGGTTTGTCAACTTTTTTAATCAGGGTATTATTTAGATATGGTGAAAACAACAATTCATGCAATACTTAATTTGAGGCATCCCTCCTTGTATATTTTACTCCCCTTCGGTAGGCTATTCTATTATGGATTATTTCTCGTCCTCTATAAATATTTCCTTCGTTAAACGCATTTCACATTTAACATGAATCAAACCAAGCCAAAACACATGTTTTAAGTTCAAAACAACTGTGATTGAATTTAATGGAATTTTGGTTTAATTTGTGTTTATACAATAGAGTTCTTTGTATTCTTGTTTTACACAAATAATAAATGCATTTTATTTATTCTGGGATATTTCTCAATAGCTTGCATTTTTGGATTGATTAAAAACACAATCCGAAGAGTGCCTCTAAATCAGAATGCGACACCTCCTTACTCGCGAGCAAGCAAAGAGAGTTTATCTCTCCACACACTAATTCAAAAACCATGCACTGACAACAGTGTTTGCTCAAATTGTTGTTGTTGTGTGCCGCATTCTGCTCTAAATTCAATCCAAAAGACTACATCAAAAGTTGTGATTTGGATCGAAAACAGAGTGCATCCTAGCTGTGTGCTGTGGAAACAAAATAGAGTGCATCGTAGCTGTGCGCTCTCTTGTAAAATTCATAAGTGAACTCATAGGAAAAAATGTACTCCAATAGCAAATGTACCGAACACTTGTAGTGATTCAACTGTATCCGCGGATGCAAACTTTTGCTGGGATATCGATATTATAGGATTAAACAACCCTAGCCTAAAATTCATTGAAATAAATAGAAATTTCGCTGCTTTTCAGTTCTGTGGATGTGAGAAAGTAAGTCCGTAGACACACGTACACATTTGTCGGAAAAGTAAAATTTATTTTTGCGCATTTTTATTAAATAAAAGCAATTATTTTCTCTCCTTAATATTTCTGGGAACTACTTGTGCAAAATATCAACAAAGGCATATACATTTCCGCCATTTTCATTTCCAAATTAATGGTGATGAGAAATTAACGATAATATCGATCGCAACCGATTTTTTAAACTATAGCTGTGTTCCAGAACTAAAAAGTTTTTACAATTTTTACGACTTTTACACAAAAACCGTTCCCGTACACAAAAAAGTTGTAAAATGTTCACTTCTCTTTAAACAAAAATGGCGCTGAATGACGCTCTCTTTAAAAACTTTTTACACGACAAATTTGGGCGAGTAAAAATATAGTAACATGGTTGCCGGCGTCTGATTGGTTGATACGCCGACTTTGACATTTGTTCCAGTTTTTTTGACGTATTTTCCATTTTTCCGTTCCCGAACTATTTCAAAAAACTTGTGTGTGACAACAAATTTTTTGCAGTTCTCTCTTTTACGAGTTTTACTATTAAAAAGTACGGGAACGAAGCTTATTATATCGAAAATATCTAAGGTTGGGAATATCGATGGTTTGCCAGCTCTAATTCAAAACAGATGGTCTGTTCCAGTACTGCACATTTCTACACATTTTTACTATTTTTTCGATAACATAAAGTAAAAATCGGTTATCGGAGTAAAAATGTGTAGTACTGGAACAGACCAAGAATTTATCCTAGGGATTCGATTTTTTGGCTTTTCGATTTTGGTCTAAAACTATAAATGCGATTTTTCGGTCTAGCGATTATTTCACTTGTCATAAAACTCGACTTTCGACATTTTCATAACCGCAGAAAATCGATTATTCGTCGATTTTCGAGTTTTCTTTTGAAAATGTAAAACCGCCAAAACTGTAAAACGTAAATGCTTTGTTCCAGAACCTGCAAGAAGCTACTATTTTTTACTACGATAGCATTTTTCCCTTTATGTTATCGGAAAAAATAGTAAAAATTAGTAGATTTTTGCAGTACTGGAACATACCAAAAGTCAGCAATCAATGGGCAAACTCGATAATCGATCACAAGATAATCGATTATGCGATTTTCCCTCCAGCCAAAAGTCGACCACGGTTTTTAGACTCTTAACTGCAAAAAGTCGACGAATCGATTAATCGAAAGTCGACTTACCTATCCCTAATTTATCCGTTGTGTGGCGCACATAAAGAGAAAGGATCAAGTTGATCGGGACCAAATTTTTTCACAGGTAGGTCTGGTCACCCTGATCACAAATATATATAACATTTATTGCGGAAGTACATACTTCCCGAGATATAGGCCTCTGAAGTTTCGAAAATCGGTGAAAACATTCAACTTAAGCCAAGAGAAAAATCTGCAGATTTTTGTAAACCAACAAAAATGCTGCCACCAAAAAAGCTAGAAAGCAGTGGAACAATTGAGAAGATTGAAAATAGTTATTGTTACGTTTGGAAAATAAAACGTGAACATTACGCTGCTGACGTTGCTGTGTCTCCAGAAATTCTAGCACACATTGATCTTACTGATAGCGGTGGTCAAATTGGTATAACTTCGAAATGGCGAATGTTAATAAATCGGAAAAGACGTGCAATTTATGTAGTCTTGGATTATGTGAACATTAAAAGTCGCCTGCAATTCAGTGTTATGATATTTTATAAAGATCATGCTGTCGCCGCTGTGGACATGCCAGCAGTAAAATGTGAAAAGTTTATCAAAGCCGGTAACCTTCATATTGTGGGATATGATGGAATGGAATTTTCATTTGATTTAAAAATAAAACATAATATCAAGAGACCAATCGAATTCCATAATCCTTGTAAGAAGATGAAATTGCAAACGGATTCCAATATAAGCATTGATTTTGGCAAACTTTTGGCCAGTGCAGAATATAGCGATATAATACTGGTCGCGCGCGGAGGAATCGAATTGAGAGCCCATAAACTAATATTAAGGACACGTAGTCCCGTGTTCGCTGCCATGTTAAGCAATGATTTCATGGAGAATCAAACAAATCGTATAACTATTGATGATATCGATGCTGATGTGCTGAAGGAAATGTTAAAATATATCTACACAGGTGAAGATGATAATATACCCGAGGAAATGGCTTCGGACCTCTTAATGGTGGCTGATAAATATGCCTTGATGGATCTACAAGAACGGTGTGAATATATTTTAATATGTTCAATTAATATAGATACAGTTATTGACACACTTCTATTGGCCGAACGTATGTCCAATAAACGTCTAAAGGAAAGAGCTACAGAATTTATTAAAGCCAACCTTTGGAGTGTAAAGCAAAGAGTAAATTGGAAACAACTTAAAAGGACAGAACCTTATTTGTGTCTTGAAATTGTGGGTCTCGATTAAATTCAATCGTGTGAAAGAGTTACTCCATTAAAAATACGTACCTATGTATGTCTCTCAATTGACGGTACATGAATATAAGGTTAACATTCAATCTGAATATAATTTAAACTATCTTTTAAGGATTTTTTGTTTTCTTTTTGTATTTTTTTTTTTTTTAAATAAAATTGATGTGTGGATACCAAGAATGTTTCGTATTGCTTACTGAATTTCAAAATAAATGGTAGAACTATACAAATTAATACCCCTTCCTTATGTCACGTTCAGAAATGTGTTTCATTGAAATAAATGTTTTACACCCCACATATGTTAGGACAATTCCGAGAACTCTTCCTATCAATTATCTAATTTGAAGATACGCACGTCACCCACTTGTCGGTGTTTCGCGGGTATCTTCTGTAGAAAAGTTCTACACATTGTAATGAACGGATATTTCATATTACCATGCATTATAAAGGCACTTCCTTAAGTAAGGAAATTTCAACAAGAAAATGCAATAAGTACATATTTATTGGTGCCACTAAAAACCCGTTGCATAGCATACATTTTTGGTCTGTTCCAGTACTATTTACTATTTTTTCCGATAACATAAAGGAAAAAATGCTATCGTAGTAAAAAATAGTAGTTTCTTGCAGGTTCTGGAACAGAGCATTTATTTTAGCTTCTTCAGAAAACGAAAAACGAAGAATTTTTCGGAATGAAACCACTTTTGATTTTGCAAAAGGAATTGCATTTTTTTTTTAATTTGCCACTTTAAAACACTTAGAAATAATAAAAATGTTGTTTTGTTAACAAATTCATATTTAATTTCATATTTAAACTAAATAATGAAGTTTTCTGATTTTTCAAAATCGATCGGTATCTGAAGAAGCTAAAACAAAAACGATCGAAATGAAATTAGTCCCAATTTACATTGGGCGAGTTTACTTGCGGCAATTGTCATTTTGTAGGAGAGAGAGGTGAGGCACATGGTAACCCTTTGCCTCTCAGCACCCTCTCTCACCTACAAACTGACAATTGCCGCAAGTAAACTCGCCTAATGTAAATTGGGACTTACGGAATTGAAACCATTCCGATCGGAATCTGTGACATGCCTGTATAATTGAATTTGTGGTGAATAAAAGAAATACCAATGAACTGAAATTGGAACATGTTCCCCCAGTATCGAATAATAAATATGTTTAAAGATGATGTCTTCAAGGATAAAACAATTCGTATAGCGATTGATGATATTGATGCAAAAGTTATAGAAGAAATGTTAAACTATATTTACTATACGGGCAAGGAGATACCCCAAGGAATGGTGAAGGATCTTATGTTTGCAGCACAAAGATATGTTTGCAGCACAAAGATTTGGAAATGATATGTGAGTGTTTTGACTATTTCGGATAGACCTTTTATTGATAACCTTTTATTTGCCCATCGTAATTCCAACGTCTCAAGAATAATGCCTTTACATTTATAATACACAACATTAAAGATGTCATTGAAACGTCAAGTTGGAAAGATCTTCAAGAAATTGATGCCAAATTGGGAATTGAAGTATTCATTAAAGCTATAAAAGAATGTATATGATTATTTTTATTTTACAGCTATTATTTTACATCAGTTTAAAAATAAATATCCTTAATATCTTCTCCTATGTAAACCATACTTTTTATTTTATTATTAGGAAAACTTGTCATTCTTCACTCAGTTGTCCTTCAAGCATTCTTCTATACGAAAACTTGCCCCTCAGGCAGTTTTCTATACGAAAACTTGCCCCTCAGGCTGTTTTCTATACGAAAACTTGCCCCTCAGGCTGTTTTCGATACGAAAACTTGCCCCTCAGGCTGTTTTCTATACGAAAACTTGTCCCTCTGGCAGTTTTCTATACAGCTATTATTTCACATCATTTCAAAAATAAATATCCTTAATATCTTAAATCAAGCATTACTCTAGTATGAAACTCGACCTAGGAACCCTGGATTTCATGAAATTGTATTAATGAAACCCCTCTGGTGTGACCAAGGACTTAAGGGCAAGATTTAATAATCTCTCAAAAAACATATGAAGACAGGTATAGCTGTTACTCAATGACCGGTGTCCCCTGAACTATATTAAGTCTGTCTGGTTACTTTTCCAGCAAGAATTGGCCAGCAAGAACTTTCTCAGAGAGCAAGGAGTTTTTATTATCTTTTGCTAGAAAATTGTGGAAAGTAAACAGACACCTTCCCAGCAAAAACAAGCAAGCAATCAGCGGACTTGCCAAAACAGAACAATCTGTCCGCCAATGAAGGAACCAAAGGAGGCAAAAATGTTGTAGTTTATTAAAAATAAAAAGAATATGACCAAAAATGGATATATTCCACTTTGCAACTTTGTTCTACAAAAAAATAATACAATTAGGGCCATTATTATATGTGTTCTTTTACTATCTGATGGATTTCAAAACGCACCAATTTGGAAGCAGTAAAAAATATAATTTTTACATTGAAAGTTAATGTTAAGAAGCTCCTCCTTGAAATTCAATCATCACTTTTAACTTTAAGTTAACCGGAAAGCTATAAATCTGTTCGGTAACAAACTATAACCAAAGAAGACTTATAATAATGGGGGTTAGACTTGCTATTTCCGCAATAAAATTGTTTTTAATTTTCACAAACATAAATCAACGAAAAATTAAAAACAGGTGACTGATTGTTTTCAGGAAGAAGAAGAGTTACAAGTTCTTGCTAGAAGAAATTTATCCAGCAAGAATTTACAAACTCTCAGTAAAAGAACTGTCAAAATGTCTCTCCCGAATCGCACTCTTTTGCTGTCTTTTTGTGTTAACAGACGACTTCCAGCAACATTTCTTACAAATTTTAGGGTAACCAGACAGACCTATTGTAAACAGTTGTACTAGATGTTAACAACTCTACCCAAAAACTGTGAAAGTTTCGTATGAAAGTTTCAACATATGGCTTTAGAGCAGTGTCGCCCACGTTACCCACCATCAAACTGAAGCAAGTGTTTATGTATAGGTGAAAAAACAACAAACACATGATATTTTTCAGTTGTGTGTTGCTCATGTACACTGTGAATGAGGAAGAAGGCAAAAGCAAAACAACTCAGTGGGCGCCCGCAGTATACAACTGGGCGACCCTGCTTTAGAGATACTTTACGCTCACGGTTGCTTTTTTTGTAACTTGTGCTACGTTTACATTTCCGAAATCTACTCGATTTCAACTGTCAAATCCGTTACTTAAACGTCAAATTAAATCCAGTTGATTTCAGATGAGTTTTTTATTTGACGTATACGCAAAGGAATTGACAGATGAAATCGAGTGGATTTCGTAAATGTAAACATAGTACTACCTTATACATTAGTTGTGTTCCTTTACTAACCTGAGGTGACAATTTTTACCATTTGCTACTATTTTTAACCTGCAAAGCGTTCCTTAACCCCGAAAAGTGGCAATTTTTAAGAGAGTGAGAGAGGAGGGAGAGCGAAAATGGCTTTCTCTTCTACCACCGGCTAACAGCAAAATTTCTGCAGGTAAAAAATGGCAGAACTGATTTTTCGACTTTTGTTTGACGATTATTTCACAATGAAGAAGAAAATGGACGAAAAGCAGAAGAAAAAGTCGAACGCTGACAAAACTAAATTACTAAATGTGAAATAAAACAATGTCCGGCAAAAAGGGGCACACGTGCCCTTGATGAGAATAACAACAGAACAACCACCACTCAGTCTTCGTTAAGAAGTCAATGAAGAAGGTTCTGTTGTCGGTTGTTTCAATGATTTTTAATTTTAGCAATGCATTAACGCACACGCTGTTTGTGGAGAGAGAGCGATAGAGAGTCGTATGCGTGAGGCCGCAAACAATGCATTTGTATTGGTGCCGATACCTGAAATAAAAGACGAAAATTGTTTTTTTATGTTTCTTTTTGACATTGCTGCCAGATCTACCATTTTTCCGTTCCTTTACTTTTCTGGTAAAAATGTTCACGAGAGAGCAATTTTGACACTTTTCTCTTTTACCACTCATACCATTGAAAAAGTAAAAGAACAAAGCTATTATTATACCATGCCTGTAACTAACAAAAAACTTTCGCCGTCACAATTCGAACGGCTGACAACGTTCTCTAATGCAGCCGAGGCGTTGAGAACTAAAATCGGTCGAGGATATTTTTCGTCTGCTTCAATTTTCAATTTCGTGGCTTTGCCAATCAACAATTGGAAACTTAACTATTGGAACGCGCCAATTGTTTTCTTTAAATTAAACGAAAATGTCTTTAACTAAGATATCAGATAATCAATATACAGTGTGCAAAATTCATATTCGTACACCTCTAAAATATGAATAAAATCGTTATTAATTCCATATTTTATGTGCAAAAATTAAATAATTGATGGGAAATACCATAACGAAGAAAGATTTGAGAATAACAAAACAAATTTTTAATTTATTCCGTCATTTAGGTATAGATGGTACCTGCGTGGGTGGCAAAATTCGTATTCGTACACCTATAAGCACTATATATTTGGAGTTTTTAAGGATTTTCAAAGCAAAATACCGCAGATTTTTGTTATTTTCTTCTTTCGGAATGCCTCTGCTATAGAAATATGTACAAATAACGGTAATTTTATTAAAAATTTGCATGAATAAAAAGTCGGACGAATATTTGAAATAATTAAGAAAAATGTGCTAGATATGATTAACTATTGCAATTTATTGCCGAATTTTGGACGAAAATAGCTAATAGCAGTCCTTCTGTAACAATATTCAAGGTCTAATATGAAAATAAATGTTGTCAGCGTTTGAAAATTCAAGAAACGTAATCCGAGCTTAGGTGAAGTAAACACATTTTTGGTTTTTACTTGGTGAAAATCGCACGTTTAGTTTTATATTTGACACTAAATGTATTGAAGTTTTAGAATACGGGTTCGAACATCACTTCATGTCAAGATATATCAGAAATTACGAGGAATAATAATTTTTTAAGGATGAAAATTTCCCCGAAAATAATGCATTTCTTCAAAAGGTTACCCCACGTTATTTCCTGGACAATTTACTTCATTCTTTTGACATTTTTGCACTAATTTTGGATCCTTCGTTAAAGAAATTTAATTTTCAAGAAATAAAAACCATTATTTTCCCAATTTTGGCAGCCATAACCCTCGTTCATAGTAAGCGTAGAATTTCAGTCGTACGCGGACAGTATGAAAACTTGTACAGTTTCATTTTTCTTCATAATTTCTCACAGTTTTTGACATAAAATGATTTTCGAAACCGTATTCTAAGACTTCAATACATTTAATGTCAAATATGTAACGAAACTTGCGATTTTCACCAAGTAAAAACCAAAAATGTGTTTACTTTACCTAGGCCCGGGTTACGTTTCTTCCCATTTCCAAACGCTGACAACATTTATTTTCATATTAGGCCTCGAATATTGTTACAGAAGGACTGCTATTAGCTATTTTCGTCCAAAATTCGGGAATAAATTGCAATAGTTAATCATATCTAGCAATTTTTTCTTAATTATTTCAAATATTCGTCCGACTTTTTATTCATGCAAATTTTTAATAAAATTACCGTTATTTGTACATATTTCTATAGCAGAGGCATTCCGAAAGAAGAAAATAACAAAAATCTGCGGTATTTTGCTTTGAAAATCCTTAAAAACTCCAAATATATAGTGCTTATAGGTGTACGAATACGAATTTTGCCACCCACGCAGGTACCATCTATACCTAAATGACGGAATAAATTAAAAATTTGTTTTGTTATTCTCAAATCTTTCTTCGTTATGGTATTTCCCATCAATTATTTAATTTTTGCACATAAAATATGGAATTAATAACGATTTTATTCATATTTTAGAGGTGTACGAATATGAATTTTGCATACTGTAAGTTCCAATTCCGAACATCGCCATATTACTTTAAATATTATTATTATGGAAATGAATCACAAGATGAATATTATTCTTTTCCAATTGCAATTAATAGTGCAAATGGCAGAACCGAATGGAGATTGGTGGCAGTACAAGATTATTATGATAAGTATGAAGGAACTGGCAGGTTCGAGATTTACTTAGAATTACTCTCAACCAACGACAAGAACGACACATTATTTCAGGTTACGATATCTAGAGAAAACCAAATTTTTACTAAAAAGATGACATCAGATATTATAGGCCAGAGAATAAGTTTTATGACTTATAAAAATGTATATTATGATATTGATAATGATGAATTTAATGAAGAGACGGACCACGATATTAAGGTTGATATAAAACCCTTGTACAATACTGTAGTATGTCTCAGTATTAAGGAGGACTTCGCCAATATTTTCGCCAGTAAAGAATTTAGTGATGTAGCTCTTGTTGCACAAGATGGTATTGAATTGAAAGCCCACAAGTTAATGTTATGTGCCCGCAGTCAAGTGTTTGCTGCCATGTTTCGCAGTAACTTCGAAGAAAGTAAAACGAATCGTATACGGATTGATGATATGGATGCCGAAGTAATTGAGGAAATGTTAAAATTTCTGTACACGGGTGGCGATATATCGGAAAAATTTGCAGAACAGCTCTTTATTGCTGCTAACAAATATTCGCTACTGGATTTGCAAACAATGTGTGAAAATACTTTAATTAATACAATAAAGATTGCTACAGTTGCTGATATCCTTTTGTTGGCCGATCGTTACACTAATGAACGTCTCAAAACCAAGGCAACTCAGGTTATACTAAGCAATTTTAAAACCGTCACAGAAACAGAAAGCTGGAAAAAGTTATGTCAAACTGATCATGACTTGTCTAGGCTACTTTTGGATGAATACGCGAAACGAATGCGGTATAATAATAGCAGCATTGGAACCTGCGTAGAACCAGCCACTCGCCGAAACTCTGTGGTTTCTGGTCAATCCTGTACGTAAGAACCCGCTGCCGTGGGATTGCCGATGGTATATCAATACTGAGGACATCAAGCTGAATTTTTTTCTTTATTTGAATCATGGTAAAATAATTCTACCATGTATACAAATACAAAAATATCAATCTCTGAATTCTCTTTTATGTTTTTTTTTTAATAAACTCCGTTTTTGAACTATTTTAGACAACATATACATACATATGTCTAAAGAAATAAAAATACAATAATACTATTCTATAAAAAATTAATATTAATTCCCCTTAAAAATTCTTATTTTTTTGTATAAATAAATATTACATGATTCATAAAAATCAACCGAATCCAAATATGTGAAGTAACGGTTGGCGCATTGACGACTTCTTAAGCGGGGATATACGGGCAATGTTCTGGAATTCTCAGTGAATCCATTTCACATCACATATGTACTTCCCCTGTAAAGTAGAGCTGGCAAAATATCGATAGCACTATCGATGTGGATTTATTTTTGGGCTAATTTCGATAATTATTTTTTCTATCGAATATTCGGGTATGTGATAGAGCTGCCAAAAAATCGATAGCACTATCGATAAAATCGATTATTTTTAAAAAATAAAATATCGATAGATAGTTTTGCATATCGATATTATCGGAACAAAAATCCGCAACCTAAAATTCATTGAAATAAATATAAATTTCGCTGCTTTTCGGTTGTGTGTGTGAGAAAGTAAGTACGTAGTTTCACGTACACTTTTTTCGGAAAAGTAAAATGCATTTTTCAATATTTTTATAAAATAATAGCAATTGTTTATTCTCCTTTATATTTCTGTGAACTACTTGTTCAAAATGTCAAGAAAAGCATTGACATTTCTGCCATTTTCATCTCCAAATTAATGGTGTTGACAATTTAACGATAATATCGATAACAATCGATACTTTAAAATATTATATCGAAAATATCTTATGTTTGAAATATCGATGGTTTGCCAGCTCTAGTATGTGATGAAAATCGAAATGAGAAAATGAGTACAGAAAATAGGCCTGTACGATAACTTCAAAAGTAAAAAGAATTTGCAAGTTCTTGCAAGTACTTGCAAATATCTCTTTTATTGAACAAGTTTGATAACGAAAAGCATTTTGTAAAAGTTTGTACAAATTTTTGGGTTATCGAACAGACCTAATGCAAAAGTGAGACATTTTAGCAAAATAAATAGTGTTTTACTATGTTTACATTTACGAAATCCACTCGATTTCAACTGTCAATTCCATTGCTCAAACGTCAAATGAAGTCCAATCGATTATAGATGAGTTTTCATTTGACGTATACGCAAAGGAATTGACAGTTGAAATCGAGTGGATTTCTTAAATGTAAACATAGTATTTGTTAGGTTTTTTACATTGTGTTGTTTACATTTATAGGTTATGTTAACGGAAGTGTAATGCGGTGTCATCGAAAAAAACTAACAGCCCGTTTCACTATGTCGAACGAAAATGAAAACGAAAGAAAAACTACTAAACTCGTGTATAATTTAAAATTTTGTAGTTGTTTCGAAGCAAAAACAAAGTCAATATTACCATGAAAAGCAAAGTTTAGATGGTTTTCGTTCGCATTCATTATCTTTCGACATAGTGAAACTGGCCCTAAAAGCATTATGGAAAATGCGAAACATAAAGAATGCGGTATGGATAAAAAGAACTGTCATAACTTACGAGATTGATGCTGGTGTGATATAGCCATATAGAAAGTTACTCTAAAGCTTAGAGCTGGCAAACCATCGATATTCCCAACATTAGATATTTTCGATATAATGTTTTAAAATATCGATTGCTATCGATATTATCGTTAAGTTGTCATCGCCATTATTTTGGAGATGAAAATGGCGGAAATGTCAATGATTTTCTTGAAATTATGCTAAAGTAGTTCACAGAAATGTAAAGGAGAATAAACAAATGCTTTTAATTTATTAAAAATAATAAAAAAATAAATTTTATTTTACCGAACAATGTGTACACGTGACTACGGACTTACTTTCTTACACACACATAACCGAAAAGCAGTGAAATTTCTATTTATTTCAATGGATTTTAGGTTAGGGGTTTTTATTCCGATAATATCGATAGGCAAAACTATCTATCGATATTTAATTTTTAAATAACAATCGATATTATCGATCTTCTTCTTCTTTATTTGCGTATCCGATATTCGGATGTAAAGCGATCATACAATATTATTGTTTACATATTCAAAAATGTATTTCAAAATATAGATATTATCCATGGCACAATTACCCAGGTAGTGGTATCGTAAAATTTTGAATATGTTATGTCAAAACTTCCTTTATGTTGTTGGAGAAATTACAACAAAAATATTTTTTTTATAAAGGCATTTGACTTTTCATATTCGATCAGCTGGTGTGATACCACTACCTGGTAGTTCTGTCATGATATTATCTAAGTGTATGTAAGCTCTCGATTTTTAGCGGCATATAGTAAGTTGGTTTCATCTCTGTATCCCGTCCAATCTTGAATGTTTTTTAGCCAGTATGTCTCCCTCCTGCCTCTGTTTCGGTTTCCTTCTATTTTGCTTTTTATAATGTTTTGTATAAATTTGTATTTTTCATTTCTCATTAGATGACCTAAGTATGAGATTTTTCGCGATTTAACAGTATGCAGGAGTTGTCTGTCATGGTTCATTCTCCGAAGAACTTCCTGGTTTGTTATGTGTGCAGTATATGGTATTCTTAAAATTCGTCGATATATCCATATTTCGAAAGCTTCGAGTTTCTTCTCATCTCCACTTTTAATAGTCCATGTTTCGACTGCATATAGTAGCACTGACCAAATGTAACATTTCACAAATCTTATCTTTGTTGCTAAGCTTATGTCATGATTTGTTAGCACGGGTTTATATTTGAAAAAGGTATCTCTAGCCATCTCCACTCGACAATTGATTTCATTTGAATTATTCCATTTGTCGTTTATTAGGACACCAAGGTATTTAAATGTTTTTACACGCTCAATTGTCTCGTTCTTTATTTTTAGTGTTGTATCAAAAATGTTATTATCTTTTCTACTGATCACCATGTATTTTGTCTTTTTTATATTTATATTGAGACCATATATTTCGCTTATTTGTGTCAGTTTGTTTAGTAGATGTTGTAGATCAGACATACTGCCAGCAACTATTTTGGTATCATCGGCGTATCGTATATTATTTACCATTTTGCCGTGTATTTTTATACCCATGCGTTCTTTTTCAACTGATTCACAAAATATTCGCTGAGAGTATACATTGAAAAGGGGGGGTGATAATATGCAGCCTTGTCGAACACCTTTGGATATGGGGACTTCGTCTGTAACTTCACCATTTATTTCAAGTCTTGCGGTTTGGTTCCAATATAGATTTCTTATACACCTAATTTCCTTTTCTTCTATCCCAATATCTCTTAGTATGTTTATCAGTTTATCATGTTTGACAGTGTCGAAAGCCTTTTCATAGTCTATGAAACATATGAACACATTCTTATGAACATCTCTACATTTTTGTACAAGTATTTGAAGAGATAGTAGAGCTTCTCGGGTACCCATACCTTCTTTGAAGCCGAATTGGGATTCCCCCATAGCAGTTTCACATTTGCTGTATATTCTCGTATGGATTATTCGGAGGAAGATTTTTAATATATGGCACATGAGACTAATAAGCGTGTTAACACCTTTTTGCATTCGATTTTTTGGGTATCGGAATAAAGGTAGATTTTAACCAATCGTAAGGGTATTGACCTGTATCATATACACAGTTAAATAGGCGGACAATCAATAATATGTTGTCTCCATCTATAAGTTTTAAAATTTCAGATGGAATTTCGCCAGGTCCAGTGGATCTCTTATCTTTTAATGATAAGATCGCACGTTCCACTTCCGATTTTGTGATAGGGGTTCCAGATATATCAGCACTTACATTATGTTGGTATATTGAACGTCGGTCGTCGGTAAATAGTTGTTCAATATAGTTTTTCCATATACTCTTTATATGTTCTGACTCAAAAATTGGTATATTGTTGTCATCCATGAGCAGTGTTGATGTTGTTCTTCTATATATCCCAGCGGTTTCTTTTAGCTTTTTGTGTAAGTTAAAATCGTCATGGATATGTTGTAAATGCTCGATCTCTTGGAATTTTTGGTTTAGCAGAGAATTTTTGGCAGCTCTGATCGCTGTGCGAATTTCTTTATTTATCTCCCAGTAGCGTTCATAATCAACATTTTTGTATTTTCTTCTTTCCTCTCGAAGTTCCATTATCTCGTTGTTCATCCACTCCTCTTGGGTTCTTCTTGTTTGGTTTCCAATGTATTTTTTTGTTACTTTGCATATTGCATCTTTCACGTTGTTCCATATATTGTCTGCATCGTTTGTATCAATATCTCCAAGTTTGTTGTTTATTTGTTCTTTTATTTCGTTTCTGGTTGTTGTATTGAGTATTTCCATATTTATTTTATGTGATTTCCTTTTTCGTTTTTGGATTCGGGCCAGTTTAATTCCAAGATTGCACATTAAAAGATTATGATCGGACGGCACATCAGCTCCTGGGTATGTTGAACATTTGGTCACACAAGTCTTAAATCTGCTGTTGATCATTATAAAGTCTACTTGATTTCGTACGACATTTCTTCCATTATCCAATGGTGACTTCCATGTGTATAGGCGTCTGGGATGTAGTCGGAATACTGTATTGGTTAAGGTCATCTTAAATTCTTGGCAAAATTGAATTAATCTGTCTCCTCTCTCATTTCTTTCACCAAGCCCATATCTTCCTGTTACACCATTTACTTCTTCATTACCCACTTTGGCGTTGAAATCGCCTTGAATTATTGTTATTTCATGTGATTTCGTCATTTTAAGCAGTTCACATATTTCTTCATAAAACAGTTCAATTTCGTCATTGTTTCCATCACATGTCGGGGCATATACCTGTATTATGTTCATATTTAGGGGCTTTGCTGAGATTTTAATCATCATAGTTCTCTCTGACATCGGGACATATCCAACGACACAATCTGCAATGTTTTTCTTGACAATAATGCATACTCCTCGTCTGCGGATACCTTCCATATTTCCAGAATGGTATACTACTACATTTTGAGATTCAAATTTGCCGCTTTTTGTCCACCAAGTTTCACTGACACCTAGTATATCAATTTTAAGTCGATTCATTTCATTGATTGTGTTGTTTAATTTACCGACTTCGTATAAACTTCGGACGTTCCAGGTTCCGATGTTTAGTTTTTGGTTGTTTTTACCTCCGGGGATTCTTAGCACCCTCGTTTGGCCGGAGATTGAGTGCCGTGTGTTTTGGTTTGTATTGTTCATATTGTATGATTTTCAAGGGAGATTACTTCAGTGGTTTCCCGTTGCCTTCTGAAGGGTTTAAAGTTTTCCATCTAGTTTTCAGCCGCTCCCCATGGAGTTCAGACGCTGTTTGCTGCCGCTTTACTTAAAGACAGACGCAGCAACCTGTTGGTCCGCGGGACGTATTTGATTTCCGTCCTACCACCCATATCTGGGAAGCATTCCCCTATCCGCCACCTGGGGACGCGCCCTATAGGGGTTACAGCTCTACTAAAGCTACACGCTGAAACTTTCATACGAAACTTTCCCATTATTAATTGTAGAGTACGAGTAGTTATTGTATAGCTGTTTTTGGAACATGGCCATATGGGCTAGGTTACTGTGTTTGTGAAATAAATTAAAATTAAAAAGATTAAATTATCGAGATCCATACTAAAGTGATTTTATGAAATTACTGTATTGGGGAACCCGATCTATAAACGCCAAAATAGTGGGAAAGTTTCGTATGAAATTTTCAGCGTGTGGCTTTAGAGTAAAGAAACAGGCCACCGTGTCGCCGTCACAATTCGAACGGCTGACAACTTTTTCTAATGAAGTCGATCGGCGTTGTGAAATCAAATCGACCGACCGATCTGTTTGTCGTCTGCTTCAATTTTCAAGTCTGTGGCTTTGTTGATCAACTGTCGGAGAACGCGCCCATTGCGTTTTTTTAAATTCAACGAAAATGTCTAGAATATCTTCAACTAAAATATCAGATAATCAATATAAGTTTCAATTCCGAACAACGCTATATTACTTTGATGAACATGGGCATAATGAACCACCAAAACAATTTTATTCTGATTCAATTGCAATTAATAGTACCAATGGCAGAACTGATTGGAAATTGGTGGTAGTACAAGATTATTTCGATAATTATGAAGGATCTGAAAAGTTCGACATTTACATAAAGTTGCTCTCAACCAGCGACAA
The DNA here is from genome assembly GCF_047663935.1 of Musca autumnalis. NCBI lineage: Eukaryota > Metazoa > Arthropoda > Insecta > Diptera > Muscidae > Musca > Musca autumnalis. The sequence goes on from NW_027412450.1 coordinate 833,392, forward strand.
GGACGAATTATTTCAAGTTACGATATCCAGAGAAAACAAAATTTTCACTAAAAAGATAACAACAGACATAAATAGTAAAATGCGTTTAATGTCTTATGATATTGTATATAATTATGAAGATGATGATAATGGATATAAAGAAGGTGACGATATAGACCACGATATTAAGGTTGATATAAAACCTTTGTACAATACTGTAACATGCCTCAGCCTTACGAAGTATTTTACCAACATTTTTGCCAGTAAAGAATTTTGCGATGTAACTCTTGTTGCACAAGATGGAAGTGAATTGAAAGCCCACAAATTAATATTATGTGCCCACAGTGAAGTATTTGCTGCCATGTTTCGCAGTAACTTCGAAGAAAGTAAAACGAATCGTATACGGATTGATGATATGGATGCTGAAGTAATTGAGGAAATGTTAAAATTTTTGTACACGGGTGGTGATATATCGGGAAAATTTGCAGAAGAGCTCTTTATTGCTGCTAACAAATACTCGATATTGGATTTGCAAACAATGTGTGAAAATATTTTAATTAATACAATGATGGTTGCTACAGTTGCTGATACCCTTTTGTTGGCCGATCGTCACACTAATGACCGTCTGAAAACCAAGGCAGTTCAGTTTATAGTAAACCATATTAAAACCGTCACAGGAACGGAAGGCTGGAAAAAGTTATGTCAAACTGATCATGACTTGTCTAGGCTAGTTTTGGACAAAACCGAAAGAACTGCGAAAAGACGGTGGTATAGTAGTATTAGCAGCATAGAATCATACTCACGGTATAGTAGCAGCATAGAATCCTACGCACGGGATAGTCGTATGGATAGTAATAGCAGCATAGATAGTAATAGTAGTAGCAACGGATTGCCGAATCTATAGTACATATATATCAATGTGTGTGTTCTACCCCACGTCAAGCTGAAATTTTTCTCTTTTATTCAAACCAACAAAAATATACTCTGAATACTTTTTTTATGTTTTTTTTTTGTGAACTTCCTATTTTAGACAACATATATGTTTGAACTAAGTAATGGACTATAAAAAATGTATATTAATTTTCCATTGAAAACTCTGTTTTGTAAAAATGAATATATATCACATTATTCATAAAAATGAACCAATTCGAAATATGAGAAGTAGCATTTTAATATATATCAATGCTGAGGAGGCATGTTTTCTACCCCACATCACGCTGAAAATTTTCTCTTTATTGAAACTAACAAAAATATCACACTCTGAATACTTTATGTTTATTAATAATATTTTTCGTGAACAACCTATTTTAGACAGCACATGTACCTATATGTTTAAACTAATTAATGGACTATAAAAATGTATATTAATTTTCCATTGAAAACTCTGTTTTGTATAAATAAATATCACATGATTCATAAAAATCAACCGATTCCAAATATGAGAAGTATCATTTGGGACATTGTCAATTATTTTATGCAGTGTATAATTTAGATATGGTGTAGTGGGATTCCCCAACTAATTTTTCAGTTACCAACAAAATTAAAACGCAATATTATGAATGAAAATTATCGGGTATGTTCTGAGAAACACTTCACCTCTCACTTCACGACTCAAGCATTTTGTTCACCCAATTTACTCTTATTTTTTGCGAACTTCTTAGGGCTAAGATTCATTAGGGTATCTAAAAAGAAGAGTACACCCTAGTCCGTCCATAAAATACTCGAAAACTAATCGTAAAGTGTTTGAACAAAATGCTTGAGGCGTGAAGAGAGAGGTGAAGTGCGTCACAAAACATACCCGTATAAATAAAAGCTGAAATCACTTTCGCAATCGGTAGAGTTTAGCGATTACCTAATTATTGTCGCTAACTTACAGGAAGCAACAATTTATTGACACTTAAAAATGTCTTCTTATTCTGGCGTTAATTAATTACAGAATCGTACTACTGATCGTCTATTAAGACACCCTCTCTATGAAGATCGCCTTATTTCCGTCTATAAAGATTCCCGCCAGATCGTCTATATTTAGTATACAATATCTCCCTTTATATATGTATTTCAAGTTTTATTTTATTCTATATTTGTTTTCCACAAAAATAATAATCAGCCTTATTACGGTTGGCGTAGTCGTATCCAAAATTGCAAGTTGACGTGTCGAAACGACTGATTGGTATTATGAATATATTCGTCCTTAAAAGCTAAAATATCAAGTTTAAAAGAATTCTTCTGGTAAAAAAAAAAAATTAATAGATCATGTTTAAGCCATGATACAATAAGACATCTTATGTTACCAAAAACGGCAGTTGCTGCTACCTTCTTATTGTGTCATTTTTTAAGCTTTTAATCCAGAAGAAAAACCAACCCCACAGTTTTTACAATCAAAATAATTGTTTGGCGTAGACGTTTTTGCAGTCATTGGCGTAATCGCTGTCGTATCACGATAAATTTAGGACAGCGACAATTCAGAATTAATGGGTCGATTCCGTATTGCGAGGCGAGTCACGTCGCCTCGTCTATCGTCTCTGTGACAAAATTTAAAAAATGCACTACGTAAATCGATAGCAAATAATCGTCGATAGCAAGTTATCGGTGATGTAGCGGAGCGATTTTTGTTTTGATTTCAATAAATTAGAAAAAAAAAATATCAGAACAAGTTGTACACAAAAGTTATAGTTTTCTAAAGGGCTGTTTACACCATCTATCAATGTCATATGAGCTGTCATTTCTTTCACCCATTCGACATTCTCTATGTTTGTCAAAATTGACGTAATCCATACAACTTTCAATTTGTGCGTTCATACCTACAAGTGTTATTTTCGTATGACATAACCTATAAATATAAAAACAGCTGTTTTTGTCATTGTTTACATTTATTGTTGAGTTTCAAATTTGCGCAAATTTTAATTTTGGTTAAAGGAAAATGAATATCTAGCATGTTTGTTGTGGTAGAATAGGTTTTTGGGGTTATAGAGGCATTTATGTTTATGCCACAAAGCAATCATTTCGAAAGAAGCGACCAATCGATCTGAAAATTACATCATAAACACTCTTTGTTTACTTTTCTAAATATTTAAATATACATAACTTCCATTTTATTTTTTAAAAGATTTTGTTATTCTTTTTTTTTTTTTTTTTTTGAGAATGCCAGAAAACAGCTGATAAATTTATGTTTACATACAAGAATGCTGTATCAAATAGAGCGCTCCCTAAATGAAAAATTTACATATGAGTTGCCAAATCATTTTGATAGATGAAAATTTTCATAGTGGTCACACTATGTGTACGACATTCACAGGTAGAAAATTTGACATCTCATACGACATTGATAGATGGTGTAAACAACCCTTAAAATGATAAGCTTAGTGCATGGTACAATAAGAAAGGTAGATGCCTCAGCCCAGCTGATCGAATCTAAAACGTCAAAAAACTAGGAATTCGCCATGAAAAATCAAAACAAAAAACCATATGATTCGGTAAGAAAGAGATAGCATGTCTACACTTTATAGACAAACACAAGCGATAAAAAGAGACAACAAGAGACCATTTGGCGAATATTTTGACAGTTTACATTACAAAAAAAGTTGCTTTGTTGTAGCAATTCGCCGATGCATCTACCTTTCTAATTGTACCATGGCTCAGTGGAACTATTTTTTGCTGACAGTGAAGAAGATATAGTTAACGTAGCATCTATCAGACGACACTTAAGAGATAAATCTAATCCTTTAGAATTGTCATCAGTATTGCGAGTTTGTTTGGTTTCCAACATTCATCAAAATAATTGTTAATTTTTTAGATTTAAAGCCTATTTTCGGCTTCCAAAAGACGCTGTTATTTATTTATATAGTAGAGGCATTAAAATAGCTGTAAAAACCCACAGATCAACAGCAATACAGCAACTCCTTAAAGTGAGAGCTGCTTTAAGATTGTTTGCAGAAGGAAGCTTTCAAAAATCCCATGGCAATGTCTTTAACCTCGGGATGGCTCAGCCTACATTGTCAATGGTATTAAGCGAAGTTCTGGAGATAATAGAGGAAAAACTTTGTAAAATTTGGATTGATTCCAAATTAGCAGAAGAGGAAAAGGGTCAAAATAAAAACTATTTTTATTCAAAAACAAATTTCCCGGGCGTTGTCGGTTGCATTGATGGAACACACGTACATATAATGGGACCAAAGGAAGATGTTCGCCATTTATGTCTGAATAGAAGAGGATATTTTATTTTAAACATTTTGTTGGCAAGTACGTTGTCAATGTCTACTTCATTTTGAGGTTTTTCATTTTTTACCTCAGCAGATTGTCTAATTTCACTGTTATTATCATCCCATGTCTCTTGTATTCGCTAGATCGCTCCTGCAGGATTTGGAACCAAATTAATTTGCAGTATGTCTGCTACCGCTTGCTCCATCGACGACAAAGATATTTCTTGTGATGGTCCACCTCCTGTAGCTGTAATTTTCTTCTTATTTTATAAAGGGATTTTTTTTATAAAGGGATTTGACTTTTCATATTCGATCAGCTGGTGTGATACCACTACCTGGTAGTTCTGCCATGGTTTGGATTTAAAATGAGTCCATACTCTGTGCCATTCATCTGGTGTACGCACACAACTATTTAATTGCTCCGCAACATTCTTCCACATCTCTTCAAAAGTGGCTTTAGTTTCGCCAAAAAGTCTGACTCCACGGGCTACGTTTGGGTGGGCTTCTATTTTTTAAGCGTCATTTTAAATTGCTGTTTTGCAGTAGTTTTTACCAATATAAGTACTGAAACACCGTAAAAAAACGTATATAATACAAAGACATAGAACTGTATATTCACATCTTTGTATAATATTGTTACGAATGTAACTGATAGGTTTAAGTTAGTTTAGTTTAATTTCCGTTAATTTAAAAATTTGAATTGTAACGTAAAGTTTTTATTACGCAGTTACTTTATTTAAGCAACAACAACTACCATGTAGAACTCTCTTCATTATTCTAGATGTTACTTTACCTTTCATTAATGTGCTTTTATTTTGTTTTGCCATAATCATGTAATTATTGTTTAGTTTGTTACTTCTTTGCACTTGTTTGTTGTTGTTACGTCATTACTGTGCTTGTCGTCCAATTGTATTCCCCCATGTATGTATGTGAGTATGGTTGTTCGCTTAGTGCGAATGTGCGTCTGTGTGTTCGCTGCACAGATTCGAGATGTTGCCATATGTGTTCTGGAGGACTCTAGAACAGGGAGACTTTGGGGTATAAAATACCGGGGAAATGGCAATGACGGAGTAGTTGTGTTTTAAGCGTTGAACTGAACAGATCGGTAAAAGAGTAGCTGCGTGCTAACTAGAGACTTGCTGTTTGCTTTGTAATTAAAGTCGGTTCTGAATAAGTGTAATAAAGTAAATAAAGCATTGTAGAAGCGTAATCTAAAACGAACCCTGTTTTATTTGGTACAAATCGTACTGGGGAATAAAACAACGTCTACACGGAGATTAGTTAAACCTAATTCCGTAACAATATTAAATAAATTCAGTTAAAATAAATGAAAATGTTACTTACTTTTCAATTTTTCGTTGTTATTCATTTGCAAAAATGCACGGCGACAGCTAATTTGTTGTCGCCGGAAAATGCATTTTATGGCGACTTTTGCCACACGTAAGGGAAAAATTGCAACTGGCAACACGACTCGCGTCGCAATACGGAATCGATCCATTAAATAAAGCTGACATCACTGTTGCTATCGATAGAGCTTACAAGGCGTTTACACCAGACAGTTTGTCTTCAAATACAACTCTGATGTACTAACCCATACATACATTTGTCGGCTGTCTTCCAGCTGTCCATTATTTTTTCAAAGACAGTCGGGTTAACAAATTTTTGACATTTCTGTAAAAATAAGGGAGATAATTATTGAAATGTGTTGAGAACAAAAGAACAAGAACAAAAAACAAAATATGTGAACGTAAAATAAAAGGAAATCGATGATTTTCGTTTATAATTTTACAAGTGGTTTTGCAGTTGTCTGGACGCCTACGTCACACAGGCATGTTTTGGGATTTTGACGCACAGTGGGGAAACATAGACCTAAAGTTGCTCAATACTCAAAATATGAAAATCGTTTTTTATGAAAAAAATTTTGATAAACGGCAACCAGACTCTTTTCTACATTTGCTATAACCATCCTCGACTTTGTAAGATAAACCATGGTACAATTACTTAGGTAGAAACATCGGCGAATTGCTACAACAAAGCAACTTTTTTTGTAATGTAAACTGTCAAAATTTTCGCCGAATTGTTTCTTGTTGTCTCTTTTTATCACTTGTGTTTGTACAGTGAAGTGAACACATGCTATCTCTTACTTACCGAATCATATGGTTGTTTGTTTTGATTTTTCATAGCGAATTCCTAGTTTTTTGACGTTTTAGATTCGATCAGCTGGGCTGAGGCATCTACCTAAGTAATTGTACCATGAGATAAACCAATCCAATGCAGCAGTCGATTTAACTCAGTCATACTGAAAACAAAAAGTAAATTTTCGAAAACTAAGAAATTAGATGAACATTAAAATGACATTATTTTCGCGAAAATTTATATTTTTCAAGGTTTATTGTTTTTGTACAGTCTCCGAACAAGATTAGCATTTAAAATTTTCAGATTGATTTTACATCTTTGCTCTTTAATAATGGTGATACATATCCTCTTTATAAAAATTTTTTATGATAATTTCTAAGATTGCTACAATTTCAATAGTGAAAAAGTCTATTTCCCCGCCGTTTCCCGACCATAGTTTCTGCTAATGTTTTATGCGCTTGAGTCTCAAATATAAGATTCAATCATAAAAAATTGCGCATATTTGCGCCATTCCGAAAAAATCTAATTTTTCTCAACTAAAATATGAAATATTTTTATATGGAATTGAAAGGTTTACTCACACTAAATTTTGTTCCGCCTTATAACCGGGACTCTTATTTATCAGACTAAACCAACACCTATCAAATATGTCTGCATTATTCAGAAACATTCACGGCTTTTCTCATGTGAATTGAGAAAAAATTAATTTTAGTAAGTTTCAAAAACTAAAATTTGGAATGAAATATATGTATATGGGACTGTATATACATCTGTACCGATTAGTTTGAAAATTGTCTCAATGTTTTTTTAGGCTAGTTCTTTGCATGTGTCAAATTTCAGTGATTTTCATCCAAATCTGGACCGATTTTCATTATTTTCTATAGGATTAATCCTTGTACAGAAGATATGCTTTGTGCAAAATTTGATATCAATCCGACTATAAATAAGTGTTGCAGTCGGAGAACTTACTAGAAGCCTGGTTAGTTCCTTTTGAGAGCACACCAAAGACGTTTGGGTTATTTCTTATAATGGTTTATTGTGAATTCAGTTTTACAGGTTGATATGAAATAAAGCTTATGGTAATGACAAATTAATTGTTGATTGGTATGATGATGGAAGTACGAATTCAGTATTGGTGAATTGAAAAGGTGATGAAAGATGATGAAATTTGATGAAAGAGTTAGTGAGTTGGTAGGTAGGCTTCAAAATTGTATGAACGCACGGCTTCTCTTCTCCCGAACAACTGGCAAAAATTCAAATGATGAAATAGATTTTGACATTTACATGTCAAAGATGATTAGTTATTTTCAACGGCGGTAATGTTACCCCTAATCGGCGGCAACATTCCCCCCTCCGTAAGCGGGTCCAGTTCTCCCGCCTTACCTTTCTCCCTATTGCCGACGTCCAACACAGCTATCTTGGAAACAGGGCGGTGTACAATGCCATTCTTAGTCTGGACCGTGGCACGTCTGACTTGACCATCCTTCGCAACGATACGGTCTATTACAACTCCTCTAAGCCAGCAGTTTCTAGGTTGGTGCTCGTCCACAATGAGAACCACATCTCCTATGTCAACTGGTTTCTGTCTCTCAAACCATTTACTTCGTCTTGTAATTATAGGTGCGTATTCTTTCAGCCACCGCTCCCAGAAACGATTTGCGAACGCCTGGACTTGGTTCCATTTCTCTCGTAGATTGGTATCCTTCGTAAAAATTGGTTTGAAACCCGTAGATGAGCCAAGCAGCAGGTGATTGGGGGTTAAGGCTTCATCGTCCTCTGACTCTAGGGATACAAACGTTAATGGTCTTGAATTTATTATAAATTCCACTTCAATTAATGCGCTTCTCAATGTCTCGTCATTAAACTTATTATTCGGATAGGCTTGATGTAGCACGGTCTTCACTGATCTCACAAGCCTCTCCCATGCTCCACCCATATGTGGAGCTGCCGGAGGATTGAAGTACCATTTAATGTCGTCGAAACTCCTTGCTAATTCGCTTTCGCTGAGCCTTTGAAGTTCTTCTCGTAAAATCCTTTCTGTGGCCTTAAAGTTGGTGCCGTTATCGCTATAGATTACCCTTGGGTAACCACGTCGTCCAATGAAATTCCTTAGGCACATTATACATGATGTCGTATCTAGGCTATGAGCGACCTCCAAATGTATGGCTCGCGTTGTCATGCAGGTGAATATTACACCCCATCTCTTCTCTGATCTTCATCCAAATGTTACTATCATGGGACCGAAGAAGTCGATGCCGGTATAGGTGAAGGGCTTTTCGTAGGCTCCTAGCCTACCTTTAGGAAGAGACCCCATTAAGGGTATCTTGGGCGATGCTGTTGTTATCTTGCAATGTTGACAGTTCTTCCTCACTGTTTTGTATAAAACTCGCAATTTCGGTATGTGGTACAGACCCTTAAGAGAGTTGATGACGGTTTCGTGCGAAACATGGTGGTACTTCTCGTGGTAGTGCTTGATGATCAACGAAGTTACTTTGTGCTTCGGTGGTAACACAATGACATCTACATAACCTCTCAAATGTTCGGTGCGACCATGTATCTTGATGAGACCATCCATTTCGTCTAGAAATATATCTAAACCTCTTAGTGGTGAATCACTTTCAATACGCTTACCTCTCTTCAGGTTGTAAATTTCTATGGGAAATACATCTAACTGGGCTTGCTTTAATAGAACTGTTTTTGCTTGACATATCATCTCATGGGAAACTTCGTCTGGTTTTCTTTCTCCTCTGGATGACGCCCTCAGTTTCTTCATATACAGAAACCATTTTGCAGTGGCTCTGTACAGTCTTCTCCAATCAGAAAAATAGTCGATATTAATAGTAGTTGTATGCTCCTTAGTGTGCACCTCCAAATAGTATGTTCTAATTTCTGTTGTGTCCGCTGTTCCACGTCCTTACATCGTGGCCAATTGTCTTCACTCTGTAACAGGAAATCTGGTCCGGAAAGCCACAATTCGGTGTTTGCTTTCGGGTTATCTTTCGTGGCTAAGTCCGCTGGATTATGTTTACTTGGCACCCATCTCCATTGTCTTGCGTGTGAGTTTTCTAGAATCTCGCCGACACGGTGCATAACGAAGGGACGAAACTTTCTTGGGTCCATGCGTAGCCAATGCAGTACGGTCTTAGAATCACTCCAATAAATGCAAGAGTCCACAGGAATACGATCAATTTCTTTGATTTTCGATGCGAGACGAACACCTAGTACTGCAGCCTGCAATTCGAGCCTTGGTATGGATACTGGTTTTAGTGGTGATACCTTGCTTTTGGCCATCACCAGGGCTATTGAAACTTGATCTCGTTTTTTGATTCTCAAATAACATATTGCTGCATAACCAAATTCTCCTGCATCCACGAATACGTGCAATTGTACCTCGTCCGCTTCTTGAAGATGGTCGGAATAGCAACGGGGAATTTCTAGTGCGGTTATAAGCGGTAATTTTCTTTTCCATTTCTCCCACTTCTCAGCTAGGTCTCTGTTCAATGGTTCATCCCATTCGATTCCGGAACGCCATATCTCTTGGAATAGTATCTTCAAATCTATTGTATATAAAGATGCGAATCCCAGTGGATCGTATATGGACATCAGTACCTTTAACACTTCTCTCTTGGTAGGTATTATTTCTTGGTCCAATATTCTTCGTTCCAACTTTGGGAATTTAAAAATATACTGGAATACGTCCTTACTAGGATCCCAATGAACTCCTAGAATCTTTTCAGTACAGCCCAGCTCTCTTGGGTTCTGAGTGGAACTCTTGTTTTCGTGCAGATGGTCCAGTACAGCTTGTGAGTTGGATGACCAGTTTCTAATCTTAAAACCGGCTGAAGCATGTATTTGCGAAATTTGATCAGCTAAACGTTTGGCATCCTCCTCGTCGTCTACGCTGTCTATCAGATCGTCGACGTAGTGATACTTCTTTATAGCTTCCACTGCTCTCGGATATTTACCCCCGAAACGATCAGCATTTTTGTTTCTTATGAAATGTGCAATACATGGTGCAGCATTCAGGCCGAATGTCAATGCTTCCATTACGTAATGTCCAGGCTCTGGCTCACCCTCATTCCACCACAGAAATCGCTGCGCATGATAGTCTTCATTTCTAATTCGTATTTGGTGGAACATTTCGGCTATGTCTCCACATATAGCGACTTTGCCGACTCTAAACGTCAAGAGAATATCTAATAAAGATGTTAGAAGATCCGGACCGGCGAGCAGGAAGTCGTTGAGTGAAACTCCATTCGTCTTGGCTGCTGCGTCCCACACTAATCTGGCTCTATCAGGCTTGTTTGGATTGCAGGTAATGAAGATAGGTAAATACCAAACACGAGACTCACTTCCGCCTATTTCGTCTTCATTCAGCTTACGTGCATATCCTTTTTCTATTAGATTGTTAAACTCTTTCGTTACCTTTATTTTTAAATCACTGTCTTTATCCATTTTCTTCCGTAGACATACTGCTCTCTTATATGCAGTCCCATAACTATCTGGCAATGTTACTTCTTCACTACGCCATGGTAAACCCACTTCAAATCTGCCATCTATGTATTTCGAGGTGGCATCAAGTACTGAAAGAGCCTTTTCATCTTCTGTTGAGTGGATAGTCTTACTGGGTGACGATTCAAGTGCATACATTCTATTCACTGCTTCATGTATCTTCTCGTACTTCCCCTCACACTCACACAAATGGATATTTACCTGGTAGTCTTTTGAGTTTGTGTTTACGTTGCCTTGTACAGCCCAGCCTAAACGTGTCTTCGTGGCAATGGGACAGTCCCAGGGACCTTCACATATCTTCAATGGAACAGCCAAATTCCAATTGTCCGCTCCAATTAGTATTGTTGGTTTCACCTTTTTATATGATGACAATGGAATCGATGATAAATACGGGTATTTTGCTTTTATCGAATCCGCGTCCAGTGACTGCAGCGGTAGCGACAGATTCCTTACTGTATGGACACCCTTCAACTTAAACAGGGGCTTGGTTCCTGGATGGGATACACTTACACTTTCTACGTACAATGACTCCACCGTTCGCTTTGTTTCTCCTGTCCACTTCAGGCATATTGTTTCTTCTTTGCCGCGTAGATTCATTGCGTTGAATATGTCTTCTTCCATCAATGTTACTGATGAACCTTCGTCCAGGAATGCATATGTGTCTATATATTTACCTTCTGCATGTACTCGAATTGGTAATATTCGGAAAATACTTGCATCGTTTTGTACTTGATGAGAATGTACATTTCCAACATTTGCTTATCTTTTCTGTTCACGATCGTTCATGTTCGTTGTGGCCGCCGCCGCCGCCTCATGAAGTAGTGGATGATGTTTTTCTTTACATCCATTAATTCCACACTCTCTGTCGACGAAGCATTTTCGACGATGTGATCCTAAGCATCTTGTACATACTCGATGTTCACGAACAATTGCCCACTTTCTTTGGCTGGACAATTTTCCAAACAATGAACACTTTGACAGCTTATGTCCTACACTCTTGCATGAAAAACATTTCATATTTACTGGTGTGTCCTCTGTATGTGTGTTCAACGTCACATTCTTCTTTGAGAACACTGGGGTGGCTACTTGAGACGCAGCCATTGCTATAGTGTACAGCCATTCACTAAAACTCTTCAATACTGGTACACCTATCGGCTTCTGCGTCATCGCCCACTGTAGTTTGTAATTATTCGACAATTTGTCCAACAACTCTCTTACCAACATTGGATTGTTGAGATGTGCCTCCAGTTGGCATGCTTCTATAGTCGAGCAAATGTTTCTCACACACATTGCAAAATCAATTATCGCTTCCAGCTTATCCTTTGGTGGTGGCATTTGTCGAGCCTTGTCTATCATGCGATCCAATATTAGTTCTGGCCTTCCAAAATACATTCGTAACGTGTCAATTATTTCCGGCACCATTTGTGGCAGTAACAGTTTGTTACGAACCATTTCCCTTGCTCTTCCTTTCAGGCACTGCTGCAAACGAATCAAATTCTCTGCGTTTGAATATCCACCTATGGAAGTACTGTTTTCGTAACTGCTTATAAAAATGGGCCACTCTTCTGGATCTCCATTAAATGGGGGTAACTCTTTTGGTAGTATCTGCCTTGCAGATAATTGTTGTGGTGTTGGCTGATTAATTGTAACATTATTACTTGGGAATACAACTTGCTGAAACGACAAAACATTATTATTAAGTTGAGCATTTGGTGACTCGCCGTGTTGCTGCATGATTTCATATTTTCTTTGTAGAAACTGTTGGTTTAATTTTCTTTCTTCTTCTAGAAACTGCAACTCCAACGTTCTCTTTTGGTTGGCAACATCATTGTATTCTGTGTTGACAGTATTACTTTGTTGTTGGCTATTTGCTGGACTATAATACGATGTATGTTGCTGCAACATTGTTGCTGGTTGATTTTGTGTAACGTATATTCCGTTTGCGCTTGAGCATGATCTTGCTTGTTGAACGAACTGCTGTTGGTGTTGTTGTAGCTCACCCGTTGGTTTCATTATGCCACTGCTTGGTGTGCTGCCTTTTGTTGATGACGTCATTATTCCCCCGCTGTACGTGTTATGCGGCGATAAAACAATCGTTGTCAATAACTGCTGTTGTCCCGATGGTACTGTTGATACTACCCCACTGCATATTGGTGGGTAGATTGGCATTGTTGCTTGACTATACAAAGACGTGCTACTTCTGTCGTCGCCACTTACCCTTGTATATTCTTGTGTTTGTGTCGATGCTGCATTAGTGCTTGTATCTACTGCCACTGGTGTTGAACGTTGTTGTACATTACTGTCGGACGATATGGTAAATGCACCTCCTTCCATGGCTGCAATCGTCTGCATTTCCAATGTTGAGGAATCTAATACAAACTCCGGTGGTGTACTGTAGTTCTGTGGTGGTGGTGACAACTCCTGGGTCATGTTCTGTGCTGACGAACTCGCCAGTTTTGCCACACACGATTCGCAATTCCAATCGAGGTTCTGTATTTCATCACCTACCTTTGCACAATCGTAGTGGCACCAACCGTTGCAGGTGTCACACCGAACCATTCTGTCGTTATCCACTTTTCGGCACATAACACAGCTTCGAGTTTTCTTTTTTGCTGGCATCTTGCACTTTCCTTCTTACTGACCTGTTTGAATTCCTTTTCCTTTTAAGGCTTCTTCAGACAGTCAGGATCTCAATTCCTGGGATATCTTCTAGTCCAATCTTGACGATGTCAACCAGGAACTTCCCATACAATTTTGAAGAATTGTTGCAGTCGGAGAACTTACTAGAAGCCTGGTTAGTTCCTTTTGAGAGCACACCAAAGACGTTTGGGTTATTTCTTATAATGGTTTATTGTGAATTCAGTTTTACAGGTTGATATGAAATAAAGCTTATGGTAATGACAAATTAATTGTTGATTGGTATGATGATGGATGTACGAATTCAGTATTGGTGAATTGAAAAGGTGATGAAAGATGATGAAATTTGATGAAAGAGTTAGTGAGTGAGTTGGTAGGTAGGCTTCAAAATTGTATGAACGCACGGCTTCTCTTCTCCCGAACAACTGGCAAAAATTCAAATGATGAAAGTCTTATGCCAGACTATGAAAATTTTAATTGAAAACTCTTTGTCATTTTCTTCTAAAATTTCATTGACATTCACACACGTATATGAAATCAAATGAAAATTTTGATATTTCCATTGATTTACATTGGTTTGAGAGTTACGAATTTAAACACAAAGAATAATTTCCGATTACAGAACCTTGTGTACAGAGTTTCACCCCCTTCACACCTCTTGCCTATAAACTCATTTTCACGTACATGAAAATTTTCATAGTCTGGCATAAGACAAATAGATTTTGACATTTACATGTCAAAGATGATTAGTTATTTTCAACGGCGGTAATGTTACCCCTAATCGGCGGCAACAATAAGCTTTCTCTAGCATTGTTCCTTTACGTTCAAGAATCTTCAAGTTTTACAACTTTTTACTCGAAAAGCGTTCGTTTACTTCAGACACAATACAATTGATATGGGAGCAGTTTTAAACTTTTACTACTTTTGCCGGTTTCACAATTTTCAGAAGTAAAGGAACAGACCATATGGCTTTTGATCAAATTTTAACACAAATTTCCTCTCTGTGCACCGTGTCGCAGTCACAATTCTAACGGCTGATAACTTTCTCTAATGAAATCGATCGGCGTTGTGAAATCAAATCGGCCGACCGATTTGTTTGTCGTCTGCTTCAGTTTTCGATTCCGTGGCTTTGTTGATCAACTATCGGAGAACGCGCCCATTGCGTTTTTTTTTTTAAATTCAACGAAAATGTCAAGAATATCTTTAACTAATATATCAGATAATCAATATAAGTTTCAATTCCGAACAACGCTATATTACTTTGATAAATATGGACATAATGAACCACCAAAACAATTTTATTCTGATTCAATTACAATTAATAGTACAAATGGCAGAACCGAATGGAAATTGGTGGTAGTACAAGATTATTTTGATAGATATGAAGGAACTGAAAAATTCGATATTTACATAAAATTGCTCTCATCCAGCGACAAGGACGAATTATTTCAAGTTACGATATCCAGAGAAAACAAAATTTTCACTAAAAAGATAACAACAGACATAAATAGTAAAATGCGTTTAATGTCTTATGATATTGTATATAATTATGAAGATGATGATAATGGATATAAAGAAGGTGACGATATAGACCACGATATTAAGGTTGATATAAAACCCTTATACAATACTTTAGCATGCCTCAGTCTTCAGAATGATTTTGCCAACATTTTCGCCAGTAAAGAATTTTGCGATGTAACTCTTGTTGCAAAAGATGGAAGTGAATTGAAAGCCCACAAAGCAATATTATGTGGCCGCAGTCCAGTGTTCGCTGCTATGTTTCGCAATAACTTCCAAGAAAATAAAACAAATCGCATACGGATTGATGATATGGATGCTGAAGTAATTGAGGAAATGTTAAAATTTTTGTACACGGGTGGTGATATATCGGGAAAATTTGCAGAAGAGCTCTTTATTGCTGCTAACAAATACTCGATATTGGATTTGCAAACAATGTGTGAAAATATTTTAATTAATACAATGAAGGTTGCTACAGTTGCTGATATACTTTTGTTGGCCGATCGTCACACTAATGAACATCTCAAAACCAA
This sequence comes from Musca autumnalis, assembly GCF_047663935.1. NCBI lineage: Eukaryota > Metazoa > Arthropoda > Insecta > Diptera > Muscidae > Musca > Musca autumnalis. Next base: position 848,906 of record NW_027412450.1, read on the forward strand.
GGCAGTAAAGTTTATAGTAAACAATATTAAAACCGTCGCAGAAACGGAAGGCTGGAAGAAGTTATGTCAAACTGACCATGACTTGTCTAGGCTAGTTTTGGATGAAACCGAAAGAACTGCGAAAAGACGGCGGTTTAGCGGTGATAGATACGTACGGTATAGTAGTGATAGTATTAGCAGCATAGCATCCTACGTACGTTATAGTAGTGATGGTAGTAGGGATAGTAATAGCAGCATAGAAAGCAACGGATTGCCGAATCTATAGTATATATCACTGTGTGTGTTCTACCCCAAACCAACAAAAATATACTCTGAATACTTTTTTATGTTTTTTTTTTATTAATGATCTGTTTCGTGACACTATTTTAGACAACATATATGTATGTTTAAACTAATGGACTATAATATATATATATATATATATATATATATTAATTTTCCATTGATAATTCTGTTTTGTATAAATAAATATCACATGATTCATAAAAATGAACCAATTCCAAATATGAGAAGTAGCATTTCAATGAAGTAGCATTTTAATATATATCAATGCTGAGGACGCATATGTTCCACCCCACATCAAGCTGAATTTTTTCTCTTTATTTATTTAAACTAACAAAAATATCACACTCTGAATACTTTATGTTTTTTATTAATAATCTGTTTCGCGAACTACCTATTTTAGACAACATATGTATATGTTTAAACTAATTAATGGACTATAAAAAATGTATATTAATTTTCCATTGAAAACTCTGTTTTGTATAAATAAATATCACAAATAAATACGAGACGTAGCATTTGGGACGACGTTGTCAACAATTTTATGCAGTGTATAATTTAGATATGGTGTAGTGGGTTTCCCTAACTAATTTTTCAGTTACCAACAAAATTAAAACGCAATATTATGAATGAAAATTATCGGATATGTTCTGAGACACACTTCACCTCTCACTTCACGATTCAAGCATTTTGTTCACCCTATTTACTCTTACACTATGCAACACTGGGAACAAATTTCCTTTAGAGGCACCTGGCGGAAAAAATCAGCATTATCCCCACACATAGCCCATTCTATTCTGATTCCAACGATGTATAATTTTTGTCCCGGAAATGTATACCTGCCGAGATATAGGCCTCGAAAATTCCGGAAATCCCTATGTTAGTTAGACTTAAATAAATTTACTAAACTCGTATCGTATGAAAATTTTATTATTACTGGTAACTCTTGTGCCAGACTATGAAAATTTTCATGTACGTGAAAATGAGTTTATAGGCAAGAGGTGTGAAGGGGGTGAAACTCTGTACACAAGGTTCTGTAATCTAAAATTATTCTTTGTGTTTAAATTCGTAATTCTCAAACCAATGCAACGCAAGGGAAATATCAAAATTTTCATTTGATTTCATATACGTGTGTGGATGTCAATGAAATTTTAGAAGAAAATGACAAAGAGTTTTCAATGAAAATTTTCATAGTCTGGCATAAGACTTAGTCTCGTCTCCCCCAATACAATTATATGGGGGAAGTCCACACTTCCCGAGAAATAGGTCAATGCAATTTTTTTTTCAATTTTTTCCCTAAATAGCCGGCCTTCGGTCGGGGATTTAAGACTTTCTCCTATGGGCAGGTGTAAATCTCGGGAACGGGAACAAAATTTTCTCCTAAATTTTCAATTTTTCTCTAAATAGCCAGCCTTCGGCCGGGGATTTAAGACTTTCTCCTATGGACAGATGCAATCCTCGGGAACGGGAACAAAATTTTCTCCTAAATTTTCAATTTTTTTCTGAATATAGCCGGCCTTTGGCTAGCGATTTAAGACTTTCTCCTATGAACAGATGCAATCCTCGGGAACGGGAACAAAATTTTCCTCTAAATTTTACATTTTTTTTCCAAATAACCGGCCTTCGGCAGGGTATTTAAGACTTTCTCCAACGGATAGATGCAAATTTCGGAAACAAAATATATATTATTATATATTATTTACTGTTGTGTTCGGAGAGACAAGACTTACCTGTAATTACAAAATTTTAACACGAATTGAGTTTAATAAGTGTGTTTAACTTAAGTCCAACTTGGGGTTTTGATGGAACTTTCGAGGCCTACATCTCGGGAAGAATACATTTCCGGGACAAAAGTTATACACCGTTGGAATCAGAATAGAAAGGGCTACTATGGTGCAAATATGGTCTTCCGACCTTAGTTGCCTCTAAAGGAAATTTAAGCCGGGTTTTGTCCTGTCAGATCCAGTTCGGATTTTATGGCCTCATCTAAACCGGATTAAAACTACACTTTTTTGCATTTATCAGGCCTTTATCTCAGAAACGAATAGGAGTTTGGCCTTGATGGCTTTAGCAATATTGTAGACCTAGACTAGTTGAACTTATCTGTTGCACAGGCCACATAAGAAAACCTTCATCTAGGGCATCAAAATCGATCAAATATAGAAAATTTTACATAATTTCTGGAATTCTGGTACTCCAGCGAATATTTTTCCAAAAGAAAACATTAGGAAAAAATTAACAGTTTTGGAGATATTGTGGGAAATTTATACAAATTATTTTGAAATTTGATGCAATAAATGTAGTTTTTCGAGTTCATTTTTTCCCAAATATTTTATTCTTGTCCTTATCTACAAATTTGCTTCAAAGGTCAGAAGAAGATTCGCATTGATTTCAGAGATATAGCCCCAAATTTCTTTAAAAATTCAATATTTAACCATATTTAGATGGGGCCATAATATCCGAGCTGGATCTGACACAACAAACCCAACTAGGGGTTTTTGTCGTTTGGGTCTGTACTTTCAAAAAATCCTCAGTTCGAATTGTTTGCACAAGATTACCCTAAAAATGTCGCACAGTGTTATTATTTGCGAACTTCTTAGGGCTAAGATTCATTAGGGTATTTAAAAAGAAGAGCACACCCTAGTCCGTCCATAAAATACTCGAAAAGTAATCGTAAAGTGTTTGAAAAAAATGCTTGAGGCGTGAAGAGAGAGGTGATGTGCGTCACAGAACATACCCGTATAAATAAAAGCTGAAATCACTTTTGCTATCGGTAGAGTTTAGCGATTACCTAATTATTGTCGCCTAACTTACAGGAAGCAATCTGATCGTCTATTAAGACACCCTCTCTATGAAGATCGCCTTATTTCCGTCTATAAAGATTCCCGCCAGATCGTCTATATTTAGTATACAACATCTCCCTTTATATATGTATTTCAAGTTTTATTTTATTCTATATTTGTTTTCCACAAAAATAATAATCAGCCTTATTACGGTTGGCGTAGTCGTATCCAAAATTGCAAGTTGACGTGTCGAAACGACTGATTGGTATTATGAATATATTCGTCCTTAAAAGCTAAAATATCAAGTTTTAAAGAATTCTTCTGGTAAAAAAATTAATAGATCATGTTTAAGCCATGATACAATAAGACATCTTATGTTACCAAAAACGGCAGTTGCTGCTACCTTCTTATTGTATCATTGTTTAAGCTTTTAATCCAGAAGAAAAACCAACCCCACAGTTTTTACAATCAAAATAATTGTTTGGCGTAGACGTTTTTGCAGTCATTGGCGTAATCGCTGTCGTATCACGATAAATTTACGACAGCGACAATTTTTTTCTCATTCAGAATTAATGGGTCGATTCCGTATTGCGAGGCGAGTCACGTCGCGCCGTCTATCGTCTCTGTGACAAAATTTAAAAAATGCACTACGTAAAGCGATAGCATATAATCGTCGATAACAAGTTATCGGTGATGTAGCGGAGCGATTTTTGTTTTGATTTCAATAAATTAGAAAAAAAAAATATCAGAACAAGTTGTACACAAAAGTTATAGTTTTCTAAAATGATAAGCTCAGTGGAACTATTTTTTGCTGACAGTGAAGAAGATATAGTTAACGTAGTATCTATCAGTCGACACTTAAGAGATAAATCTAATCCTTTAGAATTGTCATCAGTATTGCGAGTTTGTTTGGTTTCCAACATTCATCAAAATAATTGTTAATTTTTTAGATTTTAAGCCTATTTTCGGCTTCCAAAAGACGCTGTTATTTATTTATATTGTTACGGAATTAGGTTTAACTAATCTCCGTGTAGACGTTGTTTTATTCCCCGATACGATTTGTACCAAATAAAACAGGGTTCGTTTTAGATTACGTTTCTACAATGCTTTATTTACTTTATTACACTTATTCAGAACCGAATTTAATTACAAAGCACACAGCATGGTACAAATACACAGGTAGCCGCATCGGCAATTGTTGGCAACATAAGATGTCAAAATTTGACATCAATTCAATGCAATTGACACATTATGTTACCATCAGCTGGCATGATAATGCTACCTGTATTATTGTACCATGGCACACAGCAAGTCTCTAGTTAGCACGCAGCTCTTATTTAACCGATCTGTTCAGTTCGACGCTTAAAACACAACTATTTATACCCCAAAGTCTCCCTGTTCTAGAGTCCTCAAGAAAACATATGGCAACGTCTCGAATCTGTGCAGCGAACACACAGACGCACATTCGCACTAAGCGAACAACCATACTCACATACATACATGGGGGAATACAATTGGACGACAAGCACAGTAATGACGTAACAACAACAAACAAGTGCAAAGAAGTAACAAACTAAACAATAATTACATGATCATGGCAAAACAAAATAAAAGCACATTAATGAAAGGTAAAGTAACATCTAGAATAATGAAGAGAGTTCTACATGGTAGTTGTTGTTGCTAAAGTCCCAATTTACATTAGGCGAGTTTACTTGCGGCAATTGTCAGTTTGGTGGAGAGAGAGGTGAGGTATATGGTAACCCTTTGCCTCTCAACACCCTCTCTCACCCACAAACTGACAATTGCCGCAAGTAAACTCGCCCAATGTAAATTGGGACTAAATAAAGTAACTGCGTAATAAAAACTTTACGTTACAATTCAAATTTTTAAATTAACGGAAATTAAACTAAACTAACTTAAACCTTTCAGTTACATTCGTAACAATATAGTAGAGGTATTAAAATAGCTGTAAAAAACCCACAGATCAACAGCAATACATCAACTCCTTAAAGTGAGAGCTGCTTAAAGATTGTTTGCAGAAGGAAGCTTTCAAAAATCCCATGGCAATGTCTTTAACCTCGGGATGGCTCAGCCCACATTGTCAATGGTATTAAGCGAAGTTCTGGAGTTAATAGAGGAAAAAATTTGGATTGTTTCCAAATTAACAGAAAGGGAAAATCGTCAAAATAAAAACTATTTTTATCCAAAAACAAATTTCCCGGGCGTTGTCGGATGCATTGACGGAACACACGTACATATAATGGGACTAAAGGAAGATGTTCGCCATTTATGTCTGAATAGAAAAGGATAATTAAGTTTAACCGTTTTGTTGGCAAGTACGTTGTCAATTTCTACTTCATTTTGAGGTTTTTCATTTTTCACCTCAGCAGATTGCCTAATTTCACTGTTATTATCATCCCATGTCTCTTCTATTCCGTAGATCGCTCCTGCAGGATTTGAATATTATTATTCATCTTATTTTGCGAAATTTGTTTTCAATTTTGTTTTTTTTTTTTTTTCAAAATAGTCTGGCTTAATCCCATTGTTGCAGGGGTGCCAAGTTGGTGGTTTTCCCGCTACTTGTGGTGATTTTTGACGTACAAAAACCACTGTTTTAGCAGGAATGTCAACTGTTTTAAGGTAAAAATCGCTACAGACCTATGGTGCGTATGTGGCTGTAGCGATTTTTACCTCGGAACAATTGGCATCCCTGCATTGTTGTGGTTTTAATATTTTAAAACAACTATTTTATTAGTGGAAAAGATTTGGCATTGTTCGCCAAGGGGTAAGGCAGGAAATACTATAGTTTCGATCCACGACACTGGATCTCATCAGTTCCCTTGTTTCTTGTTTGTGGATATTCTCCACCGAAGTTATTTTTCAATAACTTCTTCAACAAGAAACTTTTTATACCCAAACATCAATCGCCAGCTCGAAGTATAAAGGTAAGCAAAGAAAAAAGTTCAATGAGAAGTTTTTCCTTGGCAACCTCGTACAACTCCGACGAAAGTGTCTGCGAAAACAATTCAAACCTCTTCCACTTGTATGTGTCGTCGAATTTCGACGAATGCACACACCAAAATTTGGTTGGTCTGCTTTACAGCAAGAACAACACACGTCGTGCCAGTGTCTTCAATTTGAAGCATTGTGGCGTTTTTTTATTGGGATAGCGTTTGCAATTTTGTTTTTTCAAAATAGTCTGGCTTAATCCCATTGTTGTTGTTTTAATATTTTAAAACAACTATTTTATTAGTGGAAAAGATTTGGCATTGTTCGCCAAGGGGTAAGGCAGGGAATACTATAGTTTCGATCCACGCCAAAGGATCTCATCAGTTCCCTTGTTTCTTGTTTGTGGATATTCTCCACCGAAGTTATTTTTCAATAACTTCTTCAACAACAAACTTTTTATACTCAAACATCAATCGTCAGCTCGAAGTATAAAGGTAAGCAAAGAAAAAAGTTCAATGAGAAGTTTTTCCTTGGCAACCTCATACAACTCCGACGCAAGTGTCTGCGAAAACAATTCAAACCTCTTCCACTTGTATGTTTCGTCGAATTTCAACGAATGCACACACCAAAAAGGTTGTGTGAGGTTGCCAAGGAAAAACAAGGGAACTGATGAGATCCAGTGGCGTGGATCGAAACCATAGTATTCCCTGCCTTACCCTTTGGCGAACAATGCCAAATCTTTTCCACTAATAAAATAGTTGTTTTAAAATATTAAAACAACAACAATGGGATTAAGCCAGACTATTTTGAAAAAAAAAAACAAAATTGCAAACGCTATCCCAATAAAAAAAAAACGCCACAATGCTTCAAAGTTTTTAATTTTGTTTTTACAGCTTTCGCCTTTTTCTTCTGTTTTTTGTTCATCTTTTTCTTCATTATCGAATAAGTGTCAAGCAAATGTCGAAAACCCAGTTCGACCATTTTGTGCCTGAAGAAATTTGACTGACAGCCTGTGGTAGAAGAGAAAGGCATATTTGCACTCTCTCCTCTCACTCTCTTAAAAATTGCTGCCAGTTTTACCACTTTTTAGGGTTAAGGAAAGCTTTGCAGGTTAAAAATGGTAACCTCGGGTAAGTAAAGGAACACAGCTAACTCTTATGTTACACGCTGAAACTTTCATACGAAACTTTCCCATTATTTTGGCGTTCCTAGGTCGAGTTCCCCATTACAGTGATTTCATAAAATTACTTTTGTATGGAACTCGATCTATGAACGCCAAAATAATGGGAAAGTTTCGTATGAAAGTTTTAGTGTGTAACATAAGAGTAAGAAAATTTGTAACATACGGTAACTATAGGTGTGTCTTTTTACGTGATAATTTGTAATAATTATTACGAAATGTTACTAAATGCTGTCTTTTTACACAAAAGTTCAGTAAAAGAGAGCGAAGTGAGAGAACAATTTTGGCAGTTGTTTGCTGAGAAATTGCTAAAAGTTGCTGAAAGAATTTTTCCCAGCAACATTTACCAAGTTCGATCAGCTGTTTTTAATCATCTGCTAATGGTTAGCTGCACAATGTTTATCTTATTTTTGTGGAAAAATACTATAAATATTACAATTCACCTATATTTATTGATTGTTTTATTAATATATTAATTATTTTTTATTTATTTTGCTTAAAATTGAAGAACTTTTTCATTGCTTTGGAGTTAGTTTTTCTTTCATGCATTGGGGCCAATGTTTTTGTTTTGCTTATCAACTGTTATCTTGCTAAAGTTTACTAAATGCTGTCTTTTTACTTTTTTCTCTATTTTCGTATCAAAGAGTAAAATCACTCTTACTCTCTGAAAAGAAGTTACTGAATAATTATTACTGAAAAAGTAAAAAGACACAACTTATGTTATCATTTCCCTTTTGTTCATTTACGAATATCAAAGACATAAAATATAACAAGATGGGACATTTACATTGCTACTATACATCGGCAGATGGCGCTGGAGGTCTAACATAATGTTATGTTCCAATATGGTGACATAAAATTATGTTATACTTGTTTTTGTTGCCGTCGTGTTCTGTTAGTTGTCTGTTATACACAAATACCCTCTGTGGTTTAATAGTAAAATTGAACTGCATTATGCACTATGTCTAATCTTTACAGTTATATGTCTTTGCGAATATGCCAGCCCATGATGCCGATTTCTATTCGTGAATATCAAAACCTAACTGAAAAATGTCTTTTGTAATCTCTTAATAATACCGTATATAAACTTTTTAGCTAAATAAAAGTTGTTATTTGCCGGGAAATTGTCCTAAAAGTACGTTAACTGTCGGTTTTGAATGATGTACTCCCCTTTCGCCGTCACAATTCGAGCGGCTGACATCGTTCTCTAATGAAGTCGATCGGCGTTATGAACCAAATCGATCGACGGATTTTTGTCGTCTGCTTCAATTTTCAATTTCGTGGCTTTGCCAATCAACTACTCCCAACTTAACTATTGGAACGCGCGAATTGTTTTCTTTAAATTAAACGAAAATGTCTTTAACTAAATTATCAGATACTCAATATAAGTTCCAATTCCAAACATCGCCATTTTACTTTAATAAATATGAACGAAATGAATCACAAACTCAATATTATTCTGATTCAATTGCAATTAATAGTGCAAGTGGTAGAACCAAATGGAGATTGGTGGCAATACAAGATTATATTGATGAAGATGATGATGATACTGACAATATCGAGATTTACATAGAATTACTCTCAACCAGCGAAAAGGACGATACACTATTTCAAGTTACGATATCTAGAGAAAACGAAATTTTTACTAAAAAGATTACAACAGATCTTATAGACAGTAGAATTCGTTTTATGGCTTATGAAAATGCATACTATGATAATGATAGTGATGAATTTAATGAAGTGACAGACCACGTTATTAAGGTTGATATAAAACCCTTGTACAATACTGTAGCATGCCTCAATCTTAAAAAGGAATTTGCCAATATTTTGGCCTGTAAAGAATTTAGCGATGTAACTCTTATTGCAAAAGATGGTATTGAATTGAAAGCCCACAAAGCAATATTATGTGGTCGCAGTCCGGTGTTCGCTGCTATGTTTCGCAATAACTTCCAAGAAAATAAAACTAATCTCATACGAATAGATGATATGGTTGCCGAAGTAATTGAGGAAATGCTAAAATTTTTGTACACAGGTGGTGATGTATTGGAAACATTTGCAAAAGATCTCTTTATTGCTGCTAACAAATACTCGCTATTGGATTTGCAGATAATGTGTGAAAATATTTTAATTAATACAATGGAGATTGCTACAGTTGCTGATATCCTTTTGTTGGCCGATCGCCGCGCTAATGCACGTCTCAAAACCAACGCAGTTCAGTTTATAGTAAAGAATATTAAAACAGTCACAGAAACGGAAGGTTGGAAAAAGTTATGCCAGACTGATCATGACTTGTCTAGACTAGTTTTGGACAAAACCGAAAAAAATGCGAAAAGAATGCGGTATAATAACAGCAGCTTTGGAACCTACGTAGAACCAGCCACTGGCCGAAACTCTGTGGTTTCTGGTAATTCCGCTACGTAAGAAGAACCCGCTTCCGTGGCATTGCCGATGGTGTATCAATACTGAAGACATCAACACATCAAGCTGAATTTTTTTCTTTATTTGAATCATGGTAAAACAATTCTACCATGTAAACAAAAACAAAAATATCAGTCTCTGAATTCTTTTTATGTTTTTTTTTTTTAACAATCCGTTTTTGAACTATTTTAGACAACATATACATACATATGTCTAAAAAAAATTAAAATACAATAATACTATTCTATAAAAAATTAATATTAATTCCCCTTAAAAATTCTTATTGTTTTGTATAAATTAATAAATATTACATGATTCATAAAAATCAACCGAATCCAAATATGTGAAGTAATGGTTGGGGGATTGACGACATCACATACGTACTTCCCCTATAAAAAAGAGCTGGCAAAATATCTATAGCACAGTCGATATAGATTTTTTTTTTTTTTTTGGTAATATCGATAATTATCTTTTTCTATCGAAAGATGTGTATTCTAGATCTTTCTTAGAGTTGCACGGTTTTGGAACTTTTTACCACATGAACTACGTATTTTTTCTCACACTAATAATTCTTTTCGTTTGAAAATCCTTAGACACATTCAAGGGCTACTTGAACAATAATATTATATATATATATGTATCTATATGTCACTCTTTAAAAAATCAGCACATGTTGAGTTACTACTCTTTGGACATTTTTTTTGTTCTTGTTTTTCTTTAATATTTTATGGCTGGGGAGCCGAAAAAATTTATATATCTGCATTTAAATAATAATTAATTGTTATATATGCTATATATATATATATGCTATATATATATATATATATATATATATATGCCTTACTTATGTCACACATTAACTATGGATTTGAAGTTTTTACTGGTACTGTGGGTATCCACCTGAATAGGGTAAAGCGGCTAGTAAATGCAATAACCCGGTTCGTCTACAACATTCCTAGAAGAAATCATGTGTCAAGTTACGTCATAAGATTTCTTGGATGTACGTTCAACAGATATGTGCATTTTAGGAATTTGATTTCATTCCATAAAATAATAAACCAGTCTCTTTATATAGTGGTTTTAGCTTTGGTCGCTCGTTCAGAAACCCGCAAATTCCTATCCCAAGAATTTGGAAAAACGTATTTAGAAGATCATTTTTAGTACGAATAGCTCGAAGCTGGAATCGTTTACTGTCAGAGTTACGGGTTTTCTCTCATTCTAACAATCTTTTTAAGTTAAAACTTCTCCAGTTCGTTTGTGGCCAAACCAGAGATGGTCTGTATGACGATTTTTTAGGTTTTCGACTGTAAGAAAGTTGTAAACGTCGAAAACGTCATATACCCGTAGAAAACGTATAAAAAGTAGTAAATGTCATAAACCTCAAAAAATTTATGTTACCATCATATTTTTCACTTAATATTAATTCTGCAAGCCTGTCTTTGTTATTGAAGAGGGTCCGTACCCTTTTTGAAAATAACAGCATATTTTTATTAATATTTTAATTTTTAAAATAACTGACATAATTGAACAATAAATTGGATTACGCACTTAGTACGCCATCTACAATATATTCCGAACACTACCACTACTTTACGTAGATTCAAAGAATTTGCGGGTGAAGTAATAAACAAACATATGTATAATGCCCATATAACATAAAAAATATATATAAAACGTACATTTTAGAGTGAAATCTTTTTATGCCTGTTTTGTAATAAAATAGGATCTCAAAAAATAATAATAAAATGAGTTTTATTATTATGGAAAAACATCGATTTTTAGGATATAAAATTCATTTGTTTATTCTGTCAAAAACCTTGTTTGTTTGGCTAGGTTTACGACGTTTCCGACGTATGTAATATACGTCAGAAATGTATGTCATATACGTCATCATTGTAGACAGACCATCTCTGGGCCAAACTAGCCGGGCTAGGCACTTTGATTTTTATGACTACTGCTGACTAGGACTTATTATTTGATTAATAAATTCTTTCTCAAATTTTATGGTTGGGGAACCATATTTACTCATATTTACTTATATTCTTTGATGTTTAATTTTATTATCTTACTCTTTTATTTTATTATCTTACTCAGTTGAATTATACTTTGTAATGTTTTTGGCCTTGATGGCTTGTATTACAAAATGAATTAAATAAATAAATAAAATAAATATTAATGTATTTAAGTAAATTAATTGAATTTATTATTTTATAACTCAGGTTTTTTTGTCTTGAGATACGTTTATTTGGCCATTGAGGCTTTGTATCATGTATGAATTTTGAAATAAATAAATAAATATTCGGGTATGTGATAGAGCTGGCAAACCATCGATATTCTCAATATTAGTTACTCTTGTGCCAGACACTTAAAATAACACATGAAAATATTTTAGCTTTTAGGAGAGAGCGGAGGTGAATGAGCTCCCTTTCTCCCTTCTTACCCATGGTACAATTACAAAGGTAGATGCCTCAGCCCAGCTGATCGAATCTAAAACGTCAAAAACTACGAATTCGCCATGAAAAAATCAAAACAAAAAACCATATGATTTGGTAAGAAAGAGATATCATGTCTACACTTTATAGACAAACACAAGCGATAAAAAGAGACAACAAGAGACCATTTGGCGAAAATTTTGACAATTCACATTACAAAAAAAGTTGCTTTGTTGTAGCAATTCGCCGATGCATCTACCTTTCTTATTGTACCATGTTCTTACCCATAAGCTCAAAACATTTTCATGAAAATTTTCATAGTCTGGCACAATAGTTACTTTTGATATAATATTTTAAAATATCGATTGCTATCGATATTATCGTTAAATTGTCAACTACATTAATTTGGAGATGAAAATGGCGGAAATGTCAATGCTCTTGACATTTTGCACAAGTAGTTCACAGAAATGTAAAGAAGAATAAACAATTGCTTTCATTTTATAAAAAAGTAAAAAAATACATTTTTCTTTTCGCAAAATTTGTACGTGTGACTACAGGCTTACTTTCTCACACAAACAAAACCGAAAAAAACAGCGAAATTTCTATTTATTTCAATGAATTTTAGGTTGGGGGTTTTTGTTACGATAATATCGATAGGCAAATCCATCTATCGATATTTCATTTTTAAAATATAATCGATTTTATCGATAGTGCCATCGATTTTTTGTCAGTTCTACTTAACACCTTTCTATTCCACCGTGTCGCCGTCACAAATTAGAACGGCTGACAACTTACTCTAATGAAGTCGATCGGCGTTGTGAAATCAAATCGACCGACCGATCTGTTTGTCGTCTGCTTCAATTTTCAAGTCTGTGGCTTTGTTGATCAAATATCGGAGAACGCGGCCATTGCTTTTTTTAAATTCAACGAAAATGTCAAGAATATCTTTAACTAAAATATCAGATAATCAATATAAGTTCCAATTCCGAACAACGCTATATTACTTTGATAAATATGGACATAATGAACCACGAAAACGGCATTATTCTGATTCAATTGCAATTAATAGTACAAATGGCAGAACCGAATGGAAATTGGTGGTAGTACAAGATTATCTTGATAGATATGAAGGAACTGAAAAGTTCGAGATTTACATAAAATTGGAATCGGCCAGCGACAAGAACGAATTATTTCAAGTTACGATATCCAGAGGAAACAAAATTTTCACTAAAAAAATAACAACGGACATAAACAGTAAAATACGTTTTATGACTTATGCTATCGTGTATAATTATGAAGGTGATGATAATGGATATGAAGAAGGTGATGATATAGACCACGATATTAAGGCTGATATAAAACCCTTATACAATACTTTAGCATGCCTCAGTCTTCAGAATGACTTTGCCAACATTTTCGCCAGTAAAGAATTTTGCGATGTAACTCTTGTTGCAAAAGATGGAAGTGAATTGAAAGCCCACAAATTAATATTATGTGCCCGCAGTCCAGTGTTCGCTGCTATGTTTCGCAATAACTTCCAAGAAAATAAAACAAATTGTATACGGATTGATGATATGGATGCCGAAGTAATTGGGGAAATGTTAAAATTTTTGTGCACGGGTGGTGATATATCGAGAAAATTAGTAGAAGAGCTTTTTATTGCAGCTAACAAATACTCACTATTGGATTTGCAGACAATGTGTGAAAATATTTTACTTAATACAATGAAGGTTGCTACAGTTGCTGATATCCTGTTGTTGGCCGATCGTCACACTAATGAACATCTGAAAACCATGGCGGTTAAGTTTATAGTAAACAATATTAAAACCGTCGCAGAAACGGAAGGCTGGAAGAAGTTATGTCAAACCGACCATGACTTGTCTAGGTTAGTTTTGGACAAAACCGAAAGAGCTGCGAAAAGACTGCGGTATAGCCGTGAAAGTGATAGTAGTGATAGTAGTGGTAGTAGTGATAGTAGTCATAGTATTAGCAGCATCGGATCCTACGTACGTTATGGGGATTAGTAATAGGGATAGTAATATCAGCATAGAAAGCAACATGGGATTGCCTTTTTATAGGGTATATCAATGCTGAAGACGCATGTGTTGTACCCTTCATCAAGCTGAACTTTTTTTCTTTATTTAAACCAACAAAAATATCATACTCTGAACACTTTTTTTATGTTTTTTATTAATAATCAGTTTCGTGAACTACATATTTTAGACAACATATATGTTTAAGCTAAGTAATGGACTATATAAAATGAATATTAATTTTCCATTGAAAACTCTGTTTTGTATAAATAAATATCACATGATTCATGAAAATCGACCAATTCAAAATATAAGAAGTAGCATTTTAATATATATCAATGCTGAGGACGCATATGTTCTACCCCACATCAAGCTGAAATTTTCTCGTAATTTATTTAAACTAACAAAAATATCACACTCTGAATATTTTTTTTTTGTTTTGTTTTTTTTTTATTATTATTATTATTATTAATCTGTTTTCTGTACTATTTTAGACAACATACATACATATCATGGTGTAAGAAAGAAGGTGATACAATAATAGCAACCTATGTCTTCATTTGCTGTCAAAACATATTTTTAATTAAAAATAAATAACAAATATTTCGCTTTTATAAAAAATATCTGTGTACAACATCTTTGTTTAAGCTTCGCGAATAATATTTTAACGTTTTCTTCTAACTTTTGTGGATATTTCGGGCAAAAAAAATTTGACAGCAAATGAAGACTACAACCTAACGTCAACTATTGGATCACCTTGTTAAATTCGCCTTGATACATATGTATATGTAATTAATGGACTATAAAAAATGTATAATGATTGTATTAATGATTCATAAAAATCAAGCGATTCCAAATATGAGAAAAGTAGCATTTGGGACTTTGTCAACTATTTTATGCATAATTTAGATATGGTGTAGTGGGATCCCCTAACTAATTTTTCAGTTACAAAAAAAAATTAAAACGCATTATTCTGGTTTGTGACAGAAAACTATTCGACTCGTTTACGCATAAATCGAAATCGTATACAGTGGAACATCGATAATTCGTAATCTTCGATAATTTGTAAGAAACTGCAGGTCCCTTGAAGCCATTTCCTTTGCATTTTAACCCCGCTAATTCGAAATCCTTGATACATAATTCGTAAAAAATGGACGGTCCCTTGGATTACGAATTACATATCGAAGTTCTACTGTTTGAATTTTGTTGAATATTTTAATAAAATTGAAAATTCATTTTAAAAATATTTTTCAAGTAAGGGGCTTTCGCGAAGAAAAATTTTATATATCATCAAAAGTACTCCGAATATAAACCATTTCGATTCGGCAAATCGATTCCATTTGGTTTTCATCACATACCTGATTATGAATGACAATTTTCGGTTATGTTCTGATACACGCTTCACCTCTCACTTCACGACTCAAGCATTTTGTTCACACTATTTACTCATATTTTTTGCAAACTTTTTAGGGCTACCATTCATTAGGGTATTTAAAAAGAAGAGTACACCCTCGTCCAACCATAATACTCGGAAAGTGATCGTAAATTGTTTGAACAAAATACTTGAGACGTGAAGTGAGAGTTGAAATGTGTCACAGAACATAGCCGTATAAATAAAGCTAACATCACTTTTGCTATGCCCGTAGAGCTTAGCGATTACTTAATTATTGTCGCTAACTTACAGGAAGTAACAATTTATTGACATTTGAAAATTTCCACAGAATCGTGCTACTGATCGTCTAATAAGACACCCTCCTCGTTCTCTATGAATTCTAAAGAAATAGATATTCCCTAGAAATATACAACAGAAGAATGTTGTATCCACCTTTACGTGGCAAGAATTTTCAAGTTTTACCACTTTTTAATCGAAAAGTCTTCTTTTCCTTGATGTAATATGCTGTTTATATTATAGCCTTTTGCAGGGTTAACCTTCTTTATGAGGATTTATTTGAAACATAAGCAATGGAATTGACATTTGAAACCCAGTGGGTTTGTTAAATCCGATTATATATAAACGTACTATAAGCATACAATTGATATGAGAGCAGTTCAAAACGTTTACTATTTTAGCCACTTTTACCACTGTTAAATGTAAATGAACAGACCCAAAAGAAGAAAATAAATAGTCTGTTCCAGAACTGCAAGAATCTACAAATTTTTACCCTATTTTCGTTACTATGTAGGAAAATTGTTATCGTAGTACAAATTTGTAGATTCTTGGAGGTTCTGGAACAGACCATTTACATATATGTTTGTTTTTGATATTAGCTTCGTTCCCGTACTTTTTAATGGTAAAACTCGTAAAAGAGAGAACTGCAAAAAATTTGTTGTCACACACAAGTTTTTTGAAATATTTCGGGAACGGAAAAATGGAAAATACGTCAAAAAACTAGGGATACACAAGTCGATTTTCGAGTAATCGATTCCTCGATTCTTTGATTTAAAGAATCTAATAATCGGAATCGGGTTTTGACTTCATAGAGAACCGAAAGATCGATTTTCTATAATGATTCTTCGATTCTTGCAGAGGGAATCGATTGATCAATTCTGTTTTGACTTTTTGATGTACCACGAAAATGAAATATACAGATTGCATTGGTAAGAGCAAGACAACAATATTATATTATTTGTTGTACTGATGAACAAAATTAATCTAACGGTACGGCAGTGTTAAACGCGAGGCATTGTACACTAAAACGTTCACATTTTCAACTAAGGAGTCATCTCGATCGAACCATTCTTTTATCCAAGTGAGTTCTAAGTAAAGCGGGGTACACACGATCAGTTTTGACTGTCGATTTTTCCGAAATATATTTTGTGGTTGTCTGACAGAAGTGAACGACCACACTGGCCGATTATTTGAGAAAAATTCACAGTCAAAATTGATGGTGTGTACCCCGCTTAAGAATCAAAGGATCGAAAGATCGATTTTTGATTCCTACGCAAGAATCGAAAAATCGATTTTTGAGTTCTAAGTAAGAATCAAAAGATCGAATGATCGATTCTTGAGTTCTAAGTAAGAATCAAAAGATAGTAAGATCGATTTTTGCTTGGTAATACGTATCCCTACAAAAAACTGGAACAAATGTCAAAGTCGGCGTATCAGCCAATCAGACGCCGGCAACCATGTTAATATTTTTTACTCGCCCAAATTTGCCGTGTAAAAAGTTGTTAAAGAGAGCGTCATTCAGCGCCATTTTTGTTTAAAGAGAAGTGAACATTTTACAACTTTTTTGTGTACGGGAACGCTTTTTCGAGTAAAATGTGTAAAAGTCGTAAAAATTGTAAAAACTTTTTAGTTCTGGAACACAGCTATTGTTACCATGTGTATGTTTTGCATTTTTTACATCTACATGTTGTACACATATGGTCTGTTCCTTTACTTTTGAAAATGGTAAAACCGGTAAAAGTAGTAAAAGTTCTAAACTGCTCCCATATAAACTGTATGGTGTCTTAAGTAAAGGAACGCGTTTCAAGTAAAAAGTGGTAAAACTTGAAGATAATTGAACGTAAAGGAACAGAGCTATAGTGTGACCCCTATAAAAAATTTCATCTATCAAAATGATGTGTGATGCTTGGTTTACATTCGGCGTCGTTTCGTGATTTCGAAGGCTTTTCGTGATTTCGCGCGGAATCATGCACAATTTATCATGATTCCGCATACAAAAATTAAATCATCTCATTTCGTGATTTCAGCGAAATCAACATCGAAATCACAGTACACATGATATAAAACCCTGTTTTTGCCTAAAAAAGTACCAAAAGTTGCAACACTTTTCACGTATCATAATAAACAAGGTAGATGGTCAATCGCTGCAACAAAATATTTTAGTACCAATATGTATTTGTAAACAATGTGAAAAAATATTAAATTGCTTTGTTACAATGATATTTTTCATTGTGTTCCCATACTTTTTAATGGAAATGTTAGAAAAAAGGGCGAATTGTTAAAAATTGCTTCCCCATACAAATTTCTTAAAAAATACGGGAACGGAAAAATGACGAAAATTGCAAACACTCCAGCATAAATGTCAAAATCAACGTATCACCTATCGTATAAGATGCAATGATCATGCATGCTGCTAGTTTCTACTAGGCCAAAATTGTACGGCGCTATTTTTCTTTAAAGAGAAGTGCAAGATTTGCTAGATTTCGGAGTACGGGAACGCATTTTTAGCACTAAACGAGAAAACTATTGCAAGTACTAATATTGTGCAGGTTCTGAGCACAACTTTTATCTATCAAAATTTATTATTATGATGTAACGATAAAATCATTTTTTTTTTATTTTTTCATTTGTTAGTACTACACACAGTACGATATATAGATAATTTTACGAAAATTTTCCAAATAAAGTTGTAAAGTTCTATATTGTCGTATATTTTTGATGATTAATTCAATTTACAACAACTTGTTTTGAAAATTCATGTTCGATCAGCTGCGCATATGCTTCTACCTTGATCATTGCGATATGTTTGAAATCAACAAAAAATAAGTGTAAACACCGGGGTGTATTTCAGGATTTCGTGAAATCCAGTGGATTTTGGAGCGCAAGTGTAAATTTGGCATGAACCCATGTGTAACTTTTTCGTTTTAGAGCCCTTCCCATTTTTGTATGTACAATAAATAGAAAACAGCTGATTTGTTTGTTTTGATGAAAGCAGATATTTGCAAAATTTGCTGAAAGAAATATATAATTTCTTGAAGAAACTAAAATGTAATTTTTCGGACACACAAAGAATTACAGGAGGACAAAAAAATCAAAACTTATACTATGTTTACATTTACGAAATCCACTCGATTTCATCTCTCAATTTCTTTGTGTATACGTTAAATGAAAACTCATCTGTAGTGGGATTCTGTAACTTTTTTTCTAGCGAACCGATATTGATAATTAACGAAAATTTTCGGTTGAATTACCGAAAGTGCTATTCTGTATTTCAATGTTATCGATACAAAAATTTTACCGACGAATATCGGTAGAATGACGGAATTTTAAAGTGGGGTTCAGACGATCAGTTTTGACTGACAGCTTTGCTCAAATAATCGGTTGCTTGCCAGTGTGGTCATTCATTTTTGTCCGTCATCAGTAGTGGGATTCTGTAACTTTTTTTCTACCGAACCGATATTGATAATTAACGAAAATTTTCGGTTGAATTACCGAAAGTGCTATTCTGTAACTCAATGTTATCGATACAAAAATGTTAGCGACGAATATCGGTAGAATGACGGAATTTAAAAGAAGATGCACGTCATTTCAAAATGAAAAGCGTATACGATGTATATAAATTATTCTAATTTTTAAAAGTTACTTGTTTTTTTAGAAGAAATAGGAAAAATCACACCTTAAACGAAATAATGCTCATTAAAAGCTAACATAATCCAAATTTCTAATGAAATTATTTAAATCACTACTGTATATAAAATAAGTTTGAAACATACTTACATGTAGAAAAATTCAACTTTAGGACATGTTTATATTATAGCCTTTTGCAGGGTTAACCTTCTCTATGAAGATTTATTTGAAATATAAGCAATGGAATTGACATTTAAAAACCAGTGGGTTTATTAAATATTAAAAATCGTACTTAAAACTACGTTTACATACATATAACTATATTTATTTCATTTTTTCATCCGGTGGATTTTAATTGTCAAATTTGTAGTGTTTGTTCTCCTTTAACGCCATCTTTATCGGATTCTTTTTGACCAGACGTCGTCGATGCTGGCATGTTGGCTTTTTTGCACGGCTAGTGCTCGCCGGATGGGGTGGTTCTTGACGGCGTTGGTACGGGTGATGGCAATTCCACTAACAAAAAAAATATATCATGCCAGTCTCATCTATCATATAAGGGGTATTCAGAGCCCAAAAGGATTGGCAATTTCTTGTGGATTAATGTCACACAGCATAAAAAATTTCAAGTTAGTTTGAAACCTACCTCTCGACTGCTGACGTGTCGAGGTTGTCCCCCCCATTGGAACGTTCGTTCCACCATGGCAATCACAGACATATTGTTGCCCCCATACCTACCTCTTTATTGGTACGCCACTCTCCTATCTACCCTTCTTTACTCAAAAGACATGTTGATTCTCATTGATCGTTATAATTTTATTTCATTTGGAGTTCATTTCAGAATATAATTAAATTAGACAATGTGAAAAAGTTAAACGTAAGTTACAGTGTCATACAAAAGAGGAACATGGTGCATAAAGAACCATTGGCTTTGAGCCATGCAAGTGTAAAAAAAAACAATTATAATTTAGTAGGAGTTGCTAATCTGAATTAACATCTGCTGCTTTCCTTCTAGGGCTGGGCGATCGAGGACCTTTATGAGGCGGCTTCACTGCCAATTGAGCTTGTTGTCTGTCGTAGTATAAGTATTTCAGTTTATGAGGAAGATCTTGAATAAAAGTAACTTTTGATTTTTGCGAGTTTTTTTTCTTATGTGGCAATTTTTAGACAAGGGACAACATTAATTAGGTACCTGGAGAGACCATACTCCTACAAATAATTACACTGACTGCCTATCTGCCTAGAGAGAGCTCTTTCTATACGGATGGGACTCGGAACCATTCAATTCCGCAGAAAAAGTTAACTGGTATAATGTCTACCCTCGCTACCACTTTTCTTTAATCTCCTTTTATTCTAGATTGTAATGACTGTCCGTCCGTCTTAAACGTCTAAATATTTAATGAAGGTATTAGGTAAGAGTCGTAAGCCCAATTAGCTTTCTTATTGATTTTTCTTTAGGTACCTCAGCACCGCGGGATGTCGTGTGCTCAACAGCTACTCCAACGTTGGACAGAGGAGGCAGAATCGGATGACTGTATTCCAACTTGTCAGCGTTATATTAATTGTTGAAGATAGATTTTAAGGTATCACTGATTAACAATACTCAATTAACTTCACGAAATAAATGTTTGACTGTTTATTTATAGGCGTTTATATCAGATAAGACAAGTTAATATCCAGACTCAGCACCTTTCTGCAGTGTTGTCTCTATACATCGGAATTTTTCCTTTAAGCTTATCTACCTCCTGCTGCCAAGAACTCCAAAACCAGAAAGAACCTCTTTTCTTTGACCTACATAAAATTTTAGTTCTCAGTTTTCCCATATTTTCTCTCAGATTCCAAATTTCCTTTTTTATTGACAATTTACAAACATAAACAAGACAGATGTAATTTACATCCGCTCGAATGGTCGCTGTCATGTGTGTTCTAGGCATCGCGTATAGATGGCGTTGTATTTATTTTGACCGCACATAACAAACCCAACCATCCTTTGTACACCACTGTAAATGGATGGGAGGGAAAAAGTGTGGCAAATTGTTGTATGGTTTGTTTGATGTCTTGAATGAACGGAGCTCCTCTAATTTTGTGGTTGTCATTTAGTTTACACCGGCGTCAAGTTTTACTACTTCGACTAGGGTATTGCGAATAAGTAAATTGTGAAAACACACAGACAGACGGTAAAGCTAATTTGCGGGCGTTCGAAACAAGAAATATAATAAAATGAAACAGTTAATACCGAGCGATTTATTTGCAATTTTTCTATGCATCTGCCTAAATCAAATAATAGTGTTTAATTAAGTAAAGCCATTAAATATGCCAAAAGTGGATCTATAGGAAGAATTAACTTTGCCAAATTTTGTAACGGGTAAAAGCAAAAGAAAAAGTGATAAAAAAAAGAGTTGCGACGCGTCGGTTCATAAAACAACTTGTTGCCAAGCGAAAATTAGACCGTTACTTATTGTGATTGTGATCTAGAACAAAAGAAATACAGTTGAGATTAGAGAATCCGAATTTGTCAATCAAACTACAAAGGAATCCAGTTTTGTGTTATTGGCAAAACGCCTATTTTGATTAAGAATAAATGGAAACTAGTGTTTTGATATGGGATAATATAATGAGTGAGGGTTTTTAATGACCGTTTTTAGTTTTAAGAAATCCATAAGTTATAATACCAGGTCATAAAAACATAATAAATTAGTTATAGTTTAAATATTTGTATATGTATAGTTTAAATGCTTAATTTCGTTTTCAAGTTAAGAAGAATGCTCTGCAACAACAACGCGAGTGTTTACTTTTGGAAAAACCAAGAAAATAAAGAGAAATATTATAGAGCAAGAAAGAGAAAAGGGCAGAGTTGAGTGCTAAAAGTGGGATTATGAAAAGAGATATTGAGTGAAATCGAGGTATCAAAACAAAGACATGTTGACAGAACAAGAACATGATATCAAAACAAAAGGTGCGTTATCAAAACAAAAAGAAATCAAGGTATTGTTTTCTTATATCAAAGTGATGATTTAATACCAATGAGTGTAGAAGTGATTATGGTTTTAATTTTGAATTTTTTTCAATGCATTTTACGAAAGAATAAAAAAACATGACATACTTATTTTCATCAACCCGAGTTCCGACAGATCATATCATTGTTTCCCGTACGGGTGAGTAATTTCTTTTGTTTTACTTTGCCAATTGTTATATTGTTATTACCATGTTTCCTATTCGATATGGATAGCTCAACATTGCACTGTTTACTTAAACTATCCTGTGTCTGTTTGCTTCTAAGCATGAACATCTTTGAAGTTTCTTCTTCGATGACGTTTTCTTTTGGAGAGAGAAAATGTGTCACAGGGCATTGGACGTTATATCTAGAATCATATTTTGAAAGGTGCATTAGGTTTTGAAATTCAGGGAGAGTGCATGTATTAGGTCAAATGGAATTATTAAGTGTCGAAAACTAAATAAGAGTTTATAAAACAACCAAATCAGACCACGATTTATACATATGGGGTTCATAGCGGTTAAACGCTGTCAAAATCCTACAATGAAACGAGCCTGTCTTCATTGTTTAAGGTCTTTCATGTGGAATATTCCTATGGGGTTTCCTTTCATGTCCTCGACCTCATACAAACAATTACCAACAGGGCGAACTATTCTACACTTTAGGAATTTTGGACCGAGTTTAGCATTGAAGTTTTTCTTAAAGTCGCTTTGTTGAAAGCTGCGACGGTACACCTCTTGACCAGGTATAAACTTTATTTTTCTTGTCCTTGTGTTGTACTTTCTTTCACTCGTCAGGTAAGCACGGTGCAGATTTTCCCTTATTTTGTCTCGAATGATTTCTAATTTGAGGTTTTTCGGAAGAACATTCAATTCAGAATCATTCAAAATGCTCAATTTCTGGGCTAGTGCATAAACACTGCCATGATTCACCATGTTCATTCCAAAAAGGGCGAAATATGGCGTAACCCCAATGGTAGAATGAACTGAGGATCTCAAAGAGCATTCTATCTCCGACAAATATTTGTCCCACTCTGTTTGGTTGTCTTGCAGATAAGAGCGTATGGCCGACAAAACACTTTGGTTTACTCGCTCCGAAGCATTTGCTTGCGGCGAGTGCGTAGCTGTTCGAATGTGAGTTATTCCAAAGTTGGTCATAAGGCTTGTGAATTCCTTAGCCATAAATTGCTGTCCATTATCAGAAATAAGTACTTCTGGGGTACCGAATTTGTGGAATACTTCTGATATTAAAAACTGTACAACGTTCTGTGTACTGGCTTTGCTCATAGCTTTTAGCAGAACGTATTTGCTGAGGTGGTCAAGGACGATGAAAATATATGTATTACCGGCTTTCGAGCGCGGATAAGGTCCTAAAAAATCCACATATATCCTCTGAAAAGGCCGTTCAACTTCGGCTTCTTTACCCATGGGAGGGCGAAGGGTCACACTTGATGACTTACTCTCTTTACAAACCTGACATTTGAGGACGAATTCCTTCACTTGTTTGGTTAGATTGGGCCAATAAAAATATTCCTTGATTCTTTTTAAGGTCTTATGAAATCCGCCATGAGCTGCTATAGGGGGACAATGAGCCTTTTCAATTAACCCGTTGGTTAATTCCAACGGGACCCATAACTTCCAAGCGAAGTCTTCGTTTACAGGCGTACCATCATAAAATAGTGTTCTTTTATACACGAATCCGTCGATAACTTTGATATCTGGTAGCTGCTCTGAATTATTGTTGACTTTATCTATAAGCTCTTGATAGCTCTCGCTTTGGAAAGTTGGCGATGAAAGGTCAATTAACGCCTCTACATTTGCTGACAATTCCTCCATATCGTATCTAGACAGTGTATCAGGCACAATATTTTTGCTGCCTTGACGATGCTCTATGCTAAAACTAAATGATTGGAGGTGCAGGCTCCATCTAGCGAGACGGCCGCTCAAATCTTTATGGGACATTAACCATTTTAGGCTACTGTGATCAGTTATGATCGTAAAGGGCATTAGTTCTATATATGGACGAAACTTCCTTACTGCATTAACCACTGCCAGACACTCTCTCTCCGTTACCGAATAGTTCTTTTGTGCAGACGTGAGTTTCTGGGAAAAATAAGCAATGGGATGCTCCCCTCCTTCGCTATCTTTTTGAAATAGCACTGCTCCTATTCCTAGGTCCGAAGCATCACATTGCACAAAGAAATGTTTGGAGAAATCGGGATGAGTGAGTACTGGGCTAGTGACTAATGCAGATTTAAGATTTTCAAATGCTACCTTTGCTTCCTCGGTAAACTTAAAAACTTTGCCTTTCTTTAATGTCTCAAAAATTGGAGCTGCGATCGTTGCGTAATTAGGTATAAACCTACGATACCAGCCTGTTGCCCCCATGAAGCTGCGCACTTGCTTGGCCGACTTCGGATAACAGAAACGTGTGATTGTTTCAATTTTAGCTGGGTCTGGCTTCAGTTCCCCTCCGCCAACGATATAGCCTAAATATCGTAATTCTTTGAAACAGAATTTTGACTTTCCCACATTTATAGTTAGTCCTGCTTCTGCCAATAGATCGGCAACACGTCCCAGCAACTCCAGATGAGTATCAAAATCTGGTGAGACCACCAAAAGATCGTCCAAGTAAACGAAAACACGGTCTCGCAGTACCGAGGGGATCACTTTATCCATTAGACGGCATAACCTTTGGGCTGCATTGCACAACCCAAAAGGCATGACCGTAAACTGATAAAGTGGTCTACCCGGTACTGTGAATGCTGTTTTTTCTTTACTGGACTCCTCTAATGGGATCTGCCAGAAGGCGTCTTTTAAGTCGACACTAGAGATAAAATAAGTATCGCCTAGCCTACTAAGTAGTCCCTCAATGTGCGGGAGCGGATAGGCATCCTTGATCGTAAGAGCATTGAGTTTGCAAGCATCCAAACAGAGCCTGTTTTTTTCACCCTTACGGACAAGGGTAACTGGATGGCTCCATGGGCTTTCACTGAGCTCAATGACTCCCAGATCAAGCATCCTATCTAACTCCGCGTACATTAGTTTCTGTACGGCTGGCGATACCGGATAGTGTCTACTCTTAACTGGAGTGGCTTCACCTGTGTCGATCGTGTGTATCTCAGACTTAGTCCGGCCTAAGCCTTGTTTAGAATAGCAAGGAAATCTTGCTATTATCTTTTCCAAACGTTTCCGTTGTGGATCA
The DNA here is from genome assembly GCF_047663935.1 of Musca autumnalis. Classification (NCBI taxonomy): domain Eukaryota; kingdom Metazoa; phylum Arthropoda; class Insecta; order Diptera; family Muscidae; genus Musca; species Musca autumnalis. The sequence continues at coordinate 874,475 of NW_027412450.1, forward strand.
GACAATTTATGGACTATTCGGTCATCACAGGTACTACTATCAGCATCATCACAAAGACTAACTGCATTGGTGGTTAGGCTCTCTATAGACGCGAACATTTTGAAGGTTTTCATGAAGTCAATACCCAGGAAAAGCTGTCGGTTTAGGGTTGGGACCAAAAAAAATGTTATCGGATGTGTTTTACCGTTGAATGATATGTCCGAATGAATCTTCCCAACTATCTTGTGTGCACTCCCATCGGCCGTCTTGATAAAAGAGAAAAAGTGTTGAGGAGTTAAACCAATTTTACCTACAAATTCCAAGCAACCCTTACCTAAACACGAAACGGTGGCTCCACTGTCGAGAAGACCCTCAATTTCCTCACCGTTTATGCGGATTTTGGTGTAGAACCGGGAATCTTCCCCTTCGAATAGAGTAGAAGCGGAAATTTCTTTCCTCAATTCCTTCCTCTTCTTGTACCTGTCTCTAGCCCGCTTTACTTTATTTGATACCACACCGAAAATCTTCTCTCTTGCCTCATCATATTCCCTTTTCCTTATGTGCAGTGGCTTCAACTCACGCAGTTTTGGTTTTTCTTCCTTTGGAATTCTTTCAACGTTTAATAAAATTGTAGGACTTTTCGAGATTTGCCTTACTGGTTCCTGACTCCCTACTTCTAGTGATTCGTCTGGGTTTCTGTTTGGGTGGAGCGAGCCTCCCCAGGTCGAGGAACGCTCCGGATTGAGTTTCCCTGACATTTTGGGCATTTTGGGGCAAGAACTCCATCTCTTCCGCATTTGAAACAAAATATTCTGGATATTGGTACATGGCATTCTATGAAGCTGTGTCCAACTTTTTTACAATTCCAACAAGTGTAACGGCCGGTGGTGGCTAAAGCTTCAACTTCCATGTCAGGTTCTGCGCTTGCATATTCCAGCTCATGTGCTTTCTGTGGCGTAAACACTCGCTGCTGATAATTCTGCCTTTGACCTGCCAGCATTACTTCAGCTCGTTTAACCTCTTGTCTAAAATGGTTTAGTCCATTGATCCGGAGTGGAAAGATCAGAGAAGCAAGTGATGATTTCAGGTTTCCCTTCATTATCTCTACCAGGTCGTTTTCATTGTAAGGGCATCGTTGCTGGTTTCTCATCTTGAGAACTGCATCAAAAAATTCATCGAAGGTTTCATTAGGTAACTGACGACGATCCATAATTCTTTTTTGAATTTGGAATTCATTTTGAAAACGTCGCAACTCGTTCCAGTGACTAAATGGAGATATTCGACGCTGTTGCCAGTACCAGTCGAGTGCACTGCCCTCTAGAAGCTGCGGGAAATCTTTTAGAAGTTCGGGAAACGGATAGCCATAGTCTTGCCTCATAGACTCTAACCGAAATATAAAATCTTCCGCGTCCATATTCTTCTCATTCCCGTCGAATCGAACTCCCCACTTCTTGATGTTAAATCGAGTGAAACTGTTCTGCTGATCTCCATACCCACGAGATGATGGGTTATGGGTTGGCGGTAAACCCGACGTATTGTCAGCAAGACCATCTTCTGACGTTGGTACTCCGTTTGCATCTCTTCCAGATAATGGCGCTGGTGGAAGGGGTACTGTTGGGCGTCGCGTAGTATCCCCGTCACCGCTGGGTTCTGGTATTACTCCTCCCGAACGTATTATCTGATCTAGTGCTTCTCCTACTGCAGGCTGTGCCTGATGAAGATTTTGCTGAACCTGCCGAATAACTTCTACACTCCGTAACAATTGTGCTTGTGCTAATCCTATTGAAGCTACCATTTCCTGGAGATTGTTCCCATGAATTATATCAGACCTATAGTCTCCGCTCGACTGGCGATGCTCTCTTTGGATATTTCGAGCCGTTCTACTAGCAAAGTCAGGAGAAACTATAGTGTCGTTGAGTCCCCCTGGACTAATTGACCCGTCACTCTCGACAGATTGAGCGCTATGTGAAGTAACCATACCCCCCGTAACACTGTTGGTTTGTAAAGTTACAGAGGAGGTTGCGGGTACATCATTCCCAGAATTTTGAACCTCTTCTCTGGGCTCGGTGTTGTCTGCCCTCTCGGTGTTATTATTCATTTTGCTCTGCTGAAGTTTGCTACCACTCCGGGTCAAAACCATTCCACAGTAATAGAGAACGACTAAATAAAAAAATTGAAAACATAAGCCTCAAGATAATGTTAAGAACCTAAATGCTTATGTTGCAAATTGTGTAACCTAATTCGATCAATGCTGTGTGCACCTGTGAAAGCTATTATCTATTTTGTAAATTTATTATTTTCGCAATTAAGGATAGGATTTACCGTGGCGACCAAAAAGAGTAGATGCTAAATCTGGATTCAAAAAGAAACCAGTCAAATAATGTTTTCAAACTTCTTTTTTTATGCTGTGTTGTAAGTGAATTATGGTTTAACTACTCATAGCTTTTCAGAATAAGATTTTGTGTTTACCTTATGAATGAATTTACTTAAGATTTAGTTCTGAACCAAGAATCAACTCCTGATTACTACTATGGGTAATTAAATATGACTATTGAAAATTTGCGACAAATAAAAGTGGACCTAAGAACTCAACCTTACAGTGGCGTTTAAAATATAGCAAAATATAAGCCTAATTTTAAGACCTACGGTTATACGTTATCTGAAGGTTTAATCGATCCAAATTCTAGTATCTACTACTCGATGACGTCTATATGACTTTCCATCGGGGCAGATGCTACTAATATGAACCTTGAAAAAAACTGTTATTAATGTGAGAATTTTTAATCCCAATATCGAGAATAACTTAGTCAAAGGCTATTAGATTTCTATTTATCAAAAACTAAGACCAACCAAGATAGCTCTTCGATACTGTACAACATGTATACTACTTATCCAAGTGGCAGCCGCTAGAACTCCTTGGATTCGACTTACGGGACCTACTTGGACCAGATAGTATACATTTTAGTTTGACTAATACTACATCCTTTTTGGGCCCCACGTTATGGGCGCCATTTTGTAGTGTTTGGTCTCCTTTAACGCCATCTTTATCGGATTCTTTTTGACCAGACGTCGTCGATGCTGGCATGTTGGCTTTTTTGCACGGCTAGTGCTCGCCGGATGGGGTGGTTCTTGACGGCGTTGGTACGGGTGATGGCAATTCCACTAACAAAAAAATATATCATGCCAGTCTCATCTATCATATAAGGGGTATTCAGAGCCCAAAAGGATTGGCAATTTCTTGTGGATTAATGTCACACAGCATAAAAAATTTCAAGTTAGTTTGAAACCTACCTCTCGACTGCTGACGTGTCGAGGTTGTCCCCCCCATTGGAACGTTCGTTCCACCATGGCAATCACAGACATATTGTTGCCCCCATACCTACCTCTTTATTGGTACGCCACTCTCCTATCTACCCTTCTTTACTCAAAAGACATGTTGATTCTCATTGATCGTTATAATTTTATTTCATTTGGAGTTCATTTCAGAATATAATTAAATTAGACAATGTGAAAAAGTTAAACGTAAGTTACAGTGTCATACAAAAGAGGAACATGGTGCATAAAGAACCATTGGCTTTGAGCCATGCAAGTGTAAAAAAAACAATTATAATTTAGTAGGAGTTGCTAATCTGAATTAACATCTGCTGCTTTCCTTCTAGGGCTGGGCGATCGAGAACCTTTATGAGGCGGCTTCACTGCCAATTGAGCTTGTTGTCTGTCGTAGTATAAGTATTTCAGTTTATGAGGAAGATCTTGAATAAAAGTAACTTTTGATTTTTGCGAGTTTTTTTTTCTTATGTGGCAATTTTTAGACAAGGGACAACATTAATTAGGTACCTGGAGAGACCATACTCCTACAAATAATTACACTGACTGCCTATCTGCCTAGAGAGAGCTCTTTCTATATGGATGGGACTCGGAACCATTCAATTCCGCAGAAAAAGTTAACTGGTATAATGTCTACCCTCGCTACCACTTTTCTTTAATCTCCTTTTATTCTAGATTGTAATGACTGTCCGTCCGTCTTAAACGTCTAAATATTTAATGAAGGTATTAGGTAAGAGTCGTAAGCCCAATTAGCTTTCTTATTGATTTTTCTTTAGGTACCTCAGCACCGCGGGATGTCGTGTGCTCAACAGCTACTCCAACGTTGGACAGAGGAGGCAGAATCGGATGACTGTATTCCAACTTGTCAGCGTTATATTAATTGTTGAAGATAGATTTTAAGGTATCACTGATTAACAATACTCAATTAACTTCACGAAATAAATGTTTGACTGTTTATTTATAGGCGTTTATATCAGATAAGACAAGTTAATATCCAGACTCAGCACCTTTCTGCAGTGTTGTCTCTATACATCGGAATTTTTCCTTTAAGCTTATCTACCTCCTGCTGCCAAGAACTCCAAAACCAGAAAGAACCTCTTTTCTTTGACCTACATAAAATTTTAGTTCTCAGTTTTCCCATATTTTCTCTCAGATTCCAAATTTCCTTTTTTATTGACAATTTACAAACATAAACAAGACAGATGTAATTTACATCCGCTCGAATGGTCGCTGTCATGTGTGTTCTAGGCATCGCGTATAGATGGCGTTGTATTTATTTTGACCGCACATAACAAACCCAACCATCCTTTGTACACCACTGTAAATGGATGGGAGGGAAAAAGTGTGGCAAATTGTTGTATGGTTTGTTTGATGTCTTGAATGAACGGAGCTCCTCTAATTTTGTGGTTGTCATTTAGTTTACACCGGCGTCAAGTTTTACTACTTCGACTAGGGTATTGCGAATAAGTAAATTGTGAAAACACACAGACAGACGGTAAAGCTAATTTGCGGGCGTTCGAAACAAGAAATATAATAAAATGAAACAGTTAATACCGAGCGATTTATTTGCAATTTTTCTATGCATCTGCCTAAATCAAATAATAGTGTTTAATTAAGTAAAGCCATTAAATATGCCAAAAGTGGATCTATAGGAAGAATTAACTTTGCCAAATTTTGTAACGGGTAAAAGCAAAAGAAAAAGTGATAAAAAAAAGAGTTGCGACGCGTCGGTTCATAAAACAACTTGTTGCCAAGCGAAAATTAGACCGTTACTTATTGTGATTGTGATCTAGAACAAAAGAAATACAGTTGAGATTAGAGAATCCGAATTTGTCAATCAAACTACAAAGGAATCCAGTTTTGTGTTATTGGCAAAACGCCTATTTTGATTAAGAATAAATGGAAACTAGTGTTTTGATATGGGATAATATAATGAGTGAGGGTTTTTAATGACCGTTTTTAGTTTTAAGAAATCCATAAGTTATAATACCAGGTCATAAAAACATAATAAATTAGTTATAGTTTAAATATTTGTATATGTATAGTTTAAATGCTTAATTTCGTTTTCAAGTTAAGAAGAATGCTCTGCAACAACAACGCGAGTGTTTACTTTTGGAAAAACCAAGAAAATAAAGAGAAATATTATAGAGCAAGAAAGAGAAAAGGGCAGAGTTGAGTGCTAAAAGTGGGATTATGAAAAGAGATATTGAGTGAAATCGAGGTATCAAAACAAAGACATGTTGACAGAACAAGAACATGATATCAAAACAAAAGGTGCGTTATCAAAACAAAAAGAAATCAAGGTATTGTTTTCTTATATCAAAGTGATGATTTAATACCAATGAGTGTAGAAGTGATTATGGTTTTAATTTTGAATTTTTTTCAATGCATTTTACGAAAGAATAAAAAAACATGACATACTTATTTTCATCAACCCGAGTTCCGACAGATCATATCATTGTTTCCCGTACGGGTGAGTAATTTCTTTTGTTTTACTTTGCCAATTGTTATATTGTTATTACCATGTTTCCTATTCGATATGGATAGCTCAACATTGCACTGTTTACTTAAACTATCCTGTGTCTGTTTGCTTCTAAGCATGAACATCTTTGAAGTTTCTTCTTCGATGACGTTTTCTTTTGGAGAGAGAAAATGTGTCACAGGGCATTGGACGTTATATCTAGAATCATATTTTGAAAGGTGCATTAGGTTTTGAAATTCAGGGAGAGTGCATGTATTAGGTCAAATGGAATTATTAAGTGTCGAAAACTAAATAAGAGTTTATAAAACAACCAAATCAGACCACGATTTATACATATGGGGTTCATAGCGGTTAAACGCTGTCAAAATCCTACAATGAAACGAGCCTGTCTTCATTGTTTAAGGTCTTTCATGTGGAATATTCCTATGGGGTTTCCTTTCATGTCCTCGACCTCATACAAACAATTACCAACAGGGCGAACTATTCTACACTTTAGGAATTTTGGACCGAGTTTAGCATTGAAGTTTTTCTTAAAGTCGCTTTGTTGAAAGCTGCGACGGTACACCTCTTGACCAGGTATAAACTTTATTTTTCTTGTCCTTGTGTTGTACTTTCTTTCACTCGTCAGGTAAGCACGGTGCAGATTTTCCCTTATTTTGTCTCGAATGATTTCTAATTTGAGGTTTTTCGGAAGAACATTCAATTCAGAATCATTCAAAATGCTCAATTTCTGGGCTAGTGCATAAACACTGCCATGATTCACCATGTTCATTCCAAAAAGGGCGAAATATGGCGTAACCCCAATGGTAGAATGAACTGAGGATCTCAAAGAGCATTCTATCTCCGACAAATATTTGTCCCACTCTGTTTGGTTGTCTTGCAGATAAGAGCGTATGGCCGACAAAACACTTTGGTTTACTCGCTCCGAAGCATTTGCTTGCGGCGAGTGCGTAGCTGTTCGAATGTGAGTTATTCCAAAGTTGGTCATAAGGCTTGTGAATTCCTTAGCCATAAATTGCTGTCCATTATCAGAAATAAGTACTTCTGGGGTACCGAATTTGTGGAATACTTCTGATATTAAAAACTGTACAACGTTCTGTGTACTGGCTTTGCTCATAGCTTTTAGCAGAACGTATTTGCTGAGGTGGTCAAGGACGATGAAAATATATGTATTACCGGCTTTCGAGCGCGGATAAGGTCCTAAAAAATCCACATATATCCTCTGAAAAGGCCGTTCAACTTCGGCTTCTTTACCCATGGGAGGGCGAAGGGTCACACTTGATGACTTACTCTCTTTACAAACCTGACATTTGAGGACGAATTCCTTCACTTGTTTGGTTAGATTGGGCCAATAAAAATATTCCTTGATTCTTTTTAAGGTCTTATGAAATCCGCCATGAGCTGCTATAGGGGGACAATGAGCCTTTTCAATTAACCCGTTGGTTAATTCCAACGGGACCCATAACTTCCAAGCGAAGTCTTCGTTTACAGGCGTACCATCATAAAATAGTGTTCTTTTATACACGAATCCGTCGATAACTTTGATATCTGGTAGCTGCTCTGAATTATTGTTGACTTTATCTATAAGCTCTTGATAGCTCTCGCTTTGGAAAGTTGGCGATGAAAGGTCAATTAACGCCTCTACATTTGCTGACAATTCCTCCATATCGTATCTAGACAGTGTATCAGGCACAATATTTTTGCTGCCTTGACGATGCTCTATGCTAAAACTAAATGATTGGAGGTGCAGGCTCCATCTAGCGAGACGGCCGCTCAAATCTTTATGGGACATTAACCATTTTAGGCTACTGTGATCAGTTATGATCGTAAAGGGCATTAGTTCTATATATGGACGAAACTTCCTTACTGCATTAACCACTGCCAGACACTCTCTCTCCGTTACCGAATAGTTCTTTTGTGCAGACGTGAGTTTCTGGGAAAAATAAGCAATGGGATGCTCCCCTCCTTCGCTATCTTTTTGAAATAGCACTGCTCCTATTCCTAGGTCCGAAGCATCACATTGCACAAAGAAATGTTTGGAGAAATCGGGATGAGTGAGTACTGGGCTAGTGACTAATGCAGATTTAAGATTTTCAAATGCTACCTTTGCTTCCTCGGTAAACTTAAAAACTTTGCCTTTCTTTAATGTCTCAAAAATTGGAGCTGCGATCGTTGCGTAATTAGGTATAAACCTACGATACCAGCCTGTTGCCCCCATGAAGCTGCGCACTTGCTTGGCCGACTTCGGATAACAGAAACGTGTGATTGTTTCAATTTTAGCTGGGTCTGGCTTCAGTTCCCCTCCGCCAACGATATAGCCTAAATATCGTAATTCTTTGAAACAGAATTTTGACTTTCCCACATTTATAGTTAGTCCTGCTTCTGCCAATAGATCGGCAACACGTCCCAGCAACTCCAGATGAGTATCAAAATCTGGTGAGACCACCAAAAGATCGTCCAAGTAAACGAAAACACGGTCTCGCAGTACCGAGGGGATCACTTTATCCATTAGACGGCATAACCTTTGGGCTGCATTGCACAACCCAAAAGGCATGACCGTAAACTGATAAAGTGGTCTACCCGGTACTGTGAATGCTGTTTTTTCTTTACTGGACTCCTCTAATGGGATCTGCCAGAAGGCGTCTTTTAAGTCGACACTAGAGATAAAATAAGTATCGCCTAGCCTACTAAGTAGTCCCTCAATGTGCGGGAGCGGATAGGCATCCTTGATCGTAAGAGCATTGAGTTTGCAAGCATCCAAACAGAGCCTGTTTTTTTCACCCTTACGGACAAGGGTAACTGGATGGCTCCATGGGCTTTCACTGAGCTCAATGACTCCCAGATCAAGCATCCTATCTAACTCCGCGTACATTAGTTTCTGTACGGCTGGCGATACCGGATAGTGTCTACTCTTAACTGGAGTGGCTTCACCTGTGTCGATCGTGTGTATCTCAGACTTAGTCCGGCCTAAGCCTTGTTTAGAATAGCAAGGAAATCTTGCTATTATCTTTTCCAAACGTTTCCGTTGTGGATCAGACAATTTATGGACTATTCGGTCATCACAGGTACTACTATCAGCATCATCACAAAGACTAACTGCATTGGTGGTTAGGCTCTCTATAGACGCGAACATTTTGAAGGTTTTCATGAAGTCAATACCCAGGAAAAGCTGTCGGTTTAGGGTTGGGACCAAAAAAAATGTTATCGGATGTGTTTTACCGTTGAATGATATGTCCGAATGAATCTTCCCAACTATCTTGTGTGCACTCCCATCGGCCGTCTTGATAAAAGAGAAAAAGTGTTGAGGAGTTAAACCAATTTTACCTACAAATTCCAAGCAACCCTTACCTAAACACGAAACGGTGGCTCCACTGTCGAGAAGACCCTCAATTTCCTCACCGTTTATGCGGATTTTGGTGTAGAACCGGGAATCTTCCCCTTCGAATAGAGTAGAAGCGGAAATTTCTTTCCTCAATTCCTTCCTCTTCTTGTACCTGTCTCTAGCCCGCTTTACTTTATTTGATACCACACCGAAAATCTTCTCTCTTGCCTCATCATATTCCCTTTTCCTTATGTGCAGTGGCTTCAACTCACGCAGTTTTGGTTTTTCTTCCTTTGGAATTCTTTCAACGTTTAATAAAATTGTAGGACTTTTCGAGATTTGCCTTACTGGTTCCTGACTCCCTACTTCTAGTGATTCGTCTGGGTTTCTGTTTGGGTGGAGCGAGCCTCCCCAGGTCGAGGAACGCTCCGGATTGAGTTTCCCTGACATTTTGGGCATTTTGGGGCAAGAACTCCATCTCTTCCGCATTTGAAACAAAATATTCTGGATATTGGTACATGGCATTCTATGAAGCTGTGTCCAACTTTTTTACAATTCCAACAAGTGTAACGGCCGGTGGTGGCTAAAGCTTCAACTTCCATGTCAGGTTCTGCGCTTGCATATTCCAGCTCATGTGCTTTCTGTGGCGTAAACACTCGCTGCTGATAATTCTGCCTTTGACCTGCCAGCATTACTTCAGCTCGTTTAACCTCTTGTCTAAAATGGTTTAGTCCATTGATCCGGAGTGGAAAGATCAGAGAAGCAAGTGATGATTTCAGGTTTCCCTTCATTATCTCTACCAGGTCGTTTTCATTGTAAGGGCATCGTTGCTGGTTTCTCATCTTGAGAACTGCATCAAAAAATTCATCGAAGGTTTCATTAGGTAACTGACGACGATCCATAATTCTTTTTTGAATTTGGAATTCATTTTGAAAACGTCGCAACTCGTTCCAGTGACTAAATGGAGATATTCGACGCTGTTGCCAGTACCAGTCGAGTGCACTGCCCTCTAGAAGCTGCGGGAAATCTTTTAGAAGTTCGGGAAACGGATAGCCATAGTCTTGCCTCATAGACTCTAACCGAAATATAAAATCTTCCGCGTCCATATTCTTCTCATTCCCGTCGAATCGAACTCCCCACTTCTTGATGTTAAATCGAGTGAAACTGTTCTGCTGATCTCCATACCCACGAGATGATGGGTTATGGGTTGGCGGTAAACCCGACGTATTGTCAGCAAGACCATCTTCTGACGTTGGTACTCCGTTTGCATCTCTTCCAGATAATGGCGCTGGTGGAAGGGGTACTGTTGGGCGTCGCGTAGTATCCCCGTCACCGCTGGGTTCTGGTATTACTCCTCCCGAACGTATTATCTGATCTAGTGCTTCTCCTACTGCAGGCTGTGCCTGATGAAGATTTTGCTGAACCTGCCGAATAACTTCTACACTCCGTAACAATTGTGCTTGTGCTAATCCTATTGAAGCTACCATTTCCTGGAGATTGTTCCCATGAATTATATCAGACCTATAGTCTCCGCTCGACTGGCGATGCTCTCTTTGGATATTTCGAGCCGTTCTACTAGCAAAGTCAGGAGAAACTATAGTGTCGTTGAGTCCCCCTGGACTAATTGACCCGTCACTCTCGACAGATTGAGCGCTATGTGAAGTAACCATACCCCCCGTAACACTGTTGGTTTGTAAAGTTACAGAGGAGGTTGCGGGTACATCATTCCCAGAATTTTGAACCTCTTCTCTGGGCTCGGTGTTGTCTGCCCTCTCGGTGTTATTATTCATTTTGCTCTGCTGAAGTTTGCTACCACTCCGGGTCAAAACCATTCCACAGTAATAGAGAACGACTAAATAAAAAAATTGAAAACATAAGCCTCAAGATAATGTTAAGAACCTAAATGCTTATGTTGCAAATTGTGTAACCTAATTCGATCAATGCTGTGTGCACCTGTGAAAGCTATTATCTATTTTGTAAATTTATTATTTTCGCAATTAAGGATAGGATTTACCGTGGCGACCAAAAAGAGTAGATGCTAAATCTGGATTCAAAAAGAAACCAGTCAAATAATGTTTTCAAACTTCTTTTTTTATGCTGTGTTGTAAGTGAATTATGGTTTAACTACTCATAGCTTTTCAGAATAAGATTTTGTGTTTACCTTATGAATGAATTTACTTAAGATTTAGTTCTGAACCAAGAATCAACTCCTGATTACTACTATGGGTAATTAAATATGACTATTGAAAATTTGCGACAAATAAAAGTGGACCTAAGAACTCAACCTTACAGTGGCGTTTAAAATATAGCAAAATATAAGCCTAATTTTAAGACCTACGGTTATACGTTATCTGAAGGTTTAATCGATCCAAATTCTAGTATCTACTACTCGATGACGTCTATATGACTTTCCATCGGGGCAGATGCTACTAATATGAACCTTGAAAAAAACTGTTATTAATGTGAGAATTTTTAATCCCAATATCGAGAATAACTTAGTCAAAGGCTATTAGATTTCTATTTATCAAAAACTAAGACCAACCAAGATAGCTCTTCGATACTGTACAACATGTATACTACTTATCCAAGTGGCAGCCGCTAGAACTCCTTGGATTCGACTTACGGGACCTACTTGGACCAGATAGTATACATTTTAGTTTGACTAATACTACATCCTTTTTGGGCCCCACGTTATGGGCGCCATTTTGTAGTGTTTGGTCTCCTTTAACGCCATCTTTATCGGATTCTTTTTGACCAGACGTCGTCGATGCTGGCATGTTGGCTTTTTTGCACGGCTAGTGCTCGCCGGATGGGGTGGTTCTTGACGGCGTTGGTACGGGTGATGGCAATTCCACTAACAAAAAAATATATCATGCCAGTCTCATCTATCATATAAGGGGTATTCAGAGCCCAAAAGGATTGGCAATTTCTTGTGGATTAATGTCACACAGCATAAAAAATTTCAAGTTAGTTTGAAACCTACCTCTCGACTGCTGACGTGTCGAGGTTGTCCCCCCCATTGGAACGTTCGTTCCACCATGGCAATCACAGACATATTGTTGCCCCCATACCTACCTCTTTATTGGTACGCCACTCTCCTATCTACCCTTCTTTACTCAAAAGACATGTTGATTCTCATTGATCGTTATAATTTTATTTCATTTGGAGTTCATTTCAGAATATAATTAAATTAGACAATGTGAAAAAGTTAAACGTAAGTTACAGTGTCATACAAAAGAGGAACATGGTGCATAAAGAACCATTGGCTTTGAGCCATGCAAGTGTAAAAAAAACAATTATAATTTAGTAGGAGTTGCTAATCTGAATTAACATCTGCTGCTTTCCTTCTAGGGCGATCGAGAACCTTTATGAGGCGGCTTCACTGCCAATTGAGCTTGTTGTCTGTCGTAGTATAAGTATTTCAGTTTATGAGGAAGATCTTGAATAAAAGTAACTTTTGATTTTTGCGAGTTTTTTTTTCTTATGTGGCAATTTTTAGACAAGGGACAACATTAATTAGGTACCTGGAGAGACCATACTCCTACAAATAATTACACTGACTGCCTATCTGCCTAGAGAGAGCTCTTTCTATATGGATGGGACTCGGAACCATTCAATTCCGCAGAAAAAGTTAACTGGTATAATGTCTACCCTCGCTACCACTTTTCTTTAATCTCCTTTTATTCTAGATTGTAATGACTGTCCGTCCGTCTTAAACGTCTAAATATTTAATGAAGGTATTAGGTAAGAGTCGTAAGCCCAATTAGCTTTCTTATTGATTTTTCTTTAGGTACCTCAGCACCGCGGGATGTCGTGTGCTCAACAGCTACTCCAACGTTGGACAGAGGAGGCAGAATCGGATGACTGTATTCCAACTTGTCAGCGTTATATTAATTGTTGAAGATAGATTTTAAGGTATCACTGATTAACAATACTCAATTAACTTCACGAAATAAATGTTTGACTGTTTATTTATAGGCGTTTATATCAGATAAGACAAGTTAATATCCAGACTCAGCACCTTTCTGCAGTGTTGTCTCTATACATCGGAATTTTTCCTTTAAGCTTATCTACCTCCTGCTGCCAAGAACTCCAAAACCAGAAAGAACCTCTTTTCTTTGACCTACATAAAATTTTAGTTCTCAGTTTTCCCATATTTTCTCTCAGATTCCAAATTTCCTTTTTTATTGACAATTTACAAACATAAACAAGACAGATGTAATTTACATCCGCTCGAATGGTCGCTGTCATGTGTGTTCTAGGCATCGCGTATAGATGGCGTTGTATTTATTTTGACCGCACATAACAAATTCATTGGATATACGTAAAAATTCTCATTACCCGGCAAATTCTAATGTAAACATGGTGTAATATTCGACAAATTGGTTGAATTGTTTGAAACGGAAGATTTAAAATCCTAACATTTAATATGTATATTTTGAACAGGAATATTTAAATTGTGTATATTGATCTGTTATATCAGAATTACGTATTATCAGGGAATATGTCGACCATGGCGATATTCTTCTTTCTTTTAATGTTGGTGCTAATCGAAACCACCAATACATTTTAATATGGGTACCAACTGTTACGGAATATATCCTTCAAAATATTTTGTTCGTACTGAAAATAGTTATTATTTTCTCAGAGATTTTTCCCGCAATTCTGGAGGTTTCCAAATGACACACAATTTCATCCATTATTTTATAAAATGTATCCATTTCCAATTTGTCATAAGCTTCCTAGTATTTAGATTGAAAGGATCCTTCATATGTCGTAGAATTTTCTTTTTTATGCGTAAAGAAATGTATCTCGGCTTATCTTTTTATTTGCCATGAAATATATTCCAAAATCATTTCTTAAAAAATTGATTTTTATTGATATTTTGTTTAAAATATGAAAATTCTTTTATGTGGTAGACTTAACGAATCCTTTTTTTTCGTCGGTAACTGACCGATGATTTTCGATAATTACCGACATAAAAATCGGTAAAATTTGTATACAGAATAGCACTTACCGACAAATATCGTTAACTATCGACATTTGTCGTTAATTCCATCGGTAGAGAGTTACAGAATCGCACTACAGGCAACCACAAAAATTTTTTTTGGATGTTGGACAGTCAACTGTTTGTTGTTTGTTTGTTTGACCGTGTGAACGAAACAACGTCAGTCAAGGAATAAATTAGCAGAGTAAATATCAAATAAAAGTTAAAAAAGTCGTGTGTTTTTATTAATTTGATTGATTATTATTGCAAATAAGAGATAAAAATAGCAGACAAAAATCTTTTCCTTCATTTTAATATCGGCCAAGCAAAAATTTGCAAACAAAACGACAAACATAGACAACGAAAATGAATTTTTAAAGGAATTTTTATGTTGCTACGAAATGCAAAGATGCCTCTGGGACATAACCAGTCCAGAATATATGATGCGCGACATTAAAACAAAAGCATATGGAGAACTACTAAATGTTATGAAGAAATACAAGAAGGATTGTTCTATTGACGACGTCAAGAAGAAAATAAACGTAATCCGCTCATCGTACAGAAGGGAATTGAAAAAAAAAAAAAAAAATAAAGCAATCTGAATCTTCTGGAGCTGGAGTGGACAGCGTTTGGCTCAGAATCTCGAATTTCTTTTAAAATATTCACATGTGAATATTGTTTTCGGGAGGCTATCCATTTTTTTACCCATTTCCTTCTTGTTGTCACTTTATTTTCTTCCTCTAAAAGCGAAATGATCAAAAATGCACATCCAATCTTTTTGTCATCCATATTTATTAATAAAAGTTGTTATTTATATGATTTTATAGCTATGTGAACACAGTAATTTTTCAACTTGACTGTTGGTTTGTCATCCAACTTGAATGACTGTTTGGCCGCTACGAACAGCACAACAAAACTGAAGCAATCGATATTTGACCAAAAGCTGTCAGTCAAAACTGATCGTCTGAACCCCACTTTACTTTTGGTCTGTTCCAGTACTGCACATTTCTACACATTTTTACTATTTTTTTCGATAACATAAAGGAAAAATCGGTTATCGGAGTAAAAATGTGTAGTACTGGAACAGACCATTTACAAGTTTGTTATCGAACAGCATTTTGTAAAGCATAGTACACACCGACCAACAAAACTGACAGTCATCGAGGTCTATTTCGTTAATTTCAAAGTCTAGCTGAAAAATTATTTTCTTAATATGTAAATAATACTTTACATATTGTATTTCATATATTTTTCGCTAAAGAAAAGCTTTTATTTGCGAGAAAATTGTATTAAAAGTACGTTGACTGTCAGTTTTGACTGTCGGTGTGTACCCCGCTTAAAAGTTTTTACAAATTTGTACAAACTTTAGGGTTATCGTACAGACCTAATATTATGTATCATATTACAATTTGGTGGATTACCGTAACAAATTTAGTAAAAATTGCAGATTTTCATATTATTCTATGCCGTGTTTACTTAAAAAAATGTTAAACAACTGCATAAAAGCATTGCCTCCATTATCCGGGAAATCGATTATCCGTAATCGGATAAGTCCGACTGTACGTTGTTCGAGAGTCGAAATACGTCAATTCGTTTGAGTGTATGTTTTATATTTAATTACACGATTTTTATTCCTATTTTCCATAATTTCTGAAAATTTTGCTATTTTCAATATATTTTTATGCATATTATTTTGTTTTTTTTTTTTTTTTCAAAATTAAGAAAAGAGAGACATGTCAAAACTATATTTGTATATACAGACTTTCAGGCAGGTATTCGACTTTTATTATTATTATTATTATTTATTTCATTTCGTAACAAAGCCAATAAATAGGCCGTTAAGCTGGAAACACATACAACGTTTGGGTTAAGCTGAAAACAGATACAAAGTTTGATTAAAGTTTTGCGTTGGGCATCGAGAAAAAAACAACAACAACAGGGCGACGACGACACCAAAGTCCAGCGTTTATCTGTTTGTCGGCATATATTTCAAATGAATTTGAATTTTTCGGCATCATGCCCAACAGTGTAAAAACGGCCAAAACGACACAAAACTTTAATCAAACGTTGTATCTGTTTTCAGCTTAAAGTTTTGTGTCGTTTTGGCCGTTTTTACACTGTTGGGCATGATGCCGAAAAATTCAAATTCATTTGAAATATATGCCGACAAACAGATAAACGCTGGACTTTGGTATCGCCGTCGCCCTGTTGTTGTTGTTTTTTTCTCGACGCCCAACGCAAAACTTTAATCAAACGTTGTATCTGTTTTCAGCTTTAAAGTTACACAAAACAACTTAACATAAACTACTCTAGAATGTATCTTAAAACTATAATAAAATATCTTTTGTTTCAAGATTTGTACGCGATTTTGAAGGAATAGACAAAAAATGTTACTGCAATGGAAGAGAATAGAAAATCTGCTATGCTTTGAATGTACACTTATCGTTGAACCGTTTACTTTTCATTCATGTTTTCCAGTTTTTCTAAAAAGCCCTATACTATGTTTACATTTACGAAATCCACTCGATTTCAACTGTCAATTTCATTGCTCAAACGTCAAATGAAATCCAATCGATTTCAGATGAGTTTTCATTTGACGTATACACAAAGGAATTGACAGATGAAATCGAGTGGATTTCGTAAATGTAAACATAGTCCTACAGCAAGATCTATTTATAAGGTCACGTAAGGAGAAAAAGTACAACTCTGATTTGACCGAAAATTCTTCAATCTGTCAAAATGTTTGTTTACGTTTTCATACAATTAATTCACAATAACAAAAAAATTGACAGATTGAAACCAATCAGCTGGTCGTTTTACGCCACCTTATTATTTCATCATGCCCTACAGTTTTAAATTTTATATTTTGTCTGTCAGAATAAATTTATTTCGATTAGTCCCGGGCCACACTACAGGAATTTCACTGAAATTTTGATATGAAATTATGCGTCTCTAGATCGACGTCCATAGTAGAGTAAAATCATAAAATTGCTGTAGTGGGGATTTCGATTAAAGAACACCTAATTTCATGAAATTTTTTAATGAAATTCACGCTAGTGTGGACCGGGAGTTACTGCTCTCATTTCTTAAGCTGGAAACAGATACAACGTTTGGGTAAAGTTTTGTGTCGTTTTGGCCGTTTTTACACTTGAAATATATGCCGACAAACAGATAAACGCTGGACTTTGGTATCGTCGTCGCCCTGTTGTTGTTGTTTTTTTCTCGACACCCAACGCAAAACTTTAATCAAACGTTGTATCTGTTTTCAGCTTTAGAGACGGGACATACTTTATGGTTGTTCAGAGAGTATTTCTACTCGAAAAACGTAGAAAACTCGGAGTTCGTTTACAAAATTTGGTATGGGGAAATAAGTAATTTATTTGTAGTTATGGGACGAACAACAAATGTTAACTCCACCCATTAGTAATTTTGCAAAATTGACTTTTCCCATCTTAATATATTTACGTCTTTGCCGTGTATGAAGCTAGGGGTTATTAGGTCAAGTTCCGCTCTAGAGTAATTTTAGGGCAAAACCTATAGCTCTGCGTGTTGCGTGTGCGTTCAAAAATACAAAAACAAAATACATGTATTTGTTGTTGTTTTCAATTTGAAACAAGATCTATTTATAAGGTCACGTAAGGAGAAAAATTACAACTGTGATTTGACCGAAAATTCTTCAATATGACAAAATGTTTGTTTACGTTTTCATACAATTAATTCACAATAACAAAAAAATTGACAGATTGAAACTAATCAGCTGGTCGTTTTACGCCACCTTATTATTTCATCATGATTTGATGATGTGTTTTTGTATTTTTGAACGCACACGCAACACGCAGAGCTATAGGTTTCGCCCAAGATCTATTTATAAGGTCACGTAAGGAGAAAAATTACAACTGTGATTTGACCGAAAATTCTTCAATCTGTCAAAATGTTTGTTTACGTTTTCATACAATTAATTCACAATAACAAAAAAAATTTACAGATTGAAACCAATCAGCTGGTCGTTTTACGCCACCTTATTATTTCATCATGGTTTCGCCCTTATGAAATTGCAGTAATAGAGAACTCGATCTAAAACCCCCTAGTTTTATGAACGACTACAAAGCAATTGACGGTTAACCCCCCGTTTACAAATGCCAACGCCTAGTACGAAGTCAGCCATAAGTCTGTCTGGTTACTTTCCCAGCAAGAATTGTCCAGCAAGAACTTTCTCAGAGAGTAAGGGGTTTTTATTCTCTATTGCTAGAAAAATGTAAAAAGTAAACAGACACCTTCCCAGCAAAAACAAGCAAGCAATCAGCTGACTTGCCAAAACAGAACAATTTGTCCGCCAACAAAGGAAGCAAACACGTTGTATTTTATTAAAAATAAAAAAGAAAATGAAACAAAAAAGTATTTTTCCACTTTACAAATTTGTTCTCCATAAAACAATACAATTAGACTATGTTATTTCCACAATAAAATTGTTTTTAATGTTCACAAACATAAATCAACAAAAAACTAAAAACGGCTGATTGATTGTTTTCAGGAAGAAGAAGAGCTTGCAAGTGCTTGCTAGAAGAAATTTGTCCAGCAAGAATTTGCAAGCTCTCAGTGAAAGAACTGTCAAAATGTCTCTCTCGAATCGCTCTCTTTTGTTGGTTTTTGTGTTAACAGACGACTTCCAGCAACAATTGGTACAAATTGTTACAAATTTTAGGGTAACCAGACACAGCTCATATATTGCAACAAGCTATTATTTTTTGCTACGTTAACATTTGTTCCTTTATGTTATCGGAAAAAATTGAAAAATTAGTACATTTTTGCAGTTCTGGAACAGACCATATGTCTTGCATATAACAAAGAAATTGCAACATCTATTGGAGATCCATTTTGCCTTTTTATAAATTCGAAAATGTCTGCCAATACAATTTCCAAAATTTCTGATAATGAACACATTTGGAAATTCCAACTGTCGGAAGACTATTTCAATGGTGAGAGAATATATAATTCTGATAAATTTGTAATTGATAGTGAAACGGGAAAATCCGAATGGAAACTGGAGGGAGTGTGGTTTGTGGATTATGATTCTTCCCACATGGAAATTAACATAGAATTGGTATCGGTATCAGGAAGCGCCAAGTACGACGGCACAGTATTTCAAGTAACGATTTTATCTACGGGAGATGCAATTGGTACTCTTGAAATACCGGCACACAATACCGGAAATAAAATAAAAGGTATCTACTGTCAAGGTTTAGCGCACCACCTAATCAATATTGATATAAAACCCGTAAAACGATATGTTCCAGTATGTTCCAGTCTTACGAAGGATCTTGACAATATTTTGACCAATAAAGAATTTAGCGATGTAACTCTTGTTGCCCAAGATGGTATTGAATTGAAAGCCCACAAATTAATATTATGTGCCCGCAGTCAAGTGTTTGCTGCTATGTTTCGCAATGACATGGAAGAAAGTAAAACAAATCGTATACGGATTGATGACATGAGTGCCGAAGTGATTAAGGAAATGTTGAGATATATTTACACAGGATATGCGGGCGATTATGTACCGTGTAATTTGGCAAAAGAACTCTTTATTGCTGCTAACAAATACGCCCTTTTCGATTTGCAAACAATGTGTGAAAATATTTTAATTAATTCAATGGATTCTGCTACAGTTGTAGATACCCTTTTGTTGGCCGATTGTCACGCTAATGAACGTGTCAAAACCACGGCAATTCAGTTTATAGCATACAATATTGAAGACGTCAAAATTAATGAGTCTTGGAAAAAACTACGTCAAACAAATCATGAATTGTGTATGGATGTTTTGGATAAAATCATAGAGGAACGTTTGTAGTTTTATGTAATGTAATGCTGAGCACCTCTTTTCTCTTTATTTATTTGAACCAACGAAAATTTCAATCTTTATGAATTCCTTTTTGTTTTTTTTTTTTTTTTGTTAATAATCTGTTTCGTGAACTATTTTAGGCAACATTTATGCTTAAACAAAAAATTAAAATAAGTTGTGAACCATAACAAATAATATTAATTCTCCTTTAAAGAATTTTATTTTTATTTTCTTGTATAAATAAATATAACATAATTCATAAAAATTAACCGAATCCAAATATGAGAAGTAACAGTTGGGGCTTTGTCGACTTTTTTAGATATAGTGTAAACAATTCGAACTTAACTGGAATAGGGTCATGGCTACATGTCTTTTTGACTCCCTTTTGGTTGTCTATTGAAACTTCCATCTGTAGTGGAAACTTCCATCTGTAACACATTTTTCAGTTACCAACAAAATTAAAACGCAATATTGTGAATGAAAAGTGCGAATTAAAGCGAAATATAAGTTGCTATCGAATCCAAATATGAGAAGTAACAGTTGGGGCTTTGTCGACTTTTTTAGATATAGTGTAAACAATTCGAACTTAACTGGAATAGGGTCATGGCTACATGTCTTTTTGACTCCCTTTTGGTTGTCTATTGAAACTTCCATCTGTAGTGGAAACTTCCATCTGTAACACATTTTTCAGTTACCAACAAAATTAAAACGCAATATTGTGAATGAAAAGTGCGAATTAAAGCGAAATATAAGTTGCTATCGGTAGTGCTTAGCGACTACTTTATTTTCGTCGCTAACTTACCGAACAAATTCGGAAATATTAAAAGTTACTTTGCCACTTAAAAATTTCCACTTACCGCAGATTGTCGGTAATTCTATCGTTATCACTCTACTGCTCGTCTATTAAGACACCCTTCTCGTTCTCTATGAAGCTTTCCTTAATTTCGCCTATAAAGATTCCCCTCAGGTCGTCTATATTCAGTATACAACACTTCATTTTATCCTTTACAAATTTCGTGTTTTATTCTATATCTGTTTTTGACAAGAGTAATAATACAAAGATTTTGTTGCGTAAATCTAAAAAATGTTTCGATTGGAAAATAAAAAAAAAATATATATTTACAAAATTCTTAGATATTAATAAAGAGATTACATATTACAAATTATATACAAAAATGGTACGTGCATACGTATTTAATATTGAGCATATTTTTTTTTAAATGCCTCTTCCAAATGATATGGAGATTCTAAACAAATGCCTAACCTTAATATAAAACTAATAAAAAATATACAACAAAAGAATGTTGTTCCCAACACTGGAGGACACACTGCCATAACAACTACTTTGAAATATTTCGAGTTAAAAAAATCCGTAAAGGAATTCTTAAAACTATTTCCAAGGGAATGTGTGTTTGTATTGCACTATTGTTTTGGACAACTAGAGTTATTTTATTACAAACTGCTGCAATGTATCAACTCTGTTCCCTCTCCTCCCTTAAAAATGAGGCAGGCACACCTTGCCGGCAAACAATTCCGATACCACAGTTATCCACAACGCCAACACAAACAAAATATACGATATCCCAATTTTATATGTATTGGGCAGTTGATATGCCTGACCACCAATCTCTTCAATGTGGAAACCCAACGGAAATACCACCGCCGCCAAGCAGAACAATACCATTGCAGTAAATCCCACCCATCGTGCATAGGGTATAACATTACGATCCCATGTACTGGAGGCCAGCAAAATAACTGTTGTGGTAATACAAATGCAGCCAATAAAAATGCAAACCAAAGCAATAAGCCATTCTGGTTGTAGTTCTGGGGTGTAGCAAACCTGAGGACGATTATAGAGAGTCATACAAGTCCACATGAGGCCAAGACGTATGTCACCTGGAAAAGGAAGGAACATGTAAATGTTTAAAATGTTTTGGCTTATATTTCCTTTACCGACCCACCTCAGAAAATTATGCACAGATAGTGCTTTTTATCCCGATTCCAATCAAGTATTGCTTTTGTTGCGGAAATGTATACTTCCCGAGATAAAGGCCTCCAAAGTTCCACAACGGCCCTAGTCTAAAATGTTGGCAAACCACGGCAGAAAATTATTAAAAAATTACCACAGATAGTACTTTTTATACCGAATCCAACGAAAATATTTAATTTAAAAGAAAATGTTCCAGTTCCCGAGATTTGCACCTGTCCATAGGAGAAAGTCTTAAATCCCGGCCGAAGGCCGGCTATTTAGAGAAAAATATCTAATTTAAAAGAACATTTTGTTCCCATTCCCGAGATTTGCACCTGTCCATAGGAGAAAGTCTTAAATCCCGGCCGAAGGCCGGCTATTTAGAGTAAAATATTTAATTTAAAAGAAAATTTTGTTCCCATTCCCGAGATTTGCACCTGTCCATAGGAGAAAGTCTTAAATCCCGGCCGAAGGCGGGCTATTTAGAGAAAAATATCTAATTTAAAAGAAAATTTTGTTCCCATTCCCGAGATTTGCACCTGTTCATAGGAGAAAGTCTTAAATCCCGTCCGAAGGCCGGCTATTTAGAGAAAAATAGGTTAGGGCCATCATTTGATGCCCATATCTCGGGAAGTATACATTTCAACAAAAGGAATACATCGTTGGATTCGGTGTAAAAAGCACTTGCTCTGTTCCAGAACCTGCAAGAAGCTACTATTTTTTACTACGATAACATTTTTTCCTTTATGTTATCGGAGAAAATAGTAAAAATTAGTAGATTCTTGCAGTACTGGAACAAACCAAATATCTCTGGTAATTTTTTCATAGTTTTCTGTGGTGGTATGCCAACATTTTATACTAGGGCCTTTGTGGAACTTTGGAGGCCCATATCTCGGGAAGTATACATTTCCGCAACAAAAGCAATATATGGTTGGAATCGGGATAAAAAGCACTATCTGTGGTCATTTTTTCATTTTTTCTGCGGTGGGACGGTAAAGGAAAGGAGTTCTAATGTTTTTATAGGTGTTCTGGCATGTTGATGGGGGTCTTTTAGACGATGCCCGTCCAAATTTTTCACTTACCAGCCTCCTCAGTCACAATCCAATCAGGCATTGCTAAGCTAACTATGGCAAAAACATCGGCTGCCATGAATAACGTGGCACTAATTGTTGTTAATTTATCCATATCTCTTTTATTCTGCGAATGTAAAGATATTTTTCCAGGATTTTCTGATTTTCTCCGAAAATAAACAGGTATAAACAATCAGTCTCGAGTCATCATTTCCGGGTGATTAGCACAACTCTCGTGTCATCACTTGATAGTGATTATTTCACACTCGTGTCATCATTTCCAAGTGACTAGCTCACTTTGACAAAGACATAGACCGTGTTTAGACATTCAAACTGGAAAGAAAATTTTTCTTCTCAGTTTCTTTTAAAATTTCCTTGTTGTTTAGACACGGAAATCATGTTTGTGTCAATTTTATAATTTTTCTTACCGTGTTACACACACGGGAAAGTAAATTTAGTTTTTAGGCAATAGGGGGTAGGAAAGAGTATTGAGGAGCTCTTTCCTCTCCGCTCTCTCCCAAAAACTCAATTTACTTTCCCGAGAAATTTGTGTGTCTAAACACAGACATAGTCTTCGCACTCATTATCACATTGCGTCGTTCAAAAACAAATCCAAAGAAAAATTGTAATGAAAAGTAAAAACGGACGTGTGTGATAAACAATTAATTATTAAAGGAACCCTTGAATTGCATTTTAATTTTGATATTTCCACATATTTCGAATTGTTTTTGCTTAAAAAAATAGTTTTCCTCCAAATGTTTTTTTTTTTTTTCAACTGTCTCCGCTGTTGTTTGTTTCTCGACAGAGAAAATAAAATGAAAGAAAATGCAAATACAAATCTGCTGCCAACTTCAGGTTGTATACGAAGAAAAACGAAACAAAACAGAATTTGCCAGTACAGTGGTGTGTGTACCCCCTCTTATTCCTCTCTACTCCCTCGCCCACAAACTCAATTTTCTTTCCCATCAACTTTCCCTGTATAAACAGGGACATAAATACAACTAAGGGGTAGTTTACACTATATGTAAATGTCATATGACATGAAATTTTCCATCGTTATATATTCGCATATTCCTTACGCCTTTTATTCTGTGCGTCCACACCAGCCAGAATGTAAAAAACGACGTCTCTACATTGCCTCCGTGGGTAAATATGGAATGTTTTTATTTCGTGTCATATGACATTGATAGATAGTGTAAACTACCTCTAAAAGACTAGACAAAATGCATGCAACAAAAAAATGTTTACGAAACTTTGTATAGAAACATTACCCTTAACAGGTTGCAGTTAATTCAAAATCGCAACCAAGGAGAAACATTTCATGTAATGGTATCAGAAACGAAATTTATGAATTCAAGTATCTATTCAAGAATAATTCTATGTCTATTGGATCAGTAAATTCGGTTAAATACGTAAAACAACAACCTCTAGCTTTGGTTCGAGAGTTCTCCTTTATTAATTCCACACGCAACATACAAATTGATGTTCCATTAGTTCGAACTTCTGCTTTTGAACACTCTTATGTTTGGTTTACATTCGGCGTCTTTTCGTGATTTCAAAGGCGTTTCGTGATTTCGCGCGGAATCATGCAAAATTTATCATGATTTCGCATACAAAAATGAAATCATCTCATTTCGTGATTTCAGCGAAATCAACATCGAAATCACAGTACACATGCTTTTGCCTAAAAAAGTACCAAAAGTTGCAACACTTTTCACGTATCACAATAAACAAGGTAGATGTGCGGATTGCTGAAACAACAAATTTTAGTATCAAAATTTGTAAACAACGTGAAAAAATATTAAATAACTTTGTTACAATGCAATTTTTTATTGTGTTCCCGTACTTTTTTAATGGTAATTTTAGAAAATGGATCTAATTGTAAAAAATTTCTCCCCCATACAAATTTCATAAAAAATACGGAAACGGAAAAATTACGGAAATTGCAAAAACTCCAGCAGAAATGTCAAAATCAACGTATCAGCCATGATACAATGATACAAGGTAAACTCACGCTCACAGCTCACAGAGTTGTATTCGTTTTGCCGTCCCTTCATTGACAAAATGACTTTGACAAGCTTTGTATGTATATGTGAAAACATACATATGTCAGGTTTATTTACGTTTCAAATCTGAAAACAATTTAATTTCAAATTTTTAAATTTAAAATTTTCAGACAATTTGGAGTCAATTTTGTCTTGTTTATCCACCCGTCTGAAGGATAAATCTCGAACGGATCTGCTGATGTAGTCCAAATATCGGTCTTCGTCATATTTGTTCAAATTTTAATCAATTTCGAGAGTGGGGGAGATTGTTAACTTCTTCCCCCATAAAAGTTCAAAGATTTTCGCTAAAGTGGTGCGTACGATAACTTACGACCGGATCAACAGATTTTGTCAAAAATTATTCCTAGCAGTATTTTTTCCAGACATCGATTAAGGATGAATTATATCAAGGCAGTCCTTCGAGTACCTCCAGACAAAGTTTCCTCTTAAGGGCTGTTCGAGAATAGTTTATAAATTCCTTGTGGTCCTGTTTGCAGTGATATGATGTGTTTCGTGATCAAGTCCATGCATATTTGTTCAAAGCTTAAAAAATGCTATAGCGAACAATATAAATGACTGGTGGTCACAAAAATTGAAAGAGTGGCTGACTTGACACTGATGCGCTTTTGAAACGCAGAATACACACAAAATGATCAACAGGTAGAAAACTTGGGTTGTTTTTCCAACGGTGTGCATTTAAAAGTACTTTTACAAAGCATGTGCAACAACTGAAACAATGCAGTTTTATGACGTTCCGGAAGTCATACGTTGGTCCAACACTAGCACATCGGAATAGTTCTCTCAAACATGGGCATGGTTCCTAACGACCCAAATCTCAAAAAACCCTATGGTGACAAACTAAAATGGCTGTATGGCACGATAACTGTTGAAATTGCTACCCAAATTAGATGCAGCGTTTATAATCATGACTATAATATCGTATTTTTCCCCCTGGGAAGTTTTTATTTTTTTAAAGACCAAACATTCATAGATGTCGGTTTCCTAGGAAATATATGCTGTAAACAGATAAGGCTGCATTTTTATATACATATTCTTAAATATTATAAAAAGTCATACATTTTGCAGCATTAAAATATATAAAATTCTAACAATGTTTATAATATTTCAAAAGTGTACATCTTCTTGGGGGGGCGGGGGGTGTTGGTCGGATTTCTTCTAGTTTCAAAGACCTCATGAACATTTTAGCGCGGTTGGCAGCAGCTTTACTGGCAACAACAGCAAAGTAGTTCTTAGCCAATTCAATTGACATTGGATGGAGACGACGACCACGGCCGAAGTACCAGGGGATTTCCTCAGATTTAAAAATGCTATACAAATCGGTGCTAGCAATCTTGGGATGAGGAAGGTTCTTCAAGGTGGGTGGAACCATATTTGGAAAAAAACCTTCATCTTTGTGGTATATGATGAGGGGACCACGACGGCCGCGTATGGTACTTTGGTATTTTTTCACCTTTTGGATTTCAGTCCAGTAGTGGGATTCTGTAAACCATTTTTGCTGTTATCGATAATTGTCGGTAAAATTAAAATGCTTATAATTTCGATAATTTACGAAAATTTTCGGTAAATTAACGATGAATAAAAAGTAGTCGCTAGCCTCTACCGACACAAACAGTGATGCCAACTTTTCTTTATGTTTTTAGTCATAATTTTGCGATTTAATTTTACCGATTTTTGTCGGTAACACCAAAAATGAGTTACAGAATCCCACTACTGATCTTCAGTTGAGGCCACCATCAAGGTATGTGTTTCCAAAGCCAACTGATCAGACCACGACGAGTTTGCCAAGATTCCGTAGAGGTTTGGCAACCTATAACAAGGAACACACATTCCACATATGAATTTAAATCAATTCATCATCACTCCAACCCATTTACTTACCGGCTTGTTTGCTGCCAGCATATGCGCATTATGCTTGTTGTTGGTTGCCGAAACGCTGTTGGTATCAGCACAATCAATTGGTGGGATCGTTGACGACATCACGGCTGGCCAAATGTTGTTTTCCTCCATATGTTAATTGTTTTCCGAGTGTGTCCTGAGGACCGTGATACAGAAAAAAATTGTTTTTAGGGATTTTTCACAGAAATTCTTTTTGCACGCTTCTTACCATCTTTCTTGAGAATATTCCAACAAGAGAAGCACCAAAAACTTAATACGCATATGTATTCCCGAAATTGTGCCAAAGATTGTCGCATCATCCTTAATTTAAATTTATTTGCTCCAAGAAAAATTATATAAAATAATAAAATGTAAACAAACAGTAGTATGTTGTTATTGTTGTCATTGACATACAATAACAAAAACAACTTTCATTTCGTTTCGAATGCATGGTTGTATTTGGCAGCTCAAGGACGGGTTTTTCAAATGAGATTACCTTCTTATTCTGCCATGCGTATCAGCTATAATATAAGATACCAATGAACATATGAACATGCTTGCTGCTAGTTTCTAATAGGTTAAAATTGTATGGCAGAAAACAGGAGAAGAGGGTGTTATTCGGCGCTATTTTTGTTTAAAGAGAAGTGCAAATCTTGCTGGATTTCGGAGTACGGGAACGCATTTTTAGCACTAAACGGGAAAACTACTGCATGTACTAATATTTTGTAGGTTCTGAGCACAACTTTTATCTATCAAAAATTATTATTATGATGTCTCAACTATAAAATTATTATTTATTTATTTTTTTTTTTTTGTACTATACACAATTGATATGATATATAGATAATTTTACGATAATATCTTAAATAATGTTGTAAAGTTCTGTATTGTCGAATATTTTTGATGTTTAATTTAATTTACAACAACTTGTTTTGAAAATTCATGTTCAATCAGCTGCGCATATGCATCTACCTTGATCATTGTGATATGTTTGAAATCAACAAAAAATAAGTATAAACACCGGGGTGTATTTCAGGATTTCGTGAAATCCAATGGATTTTGGAGCGCAAGTGTAAACTTGGCATTATGCTTAGCTTACATTTGGCGTCGTTTCGTGATTTCGCGCGGAATCAATCAAAATTTTTCATGATTTCGCATACAAAAATGAAATCATCTCATTTCGTGATTTCAGCGAAATCAACATTGAAATCACAGTACACATGATATACAACCCTGTATTTGCATAACAAAGTAACAAAAGTTACAACACTTTTCACGTATCACAATAAATAAGGTAGATGGTCAATTGCTGCAACAAAAAATTTTACTGCCTGTTTCACTATGTCGAACGAAAATGAAAACGAAAGAAAAACAACTAAACTCGTGTATAATTTTTAAATTTTGTAGTTGTTTTAAAGCAAACACAAAGTCAATATTGCCATGAAAACCAAAGTTTAAGTGTTTTTCGTTCGTAATCATTTTCTTTCGACATAGTGAAACAGGCCCTTAGTATCAAAATTTGTAAACAATCTGACAAAATATTAAATTACTTTGTTACAATGCTATTTTTCATTGTGCTTCCGTACTTTTTTATTGGTAATGTTAGAAAAAAGAACGAATTGTCAAAAATTGCTTCCCCATAAAAATTTCTTAAAAAATGACGGAAATTGCAAAAACTACAGCATAAATGTCAAAATCAACGTATCAACTATCATATTAGATACCAATGAACATGCCTGCTTCTAGTTTCTACTAGGCCAAAATGTGTGACAGAAAACAGGAGAAGGGGGTGTTATTCGGCTCGATTTTTGTTTGAAGAGAAGTGGAAGTATTACTAGATTTCGGATTACGGGAACGCATTTTTAGCACTAAACGGGAAAACTACTGCAAGTACTAATATTGTGCAGGATCTGAGCACAACTTTTATCTATCAAAATTTATTATAACGATGTCTCAACGATAAAATCATTTTTTTTTTATTTTATCATTGGTTAGTACTATACACAAATAATACGATATATAGATAATTTTACTATAATTTTCCAAAGAAAGTTGTAAAACTCTATATTGTCGTATATTTTTGATGATTAATTCAATTTGCAAAAACTTGATTTGAAAATTCATGTTTGATCAGCTGCGCATATGCGTCTACCTTGATCATTGTGATATGTTTGAAATCAACAAAAAATAAGTGTAAACACCGGGGTGTATTTCAGGATTTCGTGAAATCCAGTGGATTTTGGAGCACAAGTGTAAACTTGGCATTACCTAGTACGTGTTTATCGTGTATGGAACTGTTTTCCAAGATCACCAAGAAAGTTTTGCTATTCTTACTCCACCTATAAGAAGTTATTGAAATCAAATTTTAATGGTGAATTTTGAATACATAAGATTTACTCATTGCTATGGGATCATTTATTTATTTTTTATTTATAATTTTACAATATTCATATGGCTGGGGGGCCATCCTAATTATTGTTAGTTTTTTTTTTTTTTTTTTAAATCTGCCTATTCTATCATAGTTTAGCACTATATTAATTTAATCTTCCAATACACGTATAATTGGCCTTAAATGGCTTCCTTTGTATTGAATGAAAGGCTCTGTTCCTTTACGTGCCTGAGGTTACCATTTCTTACCATTTTTAACCTGCAAAGCGTTCCTTTAGGCCATGTTTATATTATACACCTTTTGCAGGGTTAACCCTCTTAATGAGGATTTGTTTGACGTATACGCAAAGGAATTGACATTTGAAACCCAGTGGGTTTGTTAAATCCTGTTATATATAAACGTACTATTACTTTATAAAGAATACAATTTATATGATAGCAGTTTACCACATTTACCATTTTTTGCCACTGTTACCATTTTTAAAAGTAAAGGAACAGACCAAAAATAAATTGAAATTGAAAATGTATAAAAGAAAAAAATGTTATATCACCATATCTTAATATAACATTATGTTAAATTCAAATGCCATTCACTGAAGAATGATAGTAAAAAAAAATGTCTTATCTTGTTGTATTTATGTCTTTGACTTTGAATAGTATTTGGTCTGTTCCGGAACTGCAAGAATCTACTAATTTTTACTATTTTTTCCGATAACATAAAGGAAAAAATGTTATCGTAGTAAAAAATAGCAGCTTCTTGCAGTTTCTGGAACAGAGCAATTGTCAACCTAGGTTTTAATTAACATCGTGCTCTGAATAAAAGACGATATATACGAATGATAACTTATAAAAGCCCTGTTCCTTTACGTGCAAGAATCTTCAAGTTTTGCCATTTTTACTCGAAAAGCGTTCCTTTACTTTAGACACCATACAATTCATATGGGAGTAGTTTAAAACTTTCACTACTTTTGCCGGTTTTACTATTTTCAAAAGTAAAGGAACAGACCAAATATTCGTAATTATTTATTGGGGGAAGGGGTTGCAATTTGTCAAATAACTCTCGCAGCATTAATAACACACATTAAGAAAATAAACATTAAAGCTTTGTTCCTTTACGTGCAAGAATCTTCAACTTTTGCCACTTTTTACACGAAAAGCGTTCCTTTACTTCTGACACCATACAATTCATATGCGAGCAGTTTACAATTTTTACTACTTTTGCCGGTTTTACCATTTTCAAAAGTAAAGGAACAGACCATAAATTTGGCGTTGAAGTATGCTTTGGTGTTGCGAGCTAATCACGCTAAAATGATAGCACAAAAGTTTAAGCGGCCTCCAAATTTTACCCAGAGATGCCGCTAAATAAATACAAATAAAAACTACTGACTTCCCATGGCATGTGTAGGGGTGGATCATCGATAGTCTGTGTTTAGACACACAAATTTCTCGGGAAAGTAAATTGAGTTTTTTGGGAGAGAGCGGAGAGGAAAGAGCTCCTCAATACTCTTTCCTACCCCCTATTGCCTAAAAACTGAGTTTAATTTCCCGCAAAATTTGTGTGTCTAAACACGGACATAGCAAATTTTTGTTGGCAGTTGCCAAAATTATTTTGTATGTATGGCAACTTTCAACTGAAGTTGCGAATCTCAGTTGACGAAGCGGTTATTTTTCAGCAACCACCTATTTTCAGTTGCAGTCATGATGAAATAATAAGGTGGCGTAAAATGACCAGATCATGATGAAATAATAAGGTGGCGTAAAATGGCCAGTAGTGGGATTCTGTAACTCATTTTTGCTGTTATCGATAATTGTCGGTAAAATTAAAATGCTTATAATTTCGATAATTAACGAAAAGTTTCGGTAAGTTAAAGTATAGTACACATTGACAAGCAAAACTGACAGTCATCGAGGTCTATTTCGTGAATATCAAAGCCTAACTGAAAAATTTCTTTTGTAATCTCTAAATAATACCGTAAATATTGTATTTCAAACGTTTTTAGCTAAATAAAAGTTGTTATTTGCCGGAAAATTGTCCTAAAAGTACGTTGACTGTCAGTTTTGACTGTTAGTGTGTACTCCCCTTTACGATGAATAAAAAGTAGTCGCTAGCCTCTACCGACACAAACAGTGATGCCAACTTTTCTTTATGTTTTTTGTTATAATTTTGCGATTTAATTTTACCGATTTTTGTCGGTAACAGCAAAAATGAGTTACAGAATCCCACTACAGATGATTGGTTTCAATCTGTCAAATTTTTTGTTATTGTGAATAAATTGTATGAAAACGTAAACAAACGTTCTGACATATTGAAGAATTGTTGGCAAAAACAGAGTTGTATTTGTGCTACTTACGTGACCTGTTAAATAGATCTTGGACCAGATGATTGGTTTCAATCTGTCAAAATTTTTGTTATTGTGAATAAATTGTATGAAAACGTAAACAAACGTTTTGACATATTGAAGAATTTTTGGCAAAAACAGAGTTGTATTTGTGCTACTTACGTGACCTGTTAAATAGATCTTGGTTGCAGTGAATATTTTCGAAGAAACAAGAAGTAAAATAGAAAGGAAAATAAATATTTTCTTAACAATTGTTGATTCTTTGCATCATTAATTAATGATCAAAAATATGGTGAAAAAAAAGGAGAAAACAACAGTTTGAAATATTAATTGATAAATTGAGTGTAACTCCAATGTTTCATTGTTGAATAAAATTGATTTTTATTTTGCCTCCGTTAACTTCCCGTACATTTCTTCAAAAAATAATTCCACTAAACTTATCATTTTAAAATAGCTTTTCTGGCGAATTGTGCGTTTTGGATTGAATATAGAGTTCACAAGTTTGAAAAAACACTGGTCGTTAACACGTTTATTGACCATCCAGTTGGGTTGGCTTTAATCATACAACATTTCATCTCAGTCGCGCTGGCAATTGACAACGCAACTCAAGTTTATTGGCAATGCGTAATCGACCCCTTACTATTGATGATTTGTTTCCGAAGAATGTCTTCTTCTACTGAAAAATCAGTATCGATGACTTCGTCTATAGAAAAATGTTACCATAGATGACTTCCAAAAAGACTTGTCCATTTGGTCTCCTTATAGCTGACTACTTATGTCAGTCTTCTCTGCGACAAAATTTAAAATTTGTATTACGCAAAGCGATAGAAAAATGTTACCATAAATGACTTCCAAGAAGACTTCTCCATTTGGTCTCCTTATAGCTGACTACTTATGTCAGTCTTCTCTGCGACAAAATTTAAAATTTGTATTACGTAAAGCGATAGAAAATAATCGCCGATAAGAAGTTATTGGCGATGTAGCGGAGCGTTTTTCGTTTTGATTTGAATAAATGAGAAAAAATATCAGAACAAATTGTAAACAAAAGGAATATTTTTCTAAAATTATAAGCTCAGTGGAACAATTTTTTGATGACAGAGGAAATATACTTAACGTAGCTTTTATAAGAAGATATTTAAGAGGAAAATCTAATCCTTTAGAACTGCATCAGTGTTGTGAGTAGATGTTTTTTTTATATAGTAGAGGCATTAAAAACACTTTAAAATAGCCGTAGGTGAACAGTCATGCAGCCACTTCTTAACTGTTTTTTTGCAGAAGCAAGTTTTCAAAGATCCCATGGCAATGACTTTTACCTCGGTATGGCTCAACCCACATTGTCAGTGGTATCAAGTGTTGCAGTCAATAGAGGAAAAATTGTGTAAACGTTGGTGTAGTTGCGGTATTCTTATTATTAGCTATTTTTCTCTTTATTATAGCTTTAAAATAAATCCACACTCCGCAACATCTTTCCTGTTTTGTTGTTATTTTTGCCATTATTTATTAAGAAACAACTTTACATTAATTCAAAGCCATCTGCCCAAAAAAAGATTGAATTAAATCATATTATATATTTATCTTTACACTACTCCAGCACAATAAAAAAGCTTAAAGCTATATGTAACACCAGAAAACGTATATAATATTAAACAAATTCACTTAAAATAAATGAAAATGTTATTTAATGTTGGCGACATTTCCTGAGTATTTCAGCCATGTAAAACTTCTCTACAAAAGTGGTGTCTTAGACACGTCGTTCGGACTCGGCGATAAACTGTAGGTCCCATATCATTGAGCTAATATGAATCGGGGTGCGCTCATTGATATGAGAGAAGTCTCCCTTGTCCCTTATGGGATGTTTGTGGAACAATTATATATATTATATATCCTTCACATCCCTCTGATAACAAATCCCCCTGTAACAAAAAAGCAAATTCCAATTTCGGTTTTTTAACGTTGTACGTTTTGCACTTGTTGTTTTTTTTTTGTTGTTCTTGTTCTTTATTGATAATGCCTATTTAAAATTATTATAATTTACTTGTTGTTATGTTTTATTTTTCAAATTAAAAAAAAAAAACTTGAAATCAATATACATATTTTTGAGAAATAAATTACAATAAAGAGAGTTGATAGATGACGATCGATTTTATCGTTGATATCCGTTTTGGGAGTTTCATATACATATTTTCATTGTAAAATAACTTAAGGCCTTTTCATTGTGTAGTAAAAGTAGATAAATGTTGGGAGCATGGTTTTAATGGAGATGTGTAAGGTGTTCGTTCCATTGAGAATTAGTTTGGGACTGTTATCCTAACGGCAGAAAGTGGGGAGGTGGGTGGAGGAAGCAATCTAGAAGTTAATGGGTTTGCCAAAGGCAGCGGCAACATTAGCTTCACGCAAAGCTTCGGCGCAGGTCTGCAAAGAAGAATGGAACAAAAAAGTTAACATTTAAAGACATTTGATTTATAACAATATTAACTTACAGGATGGGCATGACAGACACGGGCAACATCTTCGGCGGAGGCACCATATTCCATGGCCAAGACAGCTTCATTGATAAGTTCACCGGCAGACTAAAATGAAAATACATTATAATTAGATTGCTATAAAATCAACATTGATTCCATTTCTACTTACGGGACCAATGATGTGTGTGCCCAGCACACGATCTGTAGCCTTATCAGCCAAAACCTTAACAAAACCATCAGTTTCGTTGTTGGTCTTGGCACGAGAATTGGCCAAGAATGGGAATTTGCCTACTTTGTATTCAACGCCTTCTTGTTTCAAGGCTTCTTCGGATTTGCCAACCCACGCAACTTCGGGATGTGTATAGACAACAGATGGTACACAGTTGTAATCAATGTGTACATGGCCGCCCAACATACCCTCAACACAAATGATACCCTCATCTTCAGCTTTGTGGGCCAACATGGGACCATGAATGCAATCACCAATGGCATAAATGTTTGGTACGGTGGTTTGGAAATGATCATTGACAGGAATGCGTCCTCTATCGTCTTTAACAATGCCAACATTCTCCAAGCCCAAACCTTCGGTATATGGACGACGACCAACGGATACCAACAAGGCATCACATCTCAATTCTTCCTTTTCACCAGTCTTGGCATTTTCCACTTGGACTGTAACAATGTCACCATCGCGGGTAGCCGACAACACCTTGGTGCCGGTCTTGAACTTCAAACCTTGTTTGGCCAAAACCTTTTGGAAAGTTTTCGACACCTCACCATCAATACCAACACCACCAATGGTATCCATAAATTCAACGGCAGTAACCTCAGCACCCAAACGACACCACACTGAACCCAATTCCAAACCAATAACACCGGCGCCAATAACAATCATGTGTTCGGGAACTTGTTTCAAGGCCAAAGCACCGGTAGACGAAACAATGACTTCTTCATCAATTTCAATACCAGGGAATGGTGTAACTTCTGAACCGGTGGCAATCATAATGTTTTTAGTTTGTACAGTCTCTACGGAGCCATCATCTTTCTTAACCTGGACCTCGGTGGGAGAGGTAATGGTACCGAAACCAGTCAACTGGGTGACTTTGTTCTTCTTGAACAATTGAGCAATGCCACCGGTTAAAGCTTTTACTGCGTTGCTCTTTTGGGTCATCAATTTCTCCAAATCCAAAGAGACATTGCCGCAAACAATACCACGATTATCCAAATCGCCGGAATGGGCCATGTGATAGTAATGGGAGTTGTTAAGCAAAGCTTTGGAAGGAATGCAACCAACATTAAGGCAGGTACCACCCAAAGTGGGATTCTTTTCAACGCTGACAGTCTGTAAGTGAAAGGTAAGCAGATTAAGATCAGTCTGAATGGAGAGAGAGGAAATGACCGTTTGACTTACCTTCATACCCATTTGGGCAGCTTTAATGGCAGCAACATAACCACCAGGTCCAGAACCAATGACAACCAAATCGGCTTCATGTGTGGTGGAATAAAAACGGCCGTTCAAGGCACCCAAAATGGCGCCATTGGTGCGCAATGGGGTCTGAAAGAAGAAAAATAAATGGGATTGATTAGTAAAATACAGGACAAAATTATTTCCGAAAGTACATCTAAACGTTGCCAAGTGAAACTTTTTGTGTGTGGGAAAATCGAATATTGAACAAAAGTGTGTGAAAAGCTTGGCACAATGGATACCATTGTCAAAACAAAAACAACAAAAAATATATATCGTTGTAATCAGGGTCCCATGGGCTATCGA
This sequence comes from Musca autumnalis, assembly GCF_047663935.1. NCBI lineage: Eukaryota > Metazoa > Arthropoda > Insecta > Diptera > Muscidae > Musca > Musca autumnalis. The sequence goes on from NW_027412450.1 coordinate 910,351, forward strand.
CGGTAGACATGGCGCTCACTTTACGGAACTTAAAGGGTCAAAAAAAAAACGTGGATTTTTTAAATTAATTTCATTAGTTGACCTGAGTGAAATGTTAAATTAATTTTTTTAGTTGACTTGATGCCTCAAAACGTGGATTTTTTTAAATGAATTTCTTTAGTTGACCTGTGGCCCCAAAACGTGGATTTTTTAAATGAATTTCTTTAGTTGACCTGTGGCCCCAAAACGTGGATTTTTTAAATGAATTTCTTTAGTTGACCTGTGGCCCCAAAACGTGGATTTTTTAAATGAATTTCTTTAGTTGACCTGTGGCCCCAAAACGTGGATTTTTTTAAATGAATTTCTTTAGTTGACCTGTGGCCCCAAAACGTGGATTTTTTTTAAATGAATTTCTTTGGTTGACCTGTGGCCCCAAAACGTGGATTTTTTAAATGAATTTCTTTAGTTGACCTGTGGCCCCAAAACGTGGATTTTTTTAAATGAATTTCTTTAGTTGACCTGTGGCCCCAAGCGTGGATTTTTTTAAATGAATTTCTTTAGTTGACCTGTGGCCCCAAAACGTGGATTTTTTTAATGAATTTCTTTAGTTGACCTGTGGCCTCAAAACGTGGATTTTTTTAATGAATTTCTTTAGTTGACCTGTGGCCCCAAAACGTGGATTTTTTAAAGAATTTCTTTAGTTGACCTGTGGCCCCAAAACGTGGATTTTTTAAATGAATTTCTTTAGTTGACCTGTGGCCCCAAAACGTGGATTTTTTAAATGAATTTCTTTAGTTGACCTGTGGCCCCAAAACGTGGATTTTTTAAATGAATTTCTTTAGTTGACCTGTGGCCCCAAAACGTGGATTTTTTAAATGAATTTCTTTAGTTGACCTGTGGCCCCAAAACGTGGATTTTTTAAATGAATTTCTTTAGTTGACCTGTGGCCCCAAAACGTGGATTTTTTTAAATGAATTTCTTTAGTTGACCTGTGGCCCCAAAACGTAGATTTTTTAAATGAATTTCTTTAGTTGACCTGTGGCCCCAAAACGTAGATTTTTTAAATGAATTTTTTTAGTTGACCTGTGGCCCCAAAACGTGGATTTTTTTTAATGAATTTCTTTAGTTGACCTGTGGCCCCAAAACGTGGGTTTTTAAATGAATTTCTTTAGTTGACCTGTGGCCCCAAAACGTGGATTTTTTAAATGAATTTCTTTAGTTGACCTGTGGCCCCAAAACGTGGATTTTTTAAATGAATTTCTTTAGTTGAACTGTGGCCCCAAAACGTGGATTTTTTAAATGAATTTCTTTAGTTGAACTGTGGCCCCAAAACGTGGATTTTTTAAATGAATTTCTTTAGTTGAACTGTGGCCCCAAAACGTGGATTTTTTAAATGAATTTCTTTAGTTGAACTGTGGCCCCAAAACGTGGATTTTTTAAATGAATTTCTTTAGTTGAACTGTGGCCCCAAAACGTGGATTTTTTAAATGAGTTTCCTTTGTTGATATTTAAATTATTCTTAAGTTAACCCGAAGACCCAAAACGTGATTTTTAAATATTTTTTATGTGACCTGAGCCCACAAACCGTAGAGGCAATAAAAAGGTAATTTTTGTAAACAAATCTTTTGAGGTTTCCTTAGGCCACAAATGTTGATTTTTAAACAAATATTTTGTGGTGTCTTCAGGATTCAGATATCCTGTACATAATTGTACTCAGCAACTACTGCAACGAGACAATGACATTGTGTTGCTGTCTTCTCCTGTAGATGGTCCCTGTTGCAGTTCTAAGTGCTGCATTCTGATAGGTTTGTATTCAAAACATTTCTATAATATTGTTGTGAAATGAAGACGCTAAGAGGTACAAGTTCTGTTTATGTTGCGGTTCACAACAGCAAACTAAAGTAAACAATTGAAAAATAAATACCGACTGACATAAAATTAGTTTAAGCTCACACTTGCATTCGTAAAAATATCTATACTTATCGCCTTCAAGCTCTTTACTTCTAGCGGAATTCCCTACTTCATTCTACTGAGTTTTGAAATCTTAACCATTGATGAGGGTAGTATTCTGAACTCCTCAATACTATTTTATGAAGCGTCATATTCTGGTTTTTACTTTTTGCTGTTGATCGGTAATGTAAACATATGTTTCCATTAATATCCCCGAAGGGACATACACACGTGCTCAAAATAATAGATACACCTTGCACATTCTTACTGAAAGTTCAAAAGAACGGTTCTATTTTCGTTACTTTTTATTGCATACGATATTATTTCCCTCCAGAATTTGATTCGAACATTGTGGTTAATATTTATGGATAAAAACGATGAAAGTAGGCTACGGAATGTCTCTTGGGTTAAGTCAAGAAGTAAGGTCCTGTATTCCAAATTTTGTTAGGAAAGTGGTGTGGTAGGGGGTTAAGATTCGAAAATACAAGCTACTAGTCCATTGTATTATTTTCAGCAATATTTTACATGCAAAATTAATAAAAGTTTATTATTTCCCATTATAACTAAAGTGTATCTATTATTATGAGCAGCAAGTATTGGAAATGTTTCAATTTACACCTATGTCCTGTAAGAAAATACCAGGTTAAATTGTGTGAACTTAAAGTAGTAATACTCTAAATCTTTTACCTCCATTAATAACAAATAATCATTTGTATACCAATTTAACCTACATTAACCCTGATATGTTTCTCAGCGATTAAAACCAATCCAAATCCATCAATATTGTAATCTAAAATAATCTAACAATTTGCATAGGTATTTGCGAAACCAGCTGATCTATGGACAATTATGAAACTCTTGTTAACATTTGTTGTTAAGTATATGGGGTGCTTGTTGGCGGCGGCTACTGATAAGTGATAACGTAATCTCTGCAAATATGACGGCTACATACAATCAAACAATTTTAGATTAGAAATCGGCAGATTTGTGAAATTGTTAACAATACATACCACGTTTCCAACAGAGTTTTCATTGTGACTTCAACCATAATCAGCAAACAAAATGTAATCTGAATTTTAAAAATCAAAATCCATGACCCCCCATGAGTTTTATAACACTCATTAAGAAGCAGTTGAAGTAATCATACGATAAGTCGATGGAACAACTACAACAAAAAAAGCACACCTCCTAATGATGAATTAGGGAGGGATTCCCAAATATATCAATTCATTAAGTCCACCCCGACTAAAAACGTACACTAACTACATCTCTGCATTGCATACAGCTTTCTCTCTCCTCTCTCTCTCTCTTGGGTATCTAGATAAATTGGGTGAAAAAATCACCTCTTTCACTCCATGCATTTTTGTGTCATTTAAAAAGAATTAACACTTTTTCGTTCATAAAATGGCAAATTTTCTTTTAAATATTTGTTAAGGTTTGTATAATATACCCATTGTTCACAATTTAATTACTTGTCATTGCTGTCATAACACTTTTTTGCCAACATTTTACACATTCATCATTGCATAATCACACTGTCTGATTTTGTTCATCCTGCTTTCATCATACTTTTTCCCGACACTTCACTTGGGTTTTTTACACTGTCTTTTTTCCTTAATTTCCTGATTTAATTCCTCTACAGGATGTCTCACCTTGAGGGCACCAACCAAAACGTTACGAATGGTGCACTGCATATTTAATTTATTCCAATATTAATTGCAAATTGAATTCGGCAAAAATTTTTTCTCTCGATTTTTTTTTTTCGCGGCGCTGCCCGTTCGTCGTCGTCCGTTAGAGAACGAAGTCAATGCTGTTGAAACGGTTTACGGCGTTGTGACTGAATTGTCAGATAAATGTGAGAGATAAACATGAATGCATGAGAAGGTAGCAATTGTCAGAGTTGCTAGAATTTAGTGCGAATTACCAATTACTAAATACTTGGATTTTATGAATTATTAAAATTAATTTAATAAGACGTAGGGGATGGAAGATACCAAGGAACGGTCCTGACCGGTTTTAACATGGCAAAGCCCAGGATTTATCTTGGTCCCTCTTTCATCCCAAGTGGACACTGACCTCCCCGTGGTGTCACCTGGGGAACTGCCTTTAACACCCGTTAAAGGTAGTGAGCTAACATGTGCCGCGCGTTCACCCATAAGAACGTTAAAAACTTGGGTTTGGGCGTCGGGTTAGTAACCCTCCCCTAGAAAAAACAGCCTACTATGAAAAAACGAAAGAAAAGAAAAACAAACCCCTCTAAAGTTGACGAACCCCGCAAACGTTTTAAGGACCATGATCTGCGAATCTGCACCTGGAATGTTCGCACTCTTTATAGAGAAGGTGCAGTCTTCGCATTGGCAGACGTACTTGAAAAGTACAAGACCGATATTACTGCCATACAGGAAATACGATGGATTGGGAAAGGCGTCACAACAACACCTAAAGGTGACGCACTGTATTATAGCTGCCATGACGTAAAGCATGAGTTTGGTTGTGGATTCGTAGTTAGTCGGAGACTAAAACATCTTGTATCCAGCTTCACTCCAGTGAATGAAAGACTTGCTGCAATTCGAATAAAAGCTAAATTCTTCAACATCAGCTTTATTTGCGCTCATGCTCCCACTGAAGAAAAGGATGAACAGACCAAAGATATATTTTACGAGCGCTTAGAAGAAACATATGACCGTTGCCCTGCCCATGACATTAAAATCATTCTAGGCGATTTTAATGCCAAAATTGGAAAGGAGAATATCTTTGGCCCAACAGTCGGGAAATTCAGTCTCCACAGTGAAACATCTGACAATGGTATGAGACTGATAGACTTTGCAGCTGCAAAAAACATGGTAGTTAGCAGTACCAGATTTAATCATCTCGATATTCATAAGGGCACCTGGCTGTCTCCAGATCAGAAAACAAGAAACCAAATTGATCATGTTGTGATAGATGGAAGACATTCATCGAGCGTGTTGGATGTACGATCGTTCCGAGGCGCAAACATTGATTCGGACCACTACCTTGTTGCAGCAAAGGTACGCACCCGCTTAAACGTAGCAAACAAAGTACGAACAGACACAACACGAAAGTTAGACATCGGTAAGCTGCAATCACAACAGATAGCCACAGCATATTCCACTCAACTAGCCCAATTGCTTAATCAAAGCCCTCCTCATCCCGATAACATATCAGCGCAATGGCAAAGCATTGCCCACTCCATGCAAACAGCCGCAAAATCCATACTTGGATACCAGAGACCTCCACCAAGGAATCCATGGTATGATGAGGAGTGTCGTGCTGCCACCGAAGAGAAAAATGCGGCATATAAGGCTACTTTACAATCCGTAGCAACGCGTAGCGCACGAGAGAGATACAGGGAGAAAAGGAGAGAGGAGAAACGTCTTTTCCGCAGGAAAAAGAGAGAGATGGAAAAGCGGGAGTGTGAAAAAATCGAGATGTACAGGAGCCAGAATGAAGTCCGAAAATTCTACCAAAGAGTCAAGCATCAAACTGATGGCTTTGGTACAGGCACATCCTCCTGTAGAGACCAGCAAGGTAATTTGGTAACTGATACAGATAGTGTACTCAGGATATGGAAAGAACATTTTTCAAATCTGTTGGTATCCAATAGCAGCGAAGACGACGAAGATACCACAGTCCCAATCCCAGAAGATGGTATTGAATGTATACCGCCCAGCCAAGATGAGGTAAAGACAGCAATAAATCGGCTGAAGAATAATAAGGCAGCAGGGGCCGATGGCTTACCAGCCGAGCTGTTCAAAACCGGAGGCGACACGCTGATAAGGTGTATTCATCAGCTAGTTAGCACCATCTGGCAGGAAGAACGAGTACCCGACGATTGGAACCTGAGTATCCTGTGCCCCGTCCACAAGAAGGGAGATAAGACTGTATGCTCTAACTATAGGGGCATAAGTCTACTCCCTATTGCCTACAAGATCGTGTCAGGGATATTGTGCGAACGACTAAAGCCAATGGTCAACGAGATTATTGGACCATACCAATGCGGCTTTAGACCTGGCAAGTCCACCATTGACCAGATATTTACCCTGCGGCAAATCCTGGAGAAGACCCAAGAGATGCAGATCGACACCTACCACCTTTTTGTCGATTATAAAGCAGCCTTCGACAGTCCGCTGCGCTCAAAGGTATTCCAAGCCATGTCTGAATTTGGTATTCCCGCAAAGCTCATCCGGCTTTGTAAAATGACTTTAACTGACACGAGGTCCTCGGTTAAAATAGGAAAGAACCTCTCCGAAGAGTTTGGTACCAAAAGAGGTTTCAGACAAGGAGACAGCCTTTCGTGTGACCTCTTCAACATCCTGCTAGAAAAGGTTATACGAGAGGCAAACGTCAAAAGAAGTGGCACAATCTACACCAATAGTCACATGTTACTTGCTTATGCTGATGATATAGACATCATGGGTCGATCAGTAAAAGAAGTAACTGATACCTTTATAAAAGTCGAAGGAGAATCTGCTAAAGTGGGTCTGGCGGTAAACGGTGAGAAGACCAAGTTGATGGTGTCGACGCGCAATGCGTCCATTGAGCTCGGACCGACTGTGGAAGTTGGTTCCTATAATATTGAGGTAGTAAAAGACTTCGTCTACCTCGGCACCTCCGTCAACACAACAAACGACATCAGTTGTGAAATAAAAAGAAGAATTGTATTGGCCAACAGATGCTACTTTGGATTAAGTAAGCAGTTTAAAAACAAAGCCACATCTCGTCAAACAAAAATAACGCTCTACAAAACACTGATACTACCCGTGCTGATGTATGGCTCCGAAGCCTGGGTACTTGCGCAAGCAGACATGGCAGTGCTTGGTGTGTTTGAGAGAAAAATTCTTCGAAAGATCTACGGACCAATCTGCGTTGACGGTGAATATCAACGTCGCATGAACCACGAGCTGTATCTGCTATACAACGACATCAATATTGTTAAACGTATCGAGATGCAGCGATTGCGTTGGCTAGGCCATATCAAAAGAATGAGCGATGATGAACCCACTAAAAAGGCGTATGAATACATGCCACATGGCGGTGCACGCAGAATTGGCAGGCCAAGGAATAGATGGCGCAAACAAGTGGATGATGAGATGACAAGGCGCGGTATTCCAGAGAGCAAAGCAACAAATAGAGAGGAATGGAGATCTCTTCTTAGTTCGGCCTATAGAACAAATGTTCTGTAATGGGCCAGCTAAGTAAAGTAAGTAAGTAAGTAATTTAATAATTAAATTAATAATTAAATTAATAATAATTAAATTAATAATTAATTAATAATTAATATAAATAATTAAATTAATAATAATTAATTTAATAAATAATTAAATTAAAAAAAAATAATTAACAAATTTAATAATTAAATTAAGGATTTACAAGAATAAGAGGAAATGGAGCAGGATGAATGTTTGTACTGGATTCGGATCGACCTGAGATTTTTACCACAGATAGGGCTTGCTGATAACGCCAATATATGTATATATAATGGACAGGAAATCCATACTTCCCGAGATATAGGCTCCGAAATGTCAAAAAATCCCTTGGTTTTGACGATATGTTTAGTTTAAATCGAAATTTTTTCATATATAGCCGGCCTTCGGCCGGGGCCTTAAGACTTTCTCCTATGGACAGAAACAGACTAAAGATGCAATAAAAATGCAAGCCATTGCGAAATATCCCAGAATAAATAAAATGCATTTATTACTTGTGTAAAACAGTAATACAAAGAACTTTATTATATAAACACAAATTAAAAAAAGTTTCCAATAAATTCAATCACATCTGAGTTTACTTTCTCCGTTCTCCAATTAATCCAAGCGCATCTGATTTTGCTTCATCCATCACTAGTTCAGCTTTCGACATGGACTCCAACTGGACTCCACTCCATTAAAAATTTCCGTCTCGTGAATTACCGCAAAAATGTTCGCAACTTAAGTTTTTATTTATTTATTTTATAACAAATTCTTAGAAATGTGATGTTTTTTTTTTCTTTTTTTTTTTTTGTAGGGATCTCTAAAGCAACTGTATATAATATGTATCCAACGGAGTGAATTTTTCATAACTCCATATGGACTGCATCCAAGGATATTGTGAAATCATAACTCCACATGCACAACTTCCAAAGTTTTTTGCTGGGTAAATAGGTCTGTACGATAACCCAAAAGTTTGTACAAATTTGCACAAACTTTTACAAAATGCTGTTCGATAACAAACTTGTAAAGTAAAAGAGAGCGAATTTGGAGACAATTGTGAGAGAATTTTGGAGAGTTTTGTTAACAAGTTTTTTCAAGGAAAATTTTTCTTGTAAGAATTTGCAAGTTTGATCAGCTGATTTAAATTCGAATTCTTTGTGACGGACTTCTTGCCAAAAACATAAACAAACGTTTGGTTATTAAAATAAATAGAAATAAAAAAGTGAAAAAATATTAAATAAACTATGAAAAACGATAATGTTAGTAAAACCACTTATTTTGTAGTTTGTGGTGACTATATTTTTATTTTATTATTTGTTTATTTAATCATATCAGCCAACTTCTTCTTCTTCTTCTTTATCAAATCAGCTGACTTCTTGCAAGTGTTGGCAAATTGCTCTTCGATAACAATCATGGTAGAATAAGAAAAGGTAGCAGCAATACACAGCTGACTGAACTGGGTTGTAACGTTAGTGTCAAATTTCATATGACATTTTATACGTTTATTTCTATTTCGATGTACATTAGGGACATATATTTTTTGAGAAAAAAATATATCATTCGGAAAAAAACCATTTTCCAGAAAGACTTCTTCATATCAATGATATGTAACTTCCTCCAAGTTCGAACGATAAGCCAAGCAGTAAATCCCCGCTTGTAGAGGCGATACAACGTTTGTTAATATGTGAGGTATTTTGTTAAAATTTAAAGAAATAAAGCCCTAATAAACATGTGCTTCTTTGATTTCTAAAACAAAACATTGAAACAGCTTCTCCTTTTTCTATGAATTTCCAGCGACCCCAAACTTGTCTGCAAGAATTCTACTTTCTGCGAGAATTTATGCATTTAGTGGAATGATGTGGAAACATAAAAATTGAAAATGTAACGAATTTTCATTCATGTTTTCCAAAATATTCAACCAAATGTGAAACATTATTAGTTTTTTAAATTCCAATAATTTATAGACATTTCCTTGTTTTGTTTACAAATACAACTGGCAGTAACGTTACAAACAAAAACAAATTCCTTTGTGGTTGTTGTTCGAGTTGTATTTGTAGTAGTATTAACTTTACCTTGTATTTGTTCTACCATGGATAACAATCTGCAAATTTTTAGCTTCGAGAGAGTAAAATTTGTGGAGAGAGGTTACTGAGAACTTGCAAATAATTTTCACTTGCGGAGTTATTGTACAGACCTAATAACACATTCATATAAGTTTTGTTCCTTCATTTTTTTATGGTTAAAGTGGTAAAAGATAAAACCAGAAAAGTAAAGGAATGAAAAACGGTATATCTGGGACCAAATTCTTTTTCTATGAAAATGTGAAATGAAAAACATTTCCTTTATAATTTCTTTCATTTGACAGTTTTCTCCTTTATACAAGTTTTCATTTCACATTTTCATAGAAACAGAATTGAACACCTGGTAGCAATGTCAAAAAGAAACATAAAAATTCACTTTTCTTCTTTTATTTCAAAGTTTTTAATTTTGTTTTGTCAGCGATCGCTTTTTTTTGTTTTTGTCCATTTTTCTCTTCATTGTCAAATAATCGACAAACAAATGTCGAAAAATCAGTTCTACCCGAATCAGTTTTAGCCGAAGAAATTTGTCTGGTAGGCTGTGGTAGAAGAGAAAGGCATTTTTGCTCTCCCTCCTCACCCTCTCCCATAAAAATTGCTTCCAGTTTTACCACTTTTTGGGGTTAAGGAACGCTTTGCAGGTTAAAAATGGTAACCTCAGGTAAGAAAAGGAACACAACTATAAATTCAGAGGTTTGTTAGTCGATGGTCAGACTAGCATGATTTCAACATGGCGACGTCAAGTTTATAGGCGAGGGGTATGAAGTAGTGAAACCCATGTACATGGTTTTCTGCGTTTGTTATGTTGCCTCTTCTTGTTTTTCGTTGCAAGATTTTTCTTCCATTTTCTTTCATTTTTATTTTCTCAAGCAAACGTTAACAACAAAACAAACATAAAAAGATTTAATAAAAACATTTAATTAATGAAATAGTGAAAATTTAACTATTAATATTAATTTAATTATTAATGTTAATAATTTTGTGTTGTTTTTTTGGTTTATTTATGTCTTTTTTGTTTTTATTGGTATGAGAAACACAACAAACGCGAATGGTAAAATAAAGAGGACACGCAAAAATCTTAAATTTCACGTTATCGTGTGTGGACACTAACGAAACTTTAACGAAATTGGTTTCAAGAAACCTTGCTAGTCTGACCATCGATTTAGGAAAGCAGTAACACTATGTTTACATTTACGAAATCCACTCGATTTCAACCGTCAATTCCATTGCTCAAACGTCAAATGAAATCCACTCGATTTCATATGAGTTTTCATTTGACGTATACGCAATGGAGTTGACAGTTGAAATCGAGTGGATTTCGTAAATGTAAACATATAGTAAGTTTACATTTACGAAATCCACTTGATTTCAACTGTCAATTCCATTGCCTAAACGTCAAACGAAATCCAATGGATTTGAGATGAGTTTTCATTTGACGTATACGCAAAGGAATTGACAGCTGAAATCGAGTGGATTTCGTAAATGTAAACCAAGCAATAGTCTAAGAGAATTTTCTCAATCAAACACCAAGGGATTGGCTTGTAGGAATACACCTATATTACCCTTTAAAGTTTTCGGCATTTTTAAAAGAAGACCCTATTGCGGGATATCTATACGTTCTAGGGAAAAAAGTTACTTGATTAAAAAATGCTTAAAAAGTCTCACAAATATCATTTTTACATAAATTTTTACATTTTCTCGCTAACTGGCTAATCTCTCCCAAACTGAGTACTTAACTTAACCCATCAAATAACATCACCGTTACTCCACTCTCATACAACTATGTCTGCCTGTCAAAAAATGACATTCAGGGTCGCCAATATAATAATAATAAGGCAGATAATGCCCAGATAATGCAAACTAAAGTAAAAAGTTAGAGATCCACGGCAGGCAGCGCAGAAAATTGTTAACGAAAAAACCTAATCTAAAAACATAAACAAAACAATAGAAAAAAGAAAACAAAACCCAATAAAAAATAGCAACAATTGTTGGCTGTAAAAAATCTTATGAATTTCGTAACAATTCTGGCCAAATTGTGTGGACAAAAAGTTTTTCGTGTCTGCCAGCAACGGAGGAGATACGTATAAAAAAACCTATTAAAAACGCAAGTGAAGGCTACACAAAAAAAAGAAACGACTTTAAGGCAGTGGTTTGGTTTTTAGGGGAGAGACACACAACAAGCAGCAGAAAGCAAATGAACGACACTATTGATCCGTTTTTGTAAAAACTCTTTTTTTACTTTAGATTTTGTTGAATTTTTTCAATTTTTTTCTTATAATTAATTTCGGAAAAAAGAAAACGTGCATAATAAGACGCTCGCGAAAAGGTGTTTTTCGACAAAGATCCCCTTTTTTCTACAAAAAAGGGGTTCCAGCCATATAAAGAAAATAAGCAACCAACAAATAACAAAAACAACTTTTTGTAAAAATAAATTTACACTTGGACGACGACACATATAAGGGACCATCAATCATGATGAACAATTACAGTAACATGATGATGGGCGAACAGTTTCGCAAAATGGATTCAAACTATTCGCCCAAATCATCGCCACATGGTGGACGATCACCCGTAGTCTCACGTCAAGATTCATCGGGTACATTAAAGGCCACAATATCGCTGGGGAAAACGCCAACGATAATCCAAACGGGACCATTCTATTCGATGAAAGAACCACCGGGGAAGGGTGAGCTGACGGGCGATAAAGATCTCATGACTGAATATGGTTTACATCATACACTAACAAAATTTAAGGATAAGAAAGTCAAAGAATCACTGTCCTCATTTTTGCCCAATCTGCCAGGAATATATGACGGCATGAATAATTTGGTAAGAAGAAACAAAAGAAAAATATTTTCAATAATTTATATTAAGATAATATTTTTTAATAATGTGTATTTTGTTTGTGATGACCTTGAAAAACAAAACAAAAAAATGGATTTCTGGAAATGGGTACATACATCATCTATCTACCTACACACCTGCCATAGAGAGGAAACAAAGGCTAGCTGCAGGAATAAATAAAGTGGTTGTATAGATTTTTCGTAGAAGTTGAATGCGTCGTAGTAAAGAAAGGATGCAAAAACCGACTATTTTGAGCTTACTCACATCTTTGAAGTGATGTTAGGCATGATTGTGAAATTAGAATACATTGGAAAATAGTGTCTGGCTTTTTTTAATGTGCCTTTATTATTCAAATGTTGGAAAAATCGTTCTTTTTTTCAACTATAAAGTAATAATGGATTCCACGTGTCAACTATTAAGACATAACTCTGGTACAAGTTACTAATTTCAGATCTACCATATTTCAGATATTAACAATCGTTCCATTCCATTCGGATTGTTATACCTAGGATTTTCTTTACAAGTGTTGAAATTGGGTCATTATTGATAGATTTCTCCAAGAAATTTGTTTGCGTTCATAATAATTGCAATCTATCATTGGCAAAATTTTCACCAAACTTACACAAACAATTATTACGGCAACATCTCAATGAACAGTTATTGAAACCTTCCAAATATATGCTGTGACCTCTCATGCGTTTTACTGTAAATAGACGACCGATAGTCTTCACTACCTATCCACATGGCAGTGAAACATGGGAAATCCCATTATTAGGTAATCGCAACCATGGTGCAGTGGTAAGAACTTCCGCCATGCACTCAGAAGGTCTGCGGTTAAATTTCTGACCAAAACATAAAACAATTTTTGTGGTAGAAAATCCCTTCAGTGCAATGTTGGCCACATTTCCTGAATAGTTCACTCATGAGCAACTTCTCTAAAAGTAGTGTCGTAAGAGAAAAAGTAGATCAGCTAAAGTGTTGTCAGCACTACTTGAACTCTGGAAAATGTTATGGTTGCTGACGAACTTGTCTCGTAGAGCACACCTGGAGTGTGAGGGTGAAGTTTACAGTTCCTTACAGATATACTTTAAAAACCTTGTTGACCTCGAATCTGCGAGAATGTCGCCCAGAGGACTACAACAGGGTGTGCCAACTTCATAGGGAAGCGAAAAATTTTCCTGTGCATCAACACAGCCAGGTGCTGTCCTCATCATAGCTGCCACAATTTTAGCCACAAGCTTGCCCTACTTTGGCACATCAGGAGAGTTCTTCATGATCTAGATGAAGAGGTCTAAAGGTGCAATATGTCTGTAGACAGGCCTGCTTATTACTCACAACGATGCAGTTGCACACCCGCCATACATCGCAGAAGAGAAACGCCACCTACCAAATATTTAAACCTGATATTCTTGTTGATCTAAGGATTCTCCTCTCTTTCTAGATCAGATCCCTTCTGACATGCCTGGGTGGGGGTCCAATCCATTATGACTCTTACGTCAATATCCGAGCAATTACTGCAACGAAAGCATATCATTGTGTTGCTGTACTGGAAGAATCTTGTTGTTGTTGTAACAGTGTTTTTATTATGTTTATATGTTCGTTCCTCTGTTCAATCTGGCTCAGGATGTATCTCCAGTTCCAGAAAAATGGCTGCTTCGATGGGATGTAGACACAGATCCACTGGAGTTAGATGGATAGGTTTGGCGGGGCAGTTAAAAAGGTGTTGTGTGTCGAGCGGGCCCATGCCGCATACTGGGCATATGTCTTGCACGGCGCGATCGTTTTCCGCCCAATACGAATTTAGGCGACTGCAATATCCCGAGCGTATTTGAGTCAAAACTACTCTGGTTTGACGTGGCAGCTGACGCTCCTCAGCTGCGATAGATGGAGGATGTACTCCGAGTACTTTATAATTGCTTAAGGCCTTGGCAACTGCGTCCTTGCGAATGCTATTCAATCCTGCTTGATATGCTTGTTGATCTAGGGGTTCTCTCCTGTATCGTTGGACCTCTCCCTCTAGAGCATGTATATCCTTCCTGATCTCCCTGAATGGGCCGGGCCTACCCACAAGATGGTGATTGGGATGCCTCACACGATAATATCCAAGCAGGTACTGCAACGAAAGCATCTCATTATGTTGCTTTACAGGAAGAATTTTTGCCTCCTCATGTAGATGGTCCACTGAAGATTTGAGGAGGCACCCTGTCGCTGTTCTCAGTGCGGCATTCTGGCAAGTTTGAATCTTTTTCCAGTTCGTATCACACAATCTCGGGGACCAACTGGAGCCGCATAGCTTACCACAGACCGACCTATCGCGTTATACGTGGCCAACAAGGTTTCTTTATCTGCACCCCAAGTGCTGCCGGCCAGGGACTTGAGGACCTTGTTCCTACTTTTCAACTTGTCGCAGATAGCTGTGGCGTGTGCGCACGACGTGAATGTAGTGTCGAATGTGACCCCTAAAATTTTAGGGCAGTTTGTGGTCGGAATTCTGCTACCGTCGACCACGACATTCAACTCACGTCCAAACTGCGGTGTCCATGTGGTGAACAGAGTGGCTGTAGATTTTGTGGCGAAAATCTGCATATTCCTCGAATGGAAAAAGGTGGTAAGATCGGTTAAATAGTTGTTCAGTCTCTCACAGATGTCATCAGGATAGGTACCCGACGCCAGGATCGTGTAATCATCCGCATACGTCACGATCTCAATGCCGTCTGGAGGGGGTGGAATACAGGAGAGGTAGAGGTTAAACAGTTCCGGAGATATCACCCCACCTTGGGGAACTCCCTGTTTCACTCTACGGGGTTTGGACTTCTTATTCCTGAATTCCATGTACGACTGGCGTCCACACATATAGTTGACTATCCAACGTTTCAAGCTTGGCCGGAGGGTTGACTGCTCAATATGATCAAACAGCGTGGGGTACCTGACAGTATCAAAGGCTTTTGATAAGTCAAGCGCCACCATCACTGTTCTATCTCACGGCCGTCTCTGGTTGAGTCCTTTACAGATATATGTGGTAATGGCGTGCAGCGCTGTTGTCGTGCTGCTTACGGAATCCATGCTGATGATCGGCAACTTGATAGCTATTTCTGATACTGGTGAGGAGCAAGGCCTCAATTGTCTTTGCTACGGGCGACAAAAGCGAAATCGGTCTGTACGATTCACTTTTGCTGGCATCCTTTCCTGGCTTCCATAGTGGGACCACCCTGCCCATTTTCCAGATTTCGGGAACAACGAGGGTGGCTAGCGACAAGTTGAAGACTTTGGTAAGATACTCGACTCCCGGCACATCCAGCTGCTTCAACATTACCATGGAGATTCCATCAGGGCCCAAAGCTTTGGATGATTTAGTGTTAAAACATCACAATGCTCTAAGCTGTTGTTGTTCAGCTTGGTTTCTTGCACCGCCGCGACCTTCGAGAGTGACTTAACCGTTGTCCACAAGGCAGGCATTCCGGGATATGCCGCTCCCAACACAGAAAAACTGTACAAATCGAAGAACCTGCCGACATGGGATAGTATAGTACCTAGTAATCAGGATTCCAACCACTAATTTTGGTCGGACTTCTTAGGGGAAAGTAGAGATGTGATACTGCGTTTCCAGATTGATTTGAAAACCCTGCATCTTGGTTTCTTGTGTCAAATCTCGCTGGCCTTATCCCGAAAGCACTATTCTACCATGCACAAGGGTGGCTTAACATCGAATGACACCGGTCCGCGTCGGACCACTTTATTTGTCGGTCTGCTATAATTACTCTACCGTCCGCTGTAATTGATCTAGAACGCTATATTTTTGCTTCCGAGTATCTTTTTTCCATAGGCGGTTCAAGTTGGACTATATTGTCCCCTCCATATAACGGTTTTCGGTATTTTTATTTTATTTTGAGGATATTACCTACATTTTCTAATCTAATTAGCTGTAATTTGGCGTTTGAGATTCCTAGCGGTCACAACATCTCGCCACTAACAATTGTCAACATCGATCCAGGTTTTGGTTTAGTCTCCATATAACGGTACTTCCCGATTTTCGGTATTTTGGGAATTTTAGCTACATTTTTTGACCGAACTATCTCTAATTTGACTTTTGAGGTTCCAAGTGGTCGCAAAACATCTCCACCAAAAATTTTTAATATAGGTTAATGTTTTGGTGTAATCCCCATATAACGGTACCTTCCGATTTTCGCTATTTTGAGAATGTCGGCTACAATATTTATTCAAACTACCTGTAATTTGATGTCTGAGTTTCCCAGTGGTCACAACATCTATCCACTAAAAATTGGCAACATAGGTCCATGTTTTGGTATAGCCTCCATATAGCGGTAGCTCCCGATTTTCGGTATTTTGAGGAATTTAGCTATAATTTTTAACGGAATTAGCAAAACATTTCCACCAAAAAAATTTTAACATAGGTCCATGTTTTGGTGTAGCCCTTATATAGCGGTACTTGCCGATTTTCGGGGTTTTGAGGATGTTAGCTACAGTTTTTAGCCGAACTACCTCTAAGTTTACGTTTAAGGTTTCCAGAGGCCACAAAACATCTCCACCAAAAATTGTTAATATAGGTCCATGTTTTGGTATTGTCCCCATATAACGGTACTTCCCGATTTTTGGTATTTTGAGGTTCATTATACCCTACACCACACTGTGGTAAGGGGTATTATGTCTTGTGCATTTTTATGTAGCATACAAAAGGAAACGAAATAGACCCATAGTTCCTTTTGGGGATATACATATAATCACTTTCTGAGTCGATTTATGCATGTCCGTCCGTCTGTCCATGTATTTTTGTTCGCAACGTACAGGTCGCATTTTTTGTCCGATTCAGCTGAAAGGTGGGGACTACAATTTTTTTTAGCCATAGGAAGAACGCTATTGCTTTTGGTGAAAATCGGTTCAGATTTGGATATAGCTCCCATATATATTTTCGGCCGATTTCGCGTATTTGCTGCACCAAACACGCTATATAAGCCCGATTTCAATGATATTTGGAATGTGTGACTGAATTTGGTCTAGAAATAAATGTGCCAAATTATATCGAAATCGGTTCAGATTTGGATATAGCTCCCATATATATTTTCGGCCGATTTTACGTATTTTCTGTACCACACACGCTATATATGTCCGATTTCGATGAAATTTGGAACGTGTGACTGAATTTGGTCTAGAAATAAATGTGCCAAATTATATTGAAATCGGTTCAGATTTGGATATAGCTCCCATATATATTTTCGCCCGATTTCACGTATTTGCTGCACCAAACACGCTATATAAGTCCGATTTCAATGATATTTGGAATGTGTGACTGAATTCGGTCTAGAAATAAATGTGCCAAATTATATTGAAATCGTTTCAGATTTGGATATAGCTCCCATATATATTTTCGGCCGATTTCGCGTATTTGCTGCACCAAACACGCTATATAAGCACGATTTCAATGATATTTGGAATGTTTGACTGAATTCGGTCTAGAAATAAATGTGCCAAATTATATCGAAATCGGTTCAGATTTCGATATAGCTCCCATATATATTTTCGCCCGATTTCACGTATTTGCTGCACCAAACACCCTATATACGTCCGATTTTGATGGAATTTGGAATGTTTGACTGAATTCGGTCTAGAAATAAGTGCCCGAAATTATATCGAAATCGTTTCAGATTTGGATATAGCTCCCATATATATTTTCGGCCGATTTCGCGTATTTGCTGCACCAAACACGCTATATAAGCACGATTTCAATGATATTTGGAATGTTTGACTGAATTCGGTCTAGAAATAAATGTGCCAAATTATATCGAAATCGGTTCAGATTTCGATATAGCTCCCATATATATTTTCGGCCGATTTCGCGTATTTGCTGCACCAAACACGCTATATAAGTCCGATTTCAATGATATTTGGAATGTGTGACTGAATTCGGTCTGGAAATAAATGTGACAAATTTTATCGAAATCGGATATAGCTCCGATCTGTATTTTACATATTCACAGTGGTGTAGGGTATCATATAGTCGGCCCCGCCCGACTTTTATCCTTTCCTTACTGGTTTTTTGATCGAACTACCTCTAATTTGATGTTTGAGTTTCCCAGCGGTCACAAAACTCTCCACCAAAAATTGTCAACATAGGTCCCACCCTTGATATAGCCCCCATATAAAGGTGGCGCCAGTTTCAATACATTTTCAGATATATTTGCTACTTTATTTAGGCATTTGGGATAATTATTCCATTTTAGTTCAGAGTATTATATGCTGGAGGAGGGTATAAAAAGTTCGGCCCGGGTGAACTTAACGCATTTTTTACTTGTTTTTAATTAAATTTATTTATTCAACTTGCAAATTCAAAGCCATTTGGTCCATGCATACAGGAATTAACATTTTTTTAAAGTTTTTAAAAATCTTATTTTTTTGTTAGATTTTTTGTAAGACAACAAAATCCTTCAATAATTTCTAATCTTTTCTCTACGAGTGGTATTTTTTCAGCTTCACGTAAAGACATGAATGTCCTTTGAAATTATGGCTGTCACTTGAAAATCATGGAGATTTCACTAATAAAAATTGTTCAATGTTGTTGTTTTAAATAATTTCCTATCTTTAAAAATTAAGAAACCCCTTACTTTTCTTTGTATTTAATGTCGAATATGATAATCCATGGGAACCAATAAAGATTTTCAGAATTTTTTTCCAATAAAAATATGAAGTTGTTTTTATTTCCTTCTTTTCTTCCTTTATGATCAGTTGATAAACAAATTTTAATACTAATAAAAAATTCTTTGAAGGCAGGATTAGAGACTCTTGTTAGATACCACTTTAGAGTGTCTATAATTTGATTTCAAAATATTCTAAATATGAAATCAAAAACATTGTCACTTAATGAGTTTAGCTTAGCTCACAACACGTGCTTCAATAATGGCTTAGTAAATTCTCACACAATTTAAAAAAAAAAAAAAAACATTTTTGTTTTGAGGTCAAGGTCGATCATATTTATTGTTGGGGTATCTAATTCAGAAACATGATTCTAACGTTGTTTGGTTGATATAATTGCAAGATAAATATTTTCAAATTAGAAACTAAATTCGCAACCAAATAGAGATTTCCAAAAAAAAAATTATTATTTCAACTTAATGTAGAAAAATCAACATCTTGTCCCATATAACTCTACCACATTTTGCTAAAGATTGATATTCCTTCCTCAAATCCAATGGCTTCCATAGGTCTTATATTCTGTCTAAGAATAATCCCCTTATTGTATAATATCTTCATAAACATGACTAGCAGCGGCAACAATATTTTACCACATGCATGGAATATCGACTAAATTGTTCTTACTCGCTTCGATCTTTTTTTTTCCACCAGCTATTAAACTAAAAATACTTTTGATATTTTTTAAGGCAATATGTCACGTTTACATGATATTTTCTAGGTCGCTTCGAGTAGTCGTCAATGTCTCTTGGGAAATTTTGTTTAGAAATAGTTTTTTTTTCTCACTTTATGATCCAGTCTTTAAGCAATTATGCTCTTCAACAAGAATTCAACTTTTTGTTTACCTCATGAAACAAAAATTTGTTTTGATTTTTTTTCTCCTCTTGTACTTTTACTTTCACTTTTCTCTATTCTCTTTGTTGCACGTGCCTTTTGTTGTTGTAACATCACCACAAAATATTGGCATTTTTGTTTCTGTCGACGTGTGTTTTAGTTATTTTTGTTGTTTGTTACAAAACATTTAATATTGCCTAAGAGAGGGAAGCTTCTCCTATAGGGTGTGTCATACATTTTTGACTGGTTTCCCCATGAAATAAGCTTCTTGCATCAATAATAATTAAACCAAATGAAATAGAAAGATTTCTATGAAAAAACCAGTAAGGAAAGGATCAAAGTCGGGCGGGACCACTGTGAATATGTAAAATATAAATCGGAGCTATATCCAGATCTTTACCGATTTTGATATAATTTGGCACATTTATTTCCAGACCGAATTCAGTCACACATTCCAAATATCATTGAAATCGGACTTATATATCGTGTTTGGAGCAGAAAATACACGAAATCGGCCGAAAATATATATGGGAGCTATATCGAAATCCGGACCGATTTCAATATATTTTTGCACACTTATTTGTAGACAAAATTCAGTCACACATTCCAAATATCATTGAAATCGGGCTTATATAGCTTGTTTGGTACAGAAAATACGTGAAATCGGCCGAAAATATATATGGGAGCTATATCAAAATCCGGACCGATTTCGATATAATTTGGCACACTTATTTCTAGACCGAATTCAGTCAAACATTCCAAATTTCATGAAAATCGGACGTATATAGCCTGTTTGGTGCAGCAAATACGTGAAATCGGGCGAAAATATATATAGGAGCTATATCCAAATCTGAACCGATTTCGATATAATTTGGCTCATTTATTTCTAGACTGAATTCAGTCAAACATTCCAAACTTCATCAAAATCGGACGTATATAGCATGTTTGGTGCAGCAAATACGTGAAATCGGGCGAACATATATATGGGAGCTATATCCAAATCTGAACCGATTTCGATATAATTTGTCACATTTATTTCTAGACCGAATTCGGTCACACGTTCCAAATTTCATCGAAATCGGAAATATATAGCGTGTGTGGTACAGGAAATACGTGAAATCGGCCGAAAATATATATGGGAGCTATATCGAAATCCGGACCGATTTCAATATAATTTTGCACACTTATTTGTATATATATATATAATATATATGGGAGCTATATCGAAATCCGGACTGATTTCAATATAATTTGGCACACTTATTTCTAGACCGAATTCAGTCACACATTCCAAATTTCATCGAAATCGGACATATATAGCGGCAGCGAGGTCTTACGTACCGGATTGACCCGAAACCAAAAGTGTTTCGGCCAGCGGCTGCCAACCCAGCATTATATGCTGCTACAACAACAACAATATATAGCGTGTGTGGTACAGGAAATACGTGAAATCGGCCGAAAATATATATGGGAGCTATATCCAAATCTGAACCGATTTCTATATAATTTGGCACATTTATCTCTAGACTGAATTCGGTCACACATTCCAAATTTCATCGAAATCGGAAATATATAGCGTGTTTGGTGCAGCAAATACGTGAAATCGGCCGAAAATATATATGGAAGCTATATCCAAATCTCAACCGATTTCTATATAATTTGGCACATTTATTTCTAGACTGAATTCGGTCACACATTCCAAATTTCATCGAAATCGGAAATATATAGCGTGTTTGGTACAGAAAATACGTGAAATCGGCCGAAAATATATATGGGAGCTATATCCAAATCGGAACCGATTTCGATATAATTTGGCACATTTATTTCCAGACCGAATTCAGTCACACATTCCAAATATCATTGAAATCGGACTTATATATCGTGTTTGGAGCAGAAAATACACGAAATCGGCCGAAAATATATATGGGAGCTATATCGAAATCCGGACCGATTTCAATATAATTTTGCACACTTATTTGTTGACAAAATTCAGTCAAACATTCCAAATTTCATCGAAATCGGAAATATATAGCGTGTTTGGTACAGAAAATACGTGAAATCGGCCGAAAATATATATGGGAGCTATATCCAGATCTTAACCGATTTTGATATAATTTGGCACATTTATTTCCAGACCGAATTCAGTCACACATTCCAAATATCATTGAAATCGGACTTATATATCGTGTTTGGAGCAGAAAATACGTGAAATCGGCCGAAAATATATATGGGAGCTATATCCAAATCTGAACCGATTTCTTGTTAATTTGGCACATTTATTTCTAGACTGAATTCAGTCACACATTCTAAATTTCATCGAAATCGGAAATATATAGCGTGTTTTGTACAGAAAATACGTGAAATTGGCCGAAAATATATATGGGAGCTATATCCAAATCTGAACCGATTTCGATATAATTTGGCACATTTATTTCTAGACTGAATTCGGTCACACATTCCAAATTTCATCGAAATCGGAAATATATAGCGTGTTTGGTACAGAAAATACGTGAAATCGGCCGAAAATATATATGGGAGCTATATCCAAATCTGAACCGATTTCTATATAATTTGGCACATTTATTTCTAGACTGAATTCGGTCACACATTCCAAATTTCATCGAAATCGGAAATATATAGCGTGTTTGGTACAGAAAATACGTGAAATCGGCCGAAAATATATATGGGAGCTATATCCAAATCTGAACCGATTTCTATATAATTTGGCACACTTATTTCTAGACCGAATTCAGTCAAACATTCCAAATTTCATCAAAATCGGAAATATATAGCGTGTTTGGTACAGAAAATACGTGAAATCGGCCGAAAATATATATGGGAGCTATATCCAAATCTGAACCGATTTCTACATAATTTGGCACATTTATTTCTAGACTGAATTCGGTCACACATTCCAAATTTCATCGAAATCAGAAATATATAGCGTGTTTGGTACAGAAAATGCGTGAAATCGGCCGAAAATGTATATGGGAGCTATATCCAAATCTGAACCGATTTCTATATAATTTGGCACATTTATTTCTAGACTGAATTCGGTCACACATTCCAAATTTCATCGAAATCGGAAATATATAGCGTGTGTGGTACAGGAAATACGTGAAATCGGCCGAAAATATATATGGGAGCTATATCAAAATCCGGACCGATTTCAATATAATTTTGCACACTTATTTGTAGACAAAATTCAGTCAAACATTCCACATTTCATCGAAATCGGACGTATATAGCGTGTTTGGTGCAGCAAATACGTGAAATCGGGCGAATATATATATGGGAGCTATATCCAAATTTGAACCGATTTTCACCAAAAGCAATAGCGTTCTTCCTATGGCTAAAAAAGTTGTAGTCCCCAATTTTCAGCTGAATCGGGCAAAAAATGCGACCTGTATGTTGCGAACAAAAATACATGGACAGACGGACAGACAGACAGACGGACGGACACGCATAAATCGACTCAGAAAGTGATTATATGTATATCCCCAAAAGGAACTGTGGGTCTATTTCGTTTCCTTTTGTATGTTACATACAAATGCACAAAAAAGACATAATACCCCTAACCACTGTGTGGTGTAGGGTATAAATAGAGGCTCCACTGGAAACTCGATGTATGCCATTGTTGTATAGTTTACAGCAATATAACAAGGTGATTTGGGAACAGGGTCAGATGGAACTCCTTACACAAGCTCCATTGGAGTTTGTCGGAACTTTTCGCTAATTATTATGACTACATCGTCACCTTATCCAATGGCTTTAACTCGTAGTTTAATAAATGCCTTAAGCATTTCGTTTATCACTAGAAAGCCCACAGTAGTAGTGATAAGACACCGCCACCTTGTGATATGCCCCTTGACAGACATGATGTCGTTGTATAGCAGATACAGCTCGTGGTTCATGCGCGTCGATATTCACAGTCAACTCAGATTGGTCCGTAGATCTTTCGAAGAATTTTTCTCTCAAACACACCAGGCACTGCCATGTCTGCTTGCGCAAGTACCCAGGCTTCGGAGCCATACATCAGCACGGGTAGTATCAATGTTTTGTAAAGCGTTATTTTTGTTTGACGAGATGTGGCTTTGTTTGTAAACTGCTTACTTACTCTGTTGGCCACTACAATTCTTCTTTTTATTTCACAACTGATGTCGTTTGTTGTGTTTACGGAGGTGCCGAGGTAAACGAAGTCTTTTACTACCTCAAAATTATAAGAACCAACTTCCACAGTTGGCCCGATCTCTATGGACGCATTGTGCGTCGACACCATCAACTTGGTCTTCTCACCGTTTACCGCCAGACCCACTTTAGCAGATTCTCCTTCGACCTTCATAAAGGTATCAGTTACTTCTTTTACTGATCGTCCCATGATGTCTATATCATCAGCATAAGCAAGTAACATGTGACTATTGGTGTAGATTGTGCCACTTCTTTTGACGTTTTCCTCTCGAATAACCTTTTCCAGCAGGATGTTGAAGAGATCACACGACAGGCTGTCTCCTTGCCTGAAACCTCTTTTGGTACAAAATTCTTCGGAGAGGTTCTTTCCTATTATAACTGAGGATCTCGTGTCAGTTAAAGTCATTTTACAAAGCCGAATGAGCTTTGCGGGCATATCAAATTCAGACATGGCCTGGAATAACTTTGAAGGCTGCTTTATAATCGACAAAAAGGTGGTAGGTGTCGATCTGCATCTCTTGGGTCTTCTCCAGGATTTGCCGCAGGGTAAATATCTGGTCAATGGTGGACTTGCCAGGTCTAAAGCCGCATTGGTATGGCCCAATTATCTCGTTGACCATAGACTTTAGTCGTTCGCACAATATCCCTGACACGATCTTGTAGGCAATCTGGAGTAGACTTATGCCCCAATAGTTAGAGCATACAGTCCTATCACCTTTCTTATGGACGGGGCACAGGATACTCAGGTTCCAATCGTTGGGTACGCGTTCTTCCTGTCAGATGGTGCTAACTAGCTAATGAATACACCTTATCACCCTGTAGCTTCCGGTTTTGAACAGCTCGGCTGGTAAGCCATCGACTTCTGCTGCCTTATTATTCTTCAGCCGGTTTATTGCTGTCTTTCATCATCTTGTCATCTTGGCTGGGCGGTATACATTCAATACCATCTTCTGGGATTGGATCTGTGGTATCATCGTCTTCGCTACTATTGGATACCAGCAGATTGGAGAAATGTTCTTTCCATATCCCCTGAGGACACTATCTGTATCAGTTACCAAATTACCTTGCTGGTCTCTACAGGAGGATGTGCCAGTTCCAAAGCCATCAGTTTGATGCTTTACTCTTTGGTAGAATTTTCGGACTTCATTCTGGCTCCTGTACATCTCGATTTGTTTCACACTCCCGCTTTTCCATCTCTCTCTTTTTCCGGCGGAAAAGACGTTTCTACTCTCTCCTTTTCTCCCGATACCTCTCTCGTGCGCTAATGATTGTAAAGCAGACATGACCAAAAAGAGAACGGAGAAAATATGAATGTATTCAAAATATTGGCAACTTATAACAGTGTGTTAGTAAGTTTGTATTCACGCAAGCTGTAAAACAATAACAAATCAAAACATTTGTTCTCTTTTGTACGCTCTTTCTGTGCATTTGGGTCTTGTGCGTGTAAATTGCCAAAAATCATCGGCACCGCCGTGCCAAATGTGATCATGCTTGTTGTAAAGTAGCCCTATATGCCGCATTTTTCTCTTCGGTAGCAGCACGACACTCCTGACCATACCATGGCCATTCCTTGGTGGAGGTCTCTGGTATCCAAGTATGGATTTTGGGCTTAAGTCTCGTTTAGGGGCACCTCTCCGATCGGGCTGAAATTGTCACCATAGGTAGTCCTTGGGACCCTGATAACAACTATATATATATTTCCCGGGGGAAGTCCATACTTCCCGAGATATGGGTCTTGACATTTCGGGAAAGTCCTACTTTAACACCATTACTTTATATATGGGCACCTCTCGGATCGGGCTGAAATTTTCAACAAAGGTAGTCCTTGGGACCCTGATCACAACGATATATATCTTTTCCGGGGGATGTTCATACTTCCCGAGATATGGGTCTTGACATTTTACTATTTTCACTTGGACAATATGTGTATCATTTAAAAGCTCGTGGTGAGTACTTTTCTTTGCTATTACGACTTTTGCTTCAGATTACAACAATATATAGGTTTTTCGGGAGGAGTCCATACTTCTCGAGATATGGGTCTTGAGATTTTACTATTTTTACTTGGGCAATATGAGTATCATTTTAAAGCTCGTGGTGAGTACTTTTGATTGCGTTTACGAATTTTGCTCCTGTCCATAGGAGAAAGTCTTAAATCCCGGCCGAAGGCCGGCTACTTAAAGAAAACTTATATTTTTTGGAAAAACTTTTGTTCGCCTAGCCCACTTTTGCTCCTGTCCATAGGTGAAAGTCTTAAATCCTGGCCGAAGGCCGGCTACTTAAAGAAAACTTATAATTTTGGAGAAACTATATATTGTTGTAATCTGAAGCGAGCTTTAAAATGGTACCCATATTGCGCAAGTAAAAATAGTAAAATGTCAAGACCCATATCTCGGGAAGTATGTACTTCCCCCGGAAAAGATATATATCGTTGTGATCAGGTTCCCAAGGACTACCTATGGTGAAAATTTCAGCACGATCCGAGAGGTGCCCATAAATAAAGTAAGGGTGTTAAAGTAGGACATTCCCGAAATGTCAAGACCCATATCTCGGGAAGTATGGACTTCCCCCGGGAAAGATATATATAGTCGTGATCAGGGTCCCAAGGACTACCTATGGTAAAAATTTCAGCCCGATCGGAGAGGTATCCCCCTAAACGAGACTTGTTCCCTTTGATTAAGCAATTGGGCGGGCTAGTTGAGTGGAATATGCTGTGGCTATCTGTTGTGATTGCAGCTTACCGATGTCTTACTTTCGTGTTGTGTCTGTTTGTACTTTGTTTGCTACGTTTAAGCGGGTGCGTACCTTTGCTGCCACTAGGTAGTGGTCCGAGTCTATGTTTGCTCCTCGGAACGAGCGCACATCCAACACGCTCGATGAATGTCTTCCATCTATCACAACATGATCAATTTGGCTTCTTGTTTTCTGATCTGGAGACAGCCAGGTGCCCTTATGGATGTCGAGATGTTTAAATCTGGTGCTGCTAACTACCATGTTTTTTGCAGCGAAGTCTATCAGCCTCATGCCATTGTAAGATGTTTCATTGTGGAGACTGAATTTCCCCACTGTTGGGCCAAAGATATTCTCCTTTCCAATTTTGGCATTAAAATCGCCTAGAATAATTTTAATGCCATGGGCAGGACAACGGTCATATGTTTCTTCTAAGCGCTCATAAAATATATCTTTGGTCTGTTCGTCCTTGTCTTCAGTGGGAGCATGAGCGCCAATAAAGCTGATGTTGAAGAATTTAGCTTTTATTCGAATTGCAGCAAGTCTTTCATTCACTGGGGTGAAGCTGGATACCAGATGTTTTAGTCTCCGACTAACTACGAATCCACAACCAAACTCATGCTTTACGTCATGGCAGGAGGTACCCTAAGGGTACCTACCCCACAAAAGTTCAACATTTATGTTTTAGTGTAGTTAATTCCTGATCCACATTTTTGTCGGCATGCTTTACGTCATGGCAGCTATAATACAGTGCGTCACCTTTAGGTGTTGTTGTAACGCCTTTCCCAATCCATGGTATTTCCTGTATGGCAGTAATATCGGCCTTGTACTTTTCAAGTACGTCTGCCAATGCGAAGACTGTACCTTCTCTATAAAGAGTGCAAACATTCCAGGAGCAGATTCGCAGATCATGGTCCTTAAAACGTTTGCGGGGTTCGTCAACTTTGGAGGGGTTTGTTTTTCTTTTCTTTCGTTTTTTCATAGTAGGCTGTTTTTTCTAGGGGAGGGTTACTAACCCGACACCCAAACCCAAGTTTTAACGTTCTTATGGGTGAACGCGCAGCACATGTTAGCTCACTACCTTTAAAGGGTGTTAAAGGCAGTTCCCCAGGTGACACCACGGGGAGGTCAGTGTCCACTTGGGATGAAAGAGGGACCAAGATAAATCCTGGGCTTTGCCATGTTAAAACCAGTCAGGACCGTTGCTTGGTATCTTCCATCCCTTCTGTGATGTTTACAGATATCTTTTGTTGGGTGGCATGTAGTGAAATTTAGTATAAATCACATTTCCCTTTGGTATCTATCCTCAAAAATGACGATTCCATAACTGTAAGCTCAAAAAGGTATTTTATCTAAAACTATTTTGTTGGTCGCATTTTCTCGATATTTGTTATATCTACAATAAAGTTTTTGAGTTCTGCGACCTTTAGTGAAATTTTAACAGAGAACATAATTTCAATTCATTCCATAAAATGAAGGTTTGTGGAAGATTTTGCACTGATTCGAATACCTTAACCTCAAAAATTTTGCTTATCACAATTTCTTGATATCTGCCATATCTGCAGACATCTTTTGTGTGGTGATATGTAGTGAAATTTAATATAGATCACATTTTCCCTTGGGACCTATCCTCTAAAATGGTGATTTCTGGAAGATTTGGCAGCGATTCCATAACTGTAACCTCAAAAAAGGAGTTTATCTATAAGTATTTTTGTTGGTCACATTATCTCGATATTTATAAAATCTAGAGTAAACTTTTCATCTGTGACCTATAGTGAAATATTATGGAGAATATATTTCCCATTGAGACTTTCCCTCTACAACTAGGTTTAGTGGGAGATTTTGCATCAATTCTATTATCTTAACCCAAAAAACAATATTTTCAACAATTGATTTGTAAATCATCCTTTTCAGGATATATGTTATAATTACATTGTTCCTTGGGCCGGCACATATCGTGAAGTTATTGTAGATCATATTTTTTGTTAGAATCAACCGCCTAAAATGAAGGTTTGGGGGAGATTTTGCAATGATTCAAATACCCTAACCTCAAATAGTGGTATTATCGTCATAAATTTTGCTTATCACAATTTCTTGATATCTGCCATATCTGCAGACGTCTTTTGTGTGGCGATCTATAGTGAAATTTAATATAGATTACATTTCCACTTGGGACCTATCCTCTAAAATGGTGATTTCTGGAAGATTTTGCAGCGATTCCATAACTGTTACCTCAAAACAAGGAGTTTATTTTTAAGCAATTTTGTTGGTCACATTATCTCGTTATTTATTATATCTAGAGTAAACTTTTTTTCTGTGACCTATAGTGAAATATTATGGAGAACATATTTCTAATTGGGACCAACACTCTAAAATGAATTTTTGTGGGAGATTTTTTATTTATTTTTTTCGAATATCTTAACCTCAAAACAGTTTTTTCGATGACCAATTTTGTTTATCATATTATCTTTATATCTGCCATGTCTGAAATTTAATGTAGATCATATTTCTCATTGTGACCTAGCCTCTTAAATGAAAATTTGGGCATAATTTTGCACTGAAACGAAATCTTAACCTCAAAAAACAGTATTTTCGTGAAAAATTTTTGTTTATCATATTTTCTTGATATATGTCATACCTACATACATCTTTTGTCCGCTGACATATTATGAAATTTCATTAAGAACACGATTTCCATTGAGACCAATTATCCAAAATGTAGATTTCTTGTATATTTTACAGCATTTCGAAAACCTTAACCTCAAAAAAAGGAATTTTCACGACAAATTTTGTTTATCATGCTTTCTTGATATCTACCACATCTACAGACTACTTTTGTTCAGTGACTTTTAGTAAAATTTGATGAAGAACAAACTTTCCATTGGAACCAAACATCTAAAATGAAGATTTGTGGAAGATTTTGTCCTGATTCGAATATCTTAACCTCAAAAAGTTGTTTTTATGATTAATTTTGTTTACCATATTTTCATGATATATCTAGCACAGCTACAGACATCGTTTCTTCAGTGACCAATAGTAAAATTTGATGAAGAACAAACTTTTCTTTGGGAAAATCATGTAACTACAGATTTCTTTAATATTTTGCAGCAATTTGAAAACCTTAATAATTACCATAATCCATCATAATTACCATAATCCTTTGCTAGGGATTATATTGGTAATAAAGGGTATTATGAAACATAGGTCTACTCTAAGGTAAAGAAGTCATAACAGCCTTACCATCTTAATAACCTTTTGCCAGTAATTGCTTGTTTAGGATTTTTCGTATATAAAAAAGCTGTCCCCTGAACAACATTCTGTGGTGTCAGCAATAAATATTTCTTTGTTTAATATCTTTGTTTGTTTGCACAAATGAAGAATTGAGCTTAGCTTTGTTTTTGTTTTGTTATTCAACTGTTTTAAGAGTTAAGAGAAGGGTTAAGATTAAAACGATTTTAAGGGGAATGAAAATAAACACTCGATTTCAAACTTAGTTTTTAATTGGATCTAATCTAAAAGTTTGGTGGCAGAATAATTTCTGGAACAAATTGAATACTCTACCAGCTGGGGAAAAAAATCTGAACATTTTTTTTAAATTGTAAGTTTTTCTAAGTAGCCAGCCTTCGGCAGGGGATTTGAGACTTTCTCCTATGGACAGGAGCCAATTTAGGGGCACGGGAACAATTTTTTTTTAATTTTTTTCTTGCTTTAACGAGGGAATTTTCGGAACTTCAAAGGCCCATATCTCGGGAAGTATGGACTTCCCCCCAACAAAAGTTATATTTTTGTAATCAGGACGTAAAGATCTACCTGTGGTAAACATTTCAGATTTATCCGCCAGCTGGTAGAGTATTCAATTTATGCCTAATTTCTAAATAAAAAGTCTAAAACATTACAGAATTCGTTCTCATTATAAAAATTGTCATTATCATTTCCTTTTCTTATAATTTTTCTTGCAGGAAAACAGTACATTACGCAGTGTCATTGATAAACCCCCCATAGGAGGTAAAGAGCTATTGCCTTTAACCTCAGTACAATTAGCTGGTTTCAGATTACATCCCGGACCGGTAAGTTTTACTGTCACAATTTATTCGAAATTGTTTATATGCAATTATTAATTGTATTTTCTTTTCATTTTTTTTTTTCTAGTTACCGGAACAGTATAGAGCCTTCAATACAATACCCGCACGTAAACATAAAAACAAACATAAAAAACATAAACACAAAGATGGCCAACAGCCGCCCGAAACAAATCTAATGGGTGAGTTGGGCTAGCTATTGTCACCGCAGCCGCATAGAAAGCATTAACAATAAATCAATTTTTGAACTATTGTTGTTGTTTTTGCTTTCGTTTTGATATTTGATTCAATAATTACACTGGAAACTAATCATCCTCGTTACAGATTCTTCCGGTTTAGAGACTTATGAGAAAAAACATAAAAAACAAAAACGCCACGAAGATGAAAAAGAACGGAAAAAGCGTAAAAAGGAAAAGAAACGTAAAAAGAAATCTCACAGTCCAGAGCCACCATCATCGGGCGGTGTATCGCCCATGTTGGGTGGTGGTCATTCACAGATGGGCGGTATGATGATGGGCGGACCAGCGGCCATGTCAACGATGCAGGGCGGTGGTGGTGCCGTTGGTATGGGTGGTAGTAGCAGCCTTCAGGGCCTGGCGACGGGTCCAAATAACCCGCTGGGGCCTGGTTCAGGTGTCACAAATATGTCAGGCCCTGGTGGTATGATGATGCCTCAACATGCTTCTTTATTTTAGTTTAAATTTTTATTATTTTTTAATTATAAACAAATTAAGTCATGTTTTATGATTTTCTTTTAGGTTGAAATTTTGTTTACAAAGAAAAAGAAAAAAAAGAACATAAATAGAAAAGCAAGAAGAAGAACTATTATGTATTTCCCCCCACACAAAAGAGAATAACAATTTTTTTTAGTTTTTGCCCCTAATTATTATCCCCAAATATCTCCTCCACTATCACAGTTACTGTGTATGTTAATATGGTATTAAGCTAGAGACACAGTAGCCAGTTTGTCATTCCCAAAAAAAGAGTTTTAGATAAATTCTAAACCAAACACCCCTTCTCCTTTTCCTATCCCTTCCCCAACTTTCCTTTTTGGCTCCGTTATCCGTTGTTATAACAAAAGCAAACCAAGAAAAAGATCTTCCATCGTGTGTTGTTTTATAGAATCTACACTTTCCTTTCCCCCACCCCCTCTTTAACTTTAATAATTTTTCTCACACTTAACCAACTGCCTAGTAGTTTGTTTTTTAATTTTATTTTTATTATATAGTTTTCTTAGCTCCACCCAAAAACCATTTGGTCTGCCTTCCTTTCTTCCTTGGCTCCTTGTTTTCACAAGTTTTAGTTAACTTTCGTTTTTTTATTAAATAAAAAATTGTAATATTTTTTTTTCTTTTGCTTTCATAAAACTTTAGCAATTAAGGTTTAATAAACACACTTTTTTATGAAAAATTTATTATAAAAACAAAATACAAAAAATATATTATTTAGTTATTTAAGAGTTGTATGCAAAACAAAACAAACAAACAACAAAAAAAAGAAAATAATGATAATTAGAAATTTAACAGAAGGAAAAGAAAAAACAAAACAAACAAAAAAAATCAAATAATAAATTAAATTTATAAAAAAAATGCAAAAAAGTACAATTTTGTTTCGCTTTAATTAATTTGATAGAATTAAAAGATAGATATATTGGGGTATATATTAAGGACTGAAGATTCCTTCTTGAGAACACCTGGAATTTGATGCAGAATATTTTGTTCATTAGCGCCTTTTTTCAAAAATTAAGGGCTCGAAGAATGTTATTTTGCTAAGAAATTTGCTATATCTACAGAATTGTTTTATTCGCAGGTCTATAGTGAAATTTTATAAGGATAATTTTCCTCTTTGGAACCAACCCCCAAAATTAAACTAAGTGGGAGATCTTCAACTTTTTCTAAGACTTACAGCCAGTTTCTGTATGTCGAAAGAAGAATGTGTGCGAATGAAACACGCCCGAACTTTACTTTTCGAAGTAATTTTACCTTTGCTTTTGCTTCAAAACAATAAACAAAATTGAAAAACACACAAGAGTTTGGACGTGTTTCTTTCGCACACATTCTTCTTTTGACATACAGAAACAGGCTGTTAACCTCAAAAAGTTTTTTTTTTTTGTATAAATAACTTGTTTGTCATGCTTTTATGTGTATCTATCTATTCTATCACTATTGCTTTTTATTCGCCACCCTAAATTTAAAGAGATCCTAATTCCCATTGGTATTTGTAGATATTGCATTAATATTCCAAATTTTTAACCCCCAAACGATGATTTATTTTTCTTTGACAATTTTTTTGTCATAATGAACATCGATTATCTGGGTATCTATTATATCCTGAAAATTCTTTTGTTCGACATCCTATAGTAGAATTTGATGGAGAACTTATTTCCCCTTGAGATCAACCCCATAAAATGAATGTATGCGGCTGATTTTATACCCTTTTGTTTCTACTTTAACTTCATTTAGGGGATATTTGTAAAACCAATTTGTCGGGCATGTTATTCGGTATAATTATAATAGTTAGAGAATTTTTTTCTTCGATAGCTTGTAGTCAAATTGGAAGAAGAATATATCTTCCATTGGTAGCAACAGGTATTCTAACAGGTATCTATATTAGGTTATTTTCATAGCCAATTTGTCAGACTTGCTTTTCTCCATATCTATTATATTTACAGATTTCTTTTCTTCCATAACTTATAGTCATATTTGTAAAATAATATATTTTCCATTTGTACCATCCCTCAAAAATGAAGTTTAAAGGGAGATTTTTCGTAATTTTAAAGAATTCTAACCTCAATAAAGGAATAATTATATAGTAAAATTGTCATAGAGAAATTTCTGCTGAACTATCATATCTAGATAAATTATTTGTTTGGCAACCTATGGTGATATTTCATGGACAACATATCTCCCATTAGGGCTAACCCTCTACAACGTAGTTTAGTGGGGGATTTTGCATCAATTCTGGTTTTTAACCTAAAAATAATATTTTCTAAAGATAATTTTAAATAAATTTGTTCGTGGTATATACTATACCTACTGTTGTCTTCTGTTCGGTGACCTATAGTGAAATTTAATGTACATCATATTTCTCATTGGGATCCCAACCCTATGAAATGAAAGTTTTTGGAAGATTTTACACCTATTCGAAAACCTTAACCCTAAAAAATATGTTCTTCATAATTTTCTTTGGTCTGTTCCAGTACTGCAAGAATCTACTAATTTTTACTATTTATTTCGATAACATAAAGGAAAAAATGTTATCGTAGTAAAAAATAGTAGCTTCTTGCAGGTTCTGGAACAGAGCACTTCTTTATCATATTCTCTTGATATTCTGTCATATCTACAGATATCTTTTCTTTGGTGACCAATTTTGAAATCGGATGAAGAAAAAATTTTCCCTTGGGACCAACCCTCTAAAATGATTAGTAGGGCCGCCATATAACGCCCAATATATAGTACGCGCCACTTTAAGATATTTTGAATGTATTAGTCCCATTTGACCACATAATCGGTTGTAACTTTGTATTTTGTGTTCTACCATAAAATTTTTATATAGGTCCACGTTTTGATATAGCCCCCAAAAGACGATATCTCCCGACTTTCGGTATTTTCAAGGTTTTAGCCTCATTATCACACCGAAATGGCTGAAATTTGACCAATTGTGTTCATCTACATCTACCGATTCCTTCTGTTTAGAGACCTTGTTATGTTAACCTAGCATAGTTTTGCTAGGGTATGAGCGACGACGCAAACGACGTTTTTGTCATTGTGGGCGATCGTCGATCTCAATTTTTTTTTTGAACGATATGGCAACGCCTGTCAGGAATGTCAAAATGCAGAAAGAAGAAACTGCAACCAACTTTGCAAATTCATTGTTATACAGAAAGTTGGTTGTAGCAAGACACCCAGAACAGCAGAGAAACGAAGACAAAAATTAAGCCGCCATTTTTCTGCTGCTGGATAAAGAAAAATTATAAGTGATAGAAATTGTGTGAGATATTTAGGACGTACTGTCCCAATAAGAACATCGACGTACCTCGGGCTGTGGAATATACATTTCTATGGTGAGTTCTGTGCTAGACAAATATTTCGAGTGGAAATAATTGCAAACTTTTAAAAAAAGAATGTTTGTTCTCCCTACAGCTTCATGCAAACAGCTAGCAAAGAAAAAAAGAAAAAAGCAACACGTGCCCCACCACCAAGAAAACATAACGGTCCGCAAATCTACGACGTAATTGCAATTTACAATACAGCGGCCATAACCAAAAACGTTTCAACGAAAAAAAGAAAAAAGCAACACGTGCCCCACCACCAAGAAAACATAACGGTCCGCAAATCTACGACGTAATTGCAATTTACAATACAGCGGCCATAACCAAAAACGTTTCAGTGTGTTTTAATATCTTTGGTGTCTTTTTGGGAACCTCCACCCAACACTTGGAGCAAAAAGTTTGCATCAATCGATATTTAGTGGGAGTGAAATATCTTTTTGTACCCCGTGCCTAGTTAATGGAATTCCACAATACGAGGTACTAGTCCACAACAGTATCGCTCAATTCTCGGATCTTGTGACCGGATCGATTCTGTTTAATAAGAATTTTTGCGAAACTGGATCGCAGTAGAAGTTTTTGCCTCTTTGCCGATAACTTTTATTCGAGGCTGAAAGCCGCAATTCGTGACTTCAGTTAGACCAGAAATTACTACCACCAGCCACTGTCCACCGTCAGGCTCGTCATCCCGACATCAGCAAATCGACCCTCAAATACTTTTTTGGACCTTCTGGAAGCATGCAGATAGTAAGCGGAAAATTTAATGCAGATAAGTACCCTCAAAGAAAGTACAACTGATACATATATTGTCCTTAAGATATTCACCCTTCTCCGTCACAGACGGG
This sequence comes from Musca autumnalis, assembly GCF_047663935.1. Classification (NCBI taxonomy): domain Eukaryota; kingdom Metazoa; phylum Arthropoda; class Insecta; order Diptera; family Muscidae; genus Musca; species Musca autumnalis. Next base: position 945,832 of record NW_027412450.1, read on the forward strand.
GAGGTGTGCAATTCTTAATTTTATTATTGTGGTTCGACGGTCAGCCGAACTTTCTTGAAAAGCTTTATTTAGTCCTTATTTCATACAATATACATATTACGCCGTATGTAAATCTACAACATAAACGTATATGTATATGTATTTACTTATGTAAACTATATAGCCAGTTTTTTTATATAACGGTTTGTCACCTTGTGCATAACGGTACGACAATAGGACGTACAGTCGCGAATGAATTTAATGAAATTTTTTTTTCCTAAGGAATGTAAATACCGACACAATTAATAGTGAATTTTAATAACAAAAAATGGTATCGTCGTGCATTTTGTAGAATTTTGTTGCGAGTGACAAGGTTGTTTGAATATTAACCAGCCTGCTTCTGGTATTTAGTGATTTGATTTTTACCACCATTAACGAAGAATGATAGTCACAGAGATAGACCATGTGACAACGAGAGTACAGTCAGATTTCGAAATTGTAGTCGCTGGTCTAAGAAATGTGCATCTGAACGACGAATCAATATGAAAAAAGGATATATTCATTGGGATTGAGATTAAGATCTTGTTGATAGATTTTATTGGTTACGTATCGGAATTAGTCACATAAGGTGATTTCGTCTTGCTATTCTGACCATTTTCGAAAATTGATCTATTTTTTTTATTGGATCACACCTTCGATTCTGACTCAAAACATTCAGATAAATATCGAAGCTGTCAAATAATAGCATCTTGGAGTGAAATTCCAAATCGTTAGTGGTAAAGGCGAAATTGGCTGCGTGGCCCATCAAACATAAATTCTCATTCCGATATTTACCTTTTTTCTTTAAACTTCAAACCGATTACCAGTATCAAATTTTGATGCCGATTTTGTCACCCTTTGTTGGTGGAATTCCAACTTACAAAATCCCTACAAACTGTAACCACATTTTCAGAATAGTATATGGTCCTGAAAAGATTAAGTATACCCTTACTACTCACTCATATTGTGCTTGGTAAATATGTTCTGAAGGCATGGGCGTATGAAAATACGTTTTGTCTCATGGTAAAGCATTATTACATCTTGACATTATATAGGTACAATACATATACATATACTGCCACATAGATCCTATAGGAGTAAGAGAATAATACGTAGGTTCACGCCCTTATTGTTACCCCATCCCGTAGCATTAAGGTTATACTTATCCGGTCATATTTTTTTTTTTTTTATTTTTTTTTATTTTTCTGAATTGTTACCCCTTTCCATAGCTATAAGCTTATACTGTCCAAAAATATATATTTCTTTTTATTTTTTTTTTTTATTTTTCTGAATTGTTACCCCTTCCCTTAACATTAAGATTATGCCTTTTCGGCGTTAACTATTTGTTTTGAAATTGTTAATGTTTATCCCATCTCGGATTACACATTGAAAAGGAAATACGATATTATTATCACTTCTCAGTTTAGACTACCTTTGAGCTCAGTAGGTAGGGTTAACACCAAAGTACGTATTTTAAACGATATTTTCTTTAAATCTTAACCAGAAAGATTATTGCATTATGAGTTGGGATTGACATCTAATAGTCAATATCCTTGATTTTCTTTATTATTTTTTTTCCTTGTTAAATTTTAATCAAAATCTAACGGCGAATGCTATTAAATACATCTAATATAGAACACCGGAACTATCTTTAAGAACTTTATTTAATAAACAACACACTTGATGTGATGAATTATGAAATGATCAATATGCCTGCAATTTAAATATTCTAAATGAGGTAGAGTAGAGGGGGAGGTTCAGTTAACTCTATTTTGGGGGTCCTCATATTTCCCGAGGCCCATATGGGGGTTCGCTGGAACCCATGGGAGGGCAGAGGGTTACCCAGTGCCATCTAGGGGTACCCACCACAACAACAACAACCCTTCAACACACAACAACAACAATGATAACGACTTTCTTTTGTGATACCTTTTTTTTGTACGTAGTGTGTGGCCGACTGAATGTAGCCGGTATACCAGAACAATGTTAAGCCTCTTGCCACCATGGCCTAACCATCTATCGTTTCACACACGTCCCTGAACGTTACAACCTTTAATAAAATTGCATGAAGAACAAATTTTTTCTTTCTCCAAAATGAAGATTTGTAAGCGATTTTGCACTTATTCGAATATCTTAACCTCAAAAAAGGTATTTTCAAGTCGATTTTCTTTATCATATACAGTCGAAATCGCTTATAACGTCGGTCAAGGGACCGACCAAAATTGGACTCTATAAGCGATAGCCGTTATAAACGATACTTACTTATGTACAGTGACTTTTATTGTTTTATTACTTTTTTTTTTAATTTAACTCAGATCTGAGTTTTGAAAGGGTCTTCTAAAACACATTCTTTACTTGTAACATCTTCTGAGTAACTAAATTTTCGAAGTGTTTCTACAGCTAGACACGCTGAAGGTAATTGAACTTCTGGTTCTGTAGTATCCTCAATTTCTACGTTAGAATTGTCTCCATGCGAATGAATGTCTTCAGAATCGTTTAAAGGACCATTGACAATCGCACACGATGCAAACAATTATCAATGGCAGACGACGTTACATTTTTCCACGCTTCATCTAACAATAACACGGCAGCCAACACATTGAATTTCGTACCGATACCGGCAATGTGATTTTGGTACACCTTGGTCCATGGGTTGAAAACAAATGTGGCATTGGGCGGGAAAAATTAAAGCTTTATTGACTTGAGAGCGCCTCCATGTGAGTCGTAATTCAGTTGTCCAACCCCATCTTCGAGCATGTTCCGCATATGTTTGGTATTTGACTTTGAAAAAATACATCAACAACAAAATATTGGGAGAAAATTTTCTTCTTCGTATGGTTCGACGTTATAACTGATAGCAAAATTCAAATATTTCACAAAAAACCGACGTTACAACCGATATGACGTTATAAGCGATGACGTTATAAGCGATATTTATTTGTGTGGAATATAAAGGGCAGAAATTCGGGACTTTTGGATTTCGTCGTTATAAGCGATATGACGTTATAAACGACGACGTTATAAGCGATTTCGACTGTATTCTTGAAATCTATCACATCTACAGACTTCTTTTCAGTATATAGTAAAATTTGATGAAGAACACATTTTTTTGGGAATACTCATCTAGACTGCAGGCTTCTTCAATATTTTGAAGCAATCCGAGAAACATAACCTAAAAAGTTTTTGTATAGCAAAGTTATTATTTAAACTTTTCTGCATATCTGTTTGAATTTGTTGTGACGTATAGTGATTTTGGATGGAGAACATATTTTCAATTGTGTAAAGTGTCACGGAAATTTTGTAGCTAATTTGTTTGTAAAATCTATCTGGATGTTTTCTATAACCACAGGAAGGTTTTATTTATTTGACCACTTATTTCACATTAAGGTGAACCATATAAATTTAAGTTTGTCGGGTTTTTTTTTTTTTTTAAAGCCTAACCTCAATGAAGGGAATTTTTTAATACCTTAATTTCTCATTGTCTATTTTAAATAAAGATATATTTAATAAATTTGATATAGAACTTTCGTTTATAACAGTAGCAATTATATTATTTTATTATTATTAATTATTTTCATTTAAAAAATCAAATCATTCCTTTTATTAAAATGTCAGTTTTATAGTACGTTTATATCAAGGCAAATTGAACAGGTAGTGGTATCGTAAAATTATGAATATGTTATGTCAAATGATCTGTTCCTTTACTTTAGAAAATTAAAACCGGCAAAAGTAGTAAAGGTTGTAAACTGCTCGCATATGAATTGTATTGTGTCTGAATTGTATTGTCTTTCTATTGTTGGGGAAATTACAACAAAAATAATTTTTTATTAAGGGATTTTGACATTTCATATTCGAACAGCTGGTGTGATACCACTACCTTGGTAATTGTGCCATGGTTTATATATAAAATTCGTCAAAAAATCCTCATTAAGAAGGTTAACCCTGCAAAAGCCATAATATAAACATGGCCTTATTCTTTATCTATTATTATTTATTTTATTATTATTCATTATTTTTTCACTAGACAATATTTAAAAAATTAAAAAAAAAATGTATATGCCACCCTCTCCTCGCTTTCACAGCAAACAGCTTATTTTTATGCTATCAATCAATGTGGTGGAAGCAATAAGAAGAAGCATTCAAAATGTTTATTTTATTTACCTTGAGAGCATGGCACAATTAGGAAGGTAGATGCATCAGCCCAGCTGATCGAATCTAAAACGTCAAAAAACTAGGAATTCGCCATGAAAAATCAAAACAAATAACCATATGATTGGGTAAGTAAGAGATAGCATGTCATCACTTTAAAGACAAACACAAGCGATAAAAAGAGACAACAAGAGACCATTCGGCGAAAATTTTGACAGTTTACATTATAAAAAAAGTTGCTTTGTTGTAGCAATTCGCCGATGCATCTACCTTCCTAATTGTATCATGCCTTGAGAGAAAGAATTCTCTTATTTACCTTCGAGCTGGCAAACCATCGATATTCCCAACATTAAGTGGGGTTCAGACGATCAGTTTTGACTGACAGCTTTTGGTCAAATATCGATTGCTTCAGTTTTGTTGTGCTGTTCGTAGCGGCCAAACAGTCATTCAAGTTGGATGACAAACCAACAGTCAAGTTGAAAAATTACTGTGTTCACATAGCTATAAAATCATATAAATAACAACTTTTATTAATAAATATGGATGACAAAAAGATTGGATGTGAATTTTTGATCATTTCGCTTTTAGAGGAAGAAAATAAAGTGACAAGAAGAAGGAAATGGGTAAAAAAATGGATAGCCTCCCGAAAACAATATTCACATGTGAATATTTTAAAAGAAATTCGAAATTCTGAGCCAATCGCTGTCCACTCCAGCTCCACAAGATTCAGATTGCTTTATTTTTTTCAATTCCCTTCTGTACGATGAGCGGATTACGTTTATTTTCTTCTTGACGTCGTCAATAGAACAATCCTTCTTGTATTTCTTCATAACATTTAGTAGTTCTCCATATGCTTTTGTTTTAATGTCGCGCATCATATATTCTGGACTGGTTATGTCCCAGAGGCATCTTTGCATTTCGTAGCAACATAAAAATTCCTTTAAAAATTCATTTTCGTTGTCCATGTTTGTCGTTTTGTTTGCAATTTTTTGCTTGGCCGATATTAAAATGAAGGAAAAGATTTTTGTCTGCTATTTTTTTCTCTTATTTGCAATAATAATCAATCAAATTAATAAAAATACACGATTTTTTAACTTTTATTTGATATTTACTCTACTAATTTATTCCTTGACTGACGTTGTTTCGTTCACACGGTCAAACAAACAAACAACCAACAGCTGACTGTCCAACATCCACGAAAAATTTTGTGGTTGCCTGATGACTGACAAAAATGAACGACCACACTGGCAAGCAACCGATTATTTGAGCAAAGCTGTCAGTCAAAACTGATCGTCTGAACCCCACTTTAGATATTTTCGATATTTCATTTCAAAGTATCGATATTATCATAGACTAAGTCCCGGTCCACACTAGAGTGATTTCATTGAAAAAATTGCATGAAATTATGTGTCTCTAGATCGAACTCCATAGTAGAGTAAAATCATAAAATTGCTGCAGTGGGGAATTCAATTTAAGAACACCTTATTTCATGAAACTTTTTAATGAAATTCACGTCAGTGTGAACCGGGACTTATAAATGTATAGACAAAGAAATCCCTCACCTAAATTCTCACTGGGTGTGAATTGAGTCAGTCTAATATACACTCTATTTTTAAAATGGCAATAACAATTAATTTTTAAACTCATTATTCTGGTAAAATAAAATATGTAGGTAATCTGGCCGCATCTACATCCTCGTATAAAAATATATTTGGTGTGGTAAATTGACCGATTATTGTTATCGATGTAACACCTTCTTATTCCACCATGGTCTATACATTTATTAGTCTATGATATTATCGATATTATCGCTAATATGCCATCACCATTAATTTGGAAATAAAAATGGCGGAAATGTCTATGTTTTTGTTGACATTTTTCTCAAGTACTACACAGAAATAGAATGGAGGAAAATAAATTGCTACAATTTAATAAAAATACAATTTATTTTTCAAAAATATTTCTACGTGTGACTAATGGCTTACTTTCTCACATCCACAATACCGATAAGCCGCGAAATACCCCGGTTACACTTAAGCTGAAAACAGATACAACGTTTGATTAAAGTTTTGCGTTGGGCGTCGAGAAAAAAACAACAACAACAGGGCGACGACGATACCAAAGTCCAGCGTTTATGTGTTTGTCGGCATATATTTCAAATGAATTTGAATTTTTCGGCATCATGCCCAACAGTGTAAAAACGGCCAAAACGACACAAAACTTTAATCAAACGTTGTATCTGTTTTCAGCTTTACTTTACTTAGCTGGCCCATTACAGAACATTTGCTCTGTTTTTCGCTTCGCTTTTTGGAATACCGCGCCTTTTCAATTCTCCATCCACTTGTATGCTCCATCGAAGCTTAGGCCTGCGTGCACCGCCATGTGGCATGTATTCATACGCATTTTTAGAGGGTTCATCATCGCTCATTCTTATGATATGGCCTAGCCAACGCAATCGTTGCATCTCGATACGTTTAACTATATTCATGTCTTTATATAGCTGATATAGATCGTGGTTCATACGACGTCGATATTCACCGTCAACGCAAATCGGCCTGTAGATCTTTCGAAAAATTTTCCTCTCAAACACACCAAGCACTGCCATATCTGCTTGCGCAAGTACCCATGCTTCGAAGCCATACATTAGCACGAGTAGTATCAGCGTTTTGTATAGTGTTATTTTTGTTTGACGAGATGTGGCTTTGTTTTTAAATTGCTTACTTAAACCATAGTAGCATCTGTTGGCCAATACAATTCTTATTTCACAACTGATGTTGTTTGTTGTGTTTATGTCAGTGCCGAGGTAGACGAAGTCTTTAACTACCTCAAAATTATAGGTACCAACTTTCACAGTTGGTCCGAGCTCTATGGACGCTTTGCGCGTCGACACCATCAATTTGGTCTTTTCGCCGTTTACCGCCAGACCCACTTTCGCAGATTCTGCTTCGACCTTCCTAAAGTTATCAGTTACTTCCTTTCATGTCGTCCCACGATGTCTATGTCATCAGCATAAGCAAGTAACATGTGGCTATTGGTGTAAATTCTGCCATTTCTTTTGACATTTGCATCTCGTATTACCTTTTCCAGCAAAATGTTGAATAGGTCACACGAAAGGCTGTCTCCTTGTCTGAAACCTCTTTTGGTACCGAACTGTTCGGAGAGCTTCTTTCCAATTTTAACTGTGGACTTAGTATCAGTTAAAGTCATCTTACAAAGCCGGATGAGCTTTGCGGGGATACCAAATTCAGACATTGCATGGAATACCTTTGATCTGAGGGGACTGTCGAAGGCTGGTTTATAATCGACAAAAAGGTGGTAGGTGTCGATCTACATCTCTTGGGTCTTCTCCAGGATTTGCCGCAGGGTAAATATCTGGTCAATGGTGGACTTTCCAGGTCTAATAGTAAGTTTACATTCACGAAATCCACTCGATTTCAACTGTCAATTCCTTTGCTTAAACGTCAAATGAAATCTAGTCGATTTCAGACGAGTTTTTATTTGACGTATACACAAAGGAATTGACAGTTGAAATCGAGTTGATTTCGTAATGTAAACCAAGCATAAAGCCACATTGGTATGGTCCAATTATTTCGTTGACCATTGGCTTTAGTCGTTCGCACAATATCCCTGACACTATCTTATAGGCAATATGGAGAAGACTAATGCCCCTACAGTTGGAGCATACAGTCTTATCTCCTTTCTTGTGGACGGGATACAGGATGCTCAGGTTCCAATAGTCGGGTACGCGTTCTTCCTGCCAGATGTTGCCAACTAGCTGATGCATATACCTTATCAGCGCGTCGCTTCCGGTATTAAACAGCTCGGCTGGTAAGCCATCGGCTCCTGCTGCTTTATTATTCTTCAGCCGGTTGATTGCTGTTTTTACCTCATCTTGGCCGGGTAGTATACATTCAATACCATCTTCTTGGAGTGGATCTGTGGTCTCATCGTCTTCGCTATTATTGGATACCAGCAGATTGGAGAAATGTTCCTTCCATATCCTGAGCACGCTATCTGTATCAGTTACCAAATTACCTTGCTGGTCTCTAAAGGAGGAGGTGCCTGTAGCAAAGCTATCAGTTTGATGCTTCACTCTTCGGTAGAATTTTCGGACTTCATTCTGGCTCCTGTACATCTCGATTTTTTTTCACACTCCCGCTTTTCCATCTCTCTTTTTTCTGCGGAAAAGACATTTCTCTTCTCTCCTTTTCTACCGATATCTCTCTCGTGCGCTACGCGTTGCTACTGATTGTAAAGTAGCTTTATATGCCGCATTTTTCTCTTCGGTAGCAGCACGACACTCCTGGTCATACCATGAATACCTTTGTGGAGGTCTCTGGAATCCAAATATGGATTTTGCGGCTGTTTGCATGGAGTGGGCAATATGTTGCCATTGTATTGTTATGTTATCGGGACAAGGAGTGCTCGTATTAAGCAATTGGGCTAGTTGAGTGGAATATGCTGTGGCTATCTGTTGTGTTTGCAGTCTATCGATGTCCAACTTCCGCGTTGTGTCTGTTCGTACTTTATTTGCAACGTTTAGATGGGTACGTACCTTTGCTGCAACAAGATAGTGGTCCGAATCAATGTTTGCGCCTCGGAACGATCGTACATCCAACACGCTCGATGAATGTCTTCCATCTGTCACAACATGATCAATTTGATTACTTGTTCTTTGATTTGGAGACAGCCAGGTGCCCTTATGAATATCGAGATGATTAAATCTGTTACTGCTAACTACCATGTTTTTTGCAGCTGCAAAGTCTATCAGTATCATACCATTGTCAGATGTTTCACTGTGGAGACTGAATTTCCCGACTGTTGGGCCAAAGATATTCTCCTTTCCAATTTTGGCATTAAAATCGCCTAGAATGATTTTAATGTCATGGGCAGGGCAACGGTCATAAGTTTCTTCTAAGTGCTCGTAAAATAGATCTTTGGTCTGTTCGTCCTTTTCTTCAGTGGGAGCAAAAGCGCAAATAAAGCTGACGTTGAAGAATTTAGCTTTTATTCGAATTGCAGCAAGTCTTTCATTCACTGGGGTGAAGCTGGATACCAGATGTTTTAGTCTCCGACTAACTACGAATCCGCAACCAAACTCATGCTTTACGTCATGGCAGCTAAAATACAGTGCGTGACCTTTAGGTGTTGTTGTGACGCCTTTCACAATCCATCGTTTTTCATGTATGGCAGTATTATCGGCCTTGTACTTTTCAAGTACGTCTGCCAATGCGAAGACTGCACTTTCTCTATAACATGCGAACATTCCAGGTGCAGAAATGGGCCTTAAAACGTTTGCGGGGTTCGTCAACTTTAGAGGGGTTTGTTTTTCTTTTCTTTCGTTTTTTTATAGTACGCTGTTTTTTCTAGGGGACCAAAGTTTTTAACGTTCTTATGGGTGAACGCGCCGCACATGTTAGCTCACTACCTTTAACAGATGTTAAAGGCAGTTCCCCAGATGACACCACGGGGAGGTCAGTGTCCATTTGAGATGAAAGAGGGACCAAGATAAATCCTGGGGTTTGCCCGGTTACACTTAATCAGATTAATACACCGGTTACACTAAACAGTACGTTTACATATAATCGGATTTAACAAACCCACCTGGTTTCAAACTTCAATTTCATTACTTAGTCCCGGGCCACACTAGAGTAATTTCATTGAAATTTTGACATGAAATTCACTCTAGTGTGGACCGGGACTTATGCGTCAAATAAATCCTCATAAAGAAGGTTAACCCGGCAAAAAACTGTAATATAAACACCATATAACCGAATTAACCCAGTGGGTTTGGATTTCAAATGTCAAATCCATAGCGCCAATCTCAAATTAATCCTCTCGAAGAGGGTTAACCCGGCAAGAACTCTAGTGTAACCGTCGTACTATAATTTCTATTATTTTTTATAGATTTTAGTTTAGGGACTTTTAATCCGATAATATCGATAGACCAAACTATCTATCGATATTGAGTTCTTAAAAAAAGAATCGATATTATCGATAGCGCCATCGATATTTTACCAGCTCTAATTTACCTCTCTCATACAAGTTTTTTTCTAATTGGAGACATCAGTTAGGTTTTTTATTTCCCGGAAAAATTGTACCAAAGAACCCCTTCTATAAGACCCCTTATTAATATATAATAAAACGATTAGTTATTCATTGTTTTTATGACCTTCTAGTGTATTAATGTCAGCATTGTATTAAACAACAAATATCAGGGAAAAATGTTTAAAAAAAGTGCTACAAAACTTTTGGAAATCGAAGAAGACAAGGTGAAAGAATGGCTAGATTCGTTTGATGCAGTTCTAACAGATTGTGATGGTAATTATGAATTAAAATAGTAGCAAATATAGATAATAATATTAATGGTTTTATTTTAAATTATTCTTTAGATAATTGCATAAGTTTAATGACAACAATCTTGCAACAAATTCGTTATGAAAAGTGTTTTTTTTTGTGTACATGTGAATTTGAAAAGAGAAAAAAAAGAATGTGTGGGTGTGTGTGTTTGAATGTTGCGTAGCACGAGTATACACTCAGCTGTAAATTTTGTTTCAATGTTGCTTTGATAATGACCTTTAACGTCATTTACGCCATGGGTACGCTACGGCCGGCAGGGAAGACAAGTTTTCTTAAGAACATTTAAAAAGAAAATTTAAGAAAATTTGGTACCAGTCGAGGGCATATCTTTCGGCTTAAGTCTCGTTTAGGGGCACCTCTCGGATCGGGCTGAAATTTTCACCATAGGTAGTTCTTGGGACCCTGATCACAACTAAATGTATCTTTCCCGGGGGAAGTCCATACTTCCCGAGATATGGGTCTTGACATTTCGGGAAAGTCCTTCTATAACACCATTACTTTATTAATGGGCACCTCTCGGATCGGGCTGAAATTTTCACCATAGGTAGTCCTTGGGACCCTGATCACAACGATATATAACTTTTCCGGGGGAAGTACATACTTCCCGAGATATGGGTCTTGACATTTTACTATTTTTACTTTGGCAATATGGGTATCATTTTAAAGCTGGTGGTGAGTACTTTTGATGGCGTTTACGACTTTTGCTCCTGTCCATAGGAGAAAGTCTTAAATCCCGGCCGAAGGTCGGCTACTTAAATCTCGGGAAGTATGGACTTCTCTCTGGAAAGATATATATAGTTGTGATCAGGGTCCCAAGGGCTACCTATGGTGATAATTTCAGCCCGATCCGAGAGGTGCCCATAAATAAAGTAATGGTGTTAAAGTACGACTTTCCCGAAATGTCAAGACCCATATCTCGGGAAGTATGGACTTCCCCGGGAAAGATATATATAGTCGTGATCGGGGTCCCAAGGACTACCTACGGACTACCTATGGTGATAATTTCAGCCCGATCCGAGAGGTGCCCATAAATAAAGTAATGGTGTTAAAGTAGCACTTTCCCGAAATGTCAAGAAATGTCAATATCCCCGAGATATGGCTGTTAACATCCCGCTAAACTACACTTGTTGCCAAAATTTGTCCAAAAATTCATTCTTTCCTGTTCTATTTATTTGCAGGTGTCCTCTGGGTCTATGGAGATGTTATACCCGGTTCGGTAGAAGTTATGAACCGCTTTAAAGAACTGGGTAAAAAGATTTTCTTCTGCACAAATAACTCAACGAAAACACGCAAAGAATTGTTAACCAAATCCCATAATATGGGATATAATATCACCGAAGATGAAGTGATCTCAACAGCAAATTCTCTGGCTGCCTATCTGAAAGCACGTAATTTCAATAAGAAAGCTTATGTTATAGGCTCAGAGGGGATTACCAAAGAATTAGATGCCGTGGGTATTGAACACAACAAAGTGGGACCTGAAAATATGCCCGGTTCATTATTGAATTATTTATCGAATCACTTTGAACTGGAGGATAACATTGGTGCTGTGCTGGTTGGATTTGATGAGTATTTTTCTTTTCCAAAAATGACAAAGGCGGCATCATACCTCAGCCGGCCGGATTGTTTGTTTATCGCCACAAATACAGATGAACGTTTTCCCATGCCAAATATGGTTGTTCCGGGAACGGGCAGCTTTGTTCGGGCCATAGAAACATGTGCCGAGCGTAAGGCTACTGTTATAGGCAAGCCAAATGTTGCAATGTGTGAACATCTTATCAAAAATGGTACCATAGTGCCGGAAAGAACTCTCATGATTGGTGATAGGTAAGTTGTTTTTGTCAAGTATATGACACTTACAAATACAGAGATAATAAAATGATTGTTTTATAGATGTAATACTGACATTCTATTGGGTTACAATTGCGGTTTTCAAACACTACTGGTGGGTAGTGGCATACATCAGTTGAATGATGTTGATTCGTGGAAAGCATCAAATGATCCGGAATTACAAAAACTTATACCAGATGTGTATTTACCCAAACTAGGAGATTTACTAGCCTACATGTGAAAAATATATACAAACTATGTGTATATACCTCATCTTTAGCCAATAGACCCATCTATCTCTTTCATAATAATTTATCTTCTTTTTTTTACACAATTATCTTTTAAGCATCATGACAACATATTCTGTAATGCCTAGTTATTGGTTTGGACTAAAAAGTTATCCAAATCATTTGAAGCTTTTATTAATTTGTAGTTTTTGTGTTTGTTACAATGAGATTTGAGAAAAGCTAATAAAGGATACTTCAAATTTTGAAAACACAATTTTTACAATAAAATACTGAATTGCAACAATTAGTTTGATTTGAAAGCAATATTTCCTGAAAAGTTGTTTATTAAGGTTCATTACTAGAGACGTTCCTGAATGGCTATTTCCAAAACATCCATACACAATTCATGATCAGTTTGGCGAAGTTTTTTCCAACCCTCCGTTGCTGGGAGGGCTTTAATATTGTTTACTATAAATTGAACTGCCTTGGTTTTGAGACGTTCATTGGAGTGACGATCAGCCAAAAAAAGGATATCAGCAACTGTAGCAATCTCCATTGTGTTAATTAAAATTTCTTCACATAATATTTGCAAATCCAAAAGCGAGTATTTGTTAGCAGCCATAAAGAGCTCTGCTGCCAATTTCTGCGGTATATTTCCACCCGTGTATATATACTTTAACATTTCCTCAATTACGTCGGCATCCATGTCATCAATCCGTATACGATTTGTTTTACTTTCTTCCAAGTCATTGCGAAACATGGCAGCAAGCACTTGACTGCGGGCACATAATATTACCTTGTGGGCTTTAAATTCACATCCATTTTGTGCCACAAGAGTTACATCGCTAAATTCTTTACTATTTAAAATAGCGGCAAAATCATTCGAAAGACTGGAGCATACTAAAGTATTGTTTACGGGTTTTATATCAACCTTGATTACGTGTTCCGTAGTACCAAAATCACTCGGAGAGTTCAGATCAAAATCTATAAAAAATACCTTAGAGCCTTCCATGTATGTCGGAATTTTCTTTGAACAAATTTGTTCTTCTCTAGATATCTCAACTTGGAATAGTGTGTCGTCCTTGACGCTGGCTGATATCAATACTACGTAAATCTCGATCTTAGAAATATAATAATTATCCACTGCCACCACTTTCCATTCGGTATGCACACTTGGACTATCAATGACGATTATACCGGAATTAAATTCTCTTGGACTATCGCCCGGTTTATAGTTATAAATAACCGGAATTTCGAATTTATATATATATTGAATATTTGTAATTGTAGCGATAGACATTTTACTTGGATTTATGAATTTCCAAAAGTTGATCAGTTTTGTAATATTTTGCTCTTTTCCAGAAACTCAAAAATCCAATATTCTTGAAAATTGTGAAAATTGTATCCTTTATAACTTTGGCAGAAATTTCAAACATAGTAGATTATTGTAGAATAGTTGTGTTCCAGAAAATGCAAAATAGTTATTTTTATCTAGTACTACTTTTTCGATATTATAGTACGTTTATATATAACCGGATTTATCCTTTATTATCTTTATCGAAATACCATTTCTTCATAGGTTCGTTATTTTTGAACGTAGAAGCGTGAAATTTTGCCAGAGCATGTATTTTAGCTTTATGTATCAGATCCCATCAAGAAACGAATTTCGTGTCGGTTACGTCTTTGGGCATTTATGGTGACGCATTGCTATCGTAAACGATATCGTTTTCGAATGTTTCTCGAGAGTATTGCGTGTGTCGAGAACGACACACGAGAATGAATTGAAAACGATTCATTCGTCGCTCAGTTGGTGGCAGGAAAATTTTCGTTTTCGAATATCGTTAATAATATTCAGGCATGTCACAGATTCCGATCGAAATGGTTTCAATTCCGCGATTTCATTTCGATCGTTTTTGTTTTAGCTTCTTCAGATTCCGATCGATTTGGTGAATTTCGGAATTGTCATTATTTAACATAAATATGGCAACGTTAGACGAAAAAGGATCAAAACAAAAACCATATGATTAGAAAACACTGTAGAAGTTTAAATTGTGAAAAAATATTCTATTAAAAGGAAGTTTTTTGTGCGAAAAGAAAGTTAACTTTTACAAAATGCCGAGAGTTTCTATTGTTTCTGTAATTAAGGCGCAAAGTAATGAACACAGTGCAGTTAAGCATAAAATCTATAAAGATTTTTTCTTGTGCCGAATTTCTGTGTTTGACCCTAAATTATTAAACATTAATTAATACATCATTTGGTCTGTTCCAGTACTGCAAGAATCTACAAATTTTTACTATTTTTTTCGATAACATAAAGGAAAAATTGTTATCGTAGTAAAAAGTAGTAGCTTCTTGCATGTTCTGGAACAGAGCAAAAATAACATATTTAAAAATAATTAAATTTTGTACGAAACTCCTTGTTTGAGTTATTTTTTGTTATGTTTTCTTTTTTATCTTCCCTTTAAGTTGTCATTCTTAATGCCAGACTGTTTAGTTTTTGCAAGCGATTAATATTTGTTTGAAGAAAAAATAGATTTTAACGAAAAAAATTATGTGGCAACACTTCGTTAACAATGGTTTCGTTGATTGAGAAATAATGAAAATTTGGCAATTTTTGAATTAAAATGATAAAAAAATATGAAAATAAATGTGATTTTGTTAATAAAACAAAAATTTTATTATTTTTAAGTGTTTTTGGAGTGTTTTAAAGTGACATATTTCCAAAAAAATGGAATTCCACTTGAGAAACCAAAAGTGGTTTAATTCCGAAAAAATTTTTCGTTTTTCGGTTTCTGAAGAAGCTAAATACGAAATCAATTTCACTTTCGATCGGAATTGGTTTCTGTGACATGCCTGATTATTAGTGAATGATTTACGATAGTGGATTTTAGGTGGATTTTCGTTTTTATGACAGATTTAACATTACCCAGCAAAATAAATTGGAAGTAGTGCAATGTAGACTAGTTCTTTCACGGCATGTTTTTATGCAGTTCAAACGGAGTCGTGAAAAAGGCACTCCATTCATCACATTTTAACCGCATTTGGATGCAATCCAAAGAATCACATCCATTTGTCACATTTTAACAACATCCGGAGGCAGTTCAACGGAGTCTTGAAAAAGGCACTCCAATTCCTCACAATTTAACAGCATCCGGATGCAGTGCAAACGGAGTCGTGAAAAAGGCACTCCGTTCACTACATTTTATTAGCAGTTGTTAGAGATCCCTGCATGTACATAAATCAGTTTGTACATCTCTACAGGCAGCGGAATACATTTCCAAACGGAGATAATCGTGTTAACATTTCCAATGGAGTGCTGTTGGAGTACATGTCGAAATCTTAACTGGTGATGGGAAGACAATATCAAACCCATTTAGCAGATGAAGCAAGAGCACTTAAGCTTGGATTAAATGAAGAGCGGAGGAAACACACATGTTTGCGATTGAATTCAATAGAGAATTTTCATAATTTGTGTTAATGTAATAAAGTTCTTAATATTTTTGTTTTACACAAATAAATGCATTTTATTTTGTTATTCAAAACACGTGCTCTGTAGTGGGATTCTGTAACTCATTTTTGGTGTTATCGATAATTGTCGGTAAAATTAAAATTCTTATAATTTCGATAATTAACGAAATTTGTCGGTAAGTTAACGATGAATAAAAAGTAGTCGCTAGCCTCTACCGACACAAACAGTGATGCCAACTTTTCTTTATGTTTTTAGTCATAATTTTGCTATTTAATTTTACCGATTTTGTCGGTAACAGCAAAAATGAGTTACAGAATCCCACTACTGGACTGCCTCCTATTCTACCCCAAAGGGTTAAAATGCAATGCCAAAGGGTCAGTTAAAATGCAGTGCCAAAGTTCAGTTAAAATGTTCATACGGTAGACTATCGGCGGCGGCGCGCCGAATAATTTACCGACTGGCGGCTAATTTTGGTATATTTTGTAGTACAAAATTTTCCGTAAAGAAAAGAACAAGAACAAGAAAAATTTTTTATGCGGTCCATACAATTGGTCTGTTCCTTTACATTTGAAAATGGTAAAACCGGCAAAAGTAGTAAAAGTTGTTAACTTCTACCATATGAATTGTATAGTGCCTGAAGTAATGAAACGCTTTTCGAGTAAAAATTTTGATGTCAATATTTGTAGTAGTATGTGTACATTTTTGATAGTGTATGGGTAGTAAAATTGTTAAGGCCTGCGTACATAAGCTGCCTCGCCTGGGTGCCTTGTTTTGCTGCTTCATTTCTGACATAATAAAAATAAAAGAATAAAGAAGGCCCAGCAAATTTCGAACTGGGCTGCCCTTTTCTTCTTTATTCTTTTTCAGAAGCGAGCAAGGCAACCAGGCGAGGCAGCTTATGTACGCAGGCCTTAAATGCTTTTACTTCGTAGCTTTTTTTCCTCTTTCCGACTAAGCGAGTATAAAAGCGCCACAACAAACTTCGTAGTTGTGGGCAAAAAAGTCATCCGTCCAATTGACAGATTCTTCACCAAACAAAGGAATGTGGTGGATCTTAAGCACTTCTCCGGTTTGAACATCTACTATGTCGTCATCCATGACTTCGGAAAATGTTTCAGGCATTGCAATTGCTTAATGAATGGGCTATCTTTGTATGTTTCCCTTGTTTTTAATAGTGTGTGGTACTGCGCTTATCGTGGACAAAATACATACAATCGCAGCAAAAAGTTTGCATCCGTGAATGCAGTTTAATCAGTACAAGTGTACAGTATAATTGCCGTTGGAGTACATCTTTTTCTATGAATCCACTCATGGTAGAATAAAGTAAAGGTAGCCCACAGCTAACAGCTGATTAAATTTTTTTCTTTTTATGGCCTAATCTGTCAAAAGCAGGGTTGACATTTTGTACTGTTTTTGACATTATGCAATCATAAAGGTAGATGTACCGCTGAATTGTTCCAACAAAAAACTTCTGCTGTAACCATGGTAGAACAAGAAAAGGTAGCAGCAATACCCAGCTGACTGCACTGGGCTGTAGTGTTAGTGTCAAATTCCATACGACATTTTATATATTTATTTCTATGTTCGATGTATATTAGGGATATATATTTTTTGAAGAAAAAAATTATTCATCTGAAATAAAAACAATTTCCCATAAAGACTCCTTTATATCATTGACATGTAACCTCCTCCAGGTCCGAACGACATGTCGCACACTAAAACACCACTTAGAGAGGCGGTACAATATTTGTTAATATGTGTGGTATTTTGTTAAACTTGAAAATAATAAAGCCGTAATATGTGGTTTTTGTTTTCAAAAACAAAATATTAAAACAGCTTCTCTTTTTTCAATGAATTACGAGCGATCCCAAACATTTTTGCAAGAATTCTACTTCCTGCGTGATATTGTGCATTTAGTGGAATGATATGGAAACATTCAAACTGAAAATCTAACGAGTTTTCATTCATGTTTTTCAAAATATTCAATCAAATGTAAACATAGTATAAGAGTTTATTTCTTTATTTTATAACAAATTCTCCGAAATGTATACACTCTTGATTGTCCCGGTCGACACTAGCGTGAATTTCATTAAAAAATTGCGTGAAATTATGCGTTTCTAGATCGAATTCCCTACTACAGCAATTTCGTGATTTTACTTTACTATGTAACTCGATCTAGAAACGCCTAATTTCATGCAATTTTTTAACGAAATTCACGCTAGTGTGAACCGGGACTTTGTCTTTTGAAGACATTTGTAGGGATCAACCAACTGTTTTTCTGTAGGGATCTCTACAGCAACTGCTTATAAAATGTATCGAACGGAGTGAATTTTTCATAACTCTGTTGGACTACATCGAAATATGTTGTGAGATCATAACTCCAATTGCACAACTCCCAAAATTTTTTGCTGGGATGTATACCTCAGCTTTGAATAATGGAAATGATCACTGTGGGCAAAATCTGGAGAACATGGTGGATGCGGCGGCAATTCCTAACTCCATGCATTTTCCATAATGATTGTCGATTTTGTTCGATAAAGCGAAATAGCGGCAGAAAATTTTTAAAAAATATCGGCGCACGCCATCCCGAGTCGAGTTGACGGCGGCGATTTTTAGCCGATTTGAGCCGATGTCGGCGGCGGCTAAAACTTTAAAAAAAAGAGAAGCGGCGGCGCGCCGCCGATCAAAAACCGACTCGCTTCCATCTCTGACACTGTCAACTATGTGGTGTTTTACATTTAAAACGATTGCTCGTACGAGATTTTTGGTCTGTTCCTTTACTTTTGAAAATGGTAAAACCAGCAAAAGTAGCAAAAGTTGTAATCTGCTTCCATATGAATTGTATGGTGTCTGAAGTAAAGGAACGCTTTTCGAGTAAAAAGTTGTAAAACTTGAACATTCTTGCACGTAAAGGAACAGAGCTTTTGTCTCCTCTTTGATCATATTCGTAAATTTCACACACAGGGTTGCATTTTTTTGTAACATGGTACCAAGCGTACATTTTGTTAAAAATACTTAATGTTAAAATAAGGTATTTTATAAAAAACATTTCATAAAAATTTTAAAATGCTCATAAAAAATAATTATGTTATGCGTTAAATAATTTTTTATGCACAAATTCATTGCAAAACTAAATTTTGTTTCAACTTCTCTTACTATTTTTTGCAACTCTGCTTAACAAGAATAACCACCACAAAGAGGAGACAAAATCTCGTACGAGCAATCGTTTAAATGTAAAACACCACTATTGTGGATCCCCGCTTTGTTATAAATTCAACGAAAATGTCTATCACTAAAATTTCAGAGTATAAATATATTTGGAAATTCCAAATATATTATGAAAACTATTACAATTCTCCAAGCGAATTTGTATTTAATACAATTGTAATTAATAATGAAAGTGAATGGAGACTAATGGGAATATATACTTGTAGTAAGAATATCGAGATTTACATTGAATTGGTATCAGCGAGCGCCATGAAGACACTATTCCAAGTACAGATATCTAAAGCGCAACGTACTGTTACTAAGAAGATACCAGCAGACCTGATAAGATCAAGAATATTTGTTATGGAGTATCGGAACACAAATTCTCCAAGTGGTACGAACCATGAAATCAAGGTTGATATAAAACCCGTGCAAAACACTGTTGTAAGCTCCAGCCTTAAGAAGGACTTTGCCAATATTTTCGCCAGTAAAGAATTTTGCGATGTAACCCTTGTTGCACAAGATGGAAGTGAATTGAAAGCCCACAAAGCAATATTATGTGCCCGCAGTCAAGTGTTTGCTGCTATGTTTCGCAATGACTTGGAAGAAAATAAAACAAATCGTATACGGATTGATGACATGGGTGCCGAAGTAATTGGGGAAATGTTAAAATTTATGTACACGGGTGGAAATATACCGAAAAATATGGCAGCAGAACTCTTTATTGCTGCTAACAAATACTCGCTTTTGGATTTGCAAACACTGTGTGAAAATATTTTAATTAATACAATGGAGGTTGCTACAGTTGCTGATATCCTTTTGTTGGCCGATCGTCACGCTAATGAACGACTCAAAAATACGGCAGTTCAGTTAATAGTAAACAATATTAAAACCGTCAAAACAACGGAATGTTGGAAAAAACTACATCAAACTGATCATGAATTGTGCATTTATGTTTTGGAAAAAACCATCGAGGAACGTTTGTAGGTGTATAAGGATTTGTTATGTAATATTTTCCCTTTACTTATTTGGACCAACCATGGTACAATTAACCAACCATGGAACCAACAAAATATCAATCTTTATTTTAGACAATATAATTTATGTTTAACAAAACATTGAAAAAGGTATGAACCAAAATAATATTATTCTCCCTTAAAAACCCTCTTTTATTTTTATACCCTACACCACTATGTGGAAAGGGTATTATAAGTTTGTTTTGGGAAAAATTCATGTAACACCGCGAAATATTCGTCGGAGACCCCCAATGTGGTATACCAATCTTCATATATCGACGAGATAAAGCGATTTTGAGATGTGTGACCGTCCGTCCGTGTGTCCGTGTGTCCGTCTGTCCATTATAAATTGTAATCAAACTCCAGGCCGCAATTATTGACCGATGGTGACGAAATTTGGTATGGAGGTCGGTTTCACATCAGAATAGATCGCTATTTTAATTGGTGATGATCGTGAAATATTTAGCGGGTGAAATGGACCAGAAACGTAATTTTTATCCGATTTTGTAGCTGCTCTGTAGATCGCAGTAATAGTCTGATCGCCTCGAAATTTTAAATAAGGTAAGAGTATATGACAAAGAAGAAGCTTGCAAGTTGAGATGGCGATCAGATAATATTTAGAGGGTTAAATGGACCACAACTTTTGTGTGAAAATTGTGAAAATTTTTAATAAACAACTTATATCTTTGTTCCTGAAAGCAACATTCTCGTGAGTTATATTTGGAAGACGATCTCTTGACCTTTCAATTGATGTTAATTATGTTGATGTACGTGATCAGATAACAGAGTTACAGCCTAATATATCCACGTTTTTGTTTGTAGTGTAATTATAAACCCGCTAAAGGTCGCAATTATAGCTCAATTGTCACGAAATTTTGCACGAGGTAAGAGTTTAGGTTGAAGAAATTGCCTAAAATTTTGCATGATGATCTGATATTATTTGGCGGTTGGCATATACCATTACCTTAATATACAAATTTTTTTGTTGGTCCATATTTTCATTTTTGGAGGGCATATACTGCAAAGTAGCCTACATATGGAAAAATAACTACTGATCTTTCCCCTGATGCAACATGCAATAATTTGTCTGCTAGATAACGCTACTGCCTGTTATATAATGTGTTTTGTGTAGAGAACCACAATTTCCTCCCATGCTACAAATTGTCTCTATCATGACAGAGAAATTATAAGTTCAGTTGTCAAATTGGATTTTAATACAAATATTGCAGCATGGGGTCGCCTCGCCACCTATTTTATACCTCAGGATTTAGAATAAATGGGGATACAAACAAAATACGACCAAAGATGTGTCTCATCGAAATATTGGTTTTAGACCCCAAGTATATTTGGACCAAATTCGTTTCAGACAATTTGGAGCCTATTTAGCGCTGTCCGTTCATATGTCTCTTTAAATGTCTACCGATTAGAACCAAATTTTATACTTCGTAATATTTTGCCCAAACTTTGTTTAAGTTCGAATGTAGGCTATGTCGGTCCACACCTCCCCCAAAAAATTTCAAAAATGTTTTCGGAAAATTGTGTGAACGATAACTGGCGAAGTGAGCAATCGATTTGCACCAAACTTTCCATATATTATTATTCCTTCCAGATATAGATCGGATAATACTATATGTCGAATCGTTTTGATTTTTTTTCAGCAGATTGTACTTGCGCCGCAAATCCGTAAGTTAACTCTCAAGGGGATTTTCTGATTGGTCGAAACTTTACACATCGTATTATTTCATCCAGTCATGTGTCCGGTAGGAATATGGACTACATCGGTCCATCCAAAAATTGTAAACATACATAATTAGATATAGGCACCATAAAAAAGAGCCTCCCGAATGAAGCATTCTATGTACATTATCTGACATTGGAACGTACCCACTTAAAGTTGGGGACAGGAATGAAAACTAATTATTCCATTTCAGTTCAGAATATTTTATGGTGGAGGGTATGAAAAGTTCGGCCCGGCCGAACTTAACGCTTTTTTACTTGTTTTGTATAAATAAATAAAACACAATTCATAAAAATCAACCGAATCCAAAAATAGGAAGTAGCAGCTTCGTCTACTTTTTTATGCAGGGTATTATTTATGGTCTGTTCCAGAGCTGCAAGAATCTACTAATTTTTTCTATTTTTTTTTTTCAAATAACATAAAGGAAAAAATGTTATCGTAGTAAAAAAATAGCAGCGTCTTGCAGGTTCTGGAACAGAGCAAAAATTGTTATCATTGTAAAAATTAGCTTCTTGCAAGGGTTTGTTGTAATAAAAGCAAGTTTGCACAAGTCCAGTAATTTCTTGTAAGCGACTAAGGTCTTTTATATTGTACTGTAGATTAAACGAACAACATCCAGTAACAATTTGTACAAATTTTGAGTAAACGAACACACATACCATTAGGGGATTATTTGAGTTTTGGGTAAGTAGAAACTAGCAGTATGTTTCCTGTAATCTGATTGGCTGATGTATTGATTTTGTTAAATTTCTGCCTGAGTTGTTGCAACTTTTGCCATTTGTTTGTTCCTGCGATTTAGGGGAAAGTAATTTTTGACAATCCGCTCTTTTACTAGCATTACCATATGAAATACAAAGAATATGGAGAATATTTGGTGATAGTACGCCAAATTTTTATACATTTCAGCTTTGCAAATTGTTAAATTCCACATCTTTGTGTTTATTTCAGCTTGAGTCCATACTTTGTTGTAATTCAATTGTTTGAATAACAACAAAATATTTTAAAGTGGATATGAAATTGATTAGTTGCGGGCGAAGGGTAGGGAATACTATAGTTTCAGTTGTCACCAAACAACTTCATCAGTTCCCTTTTTCGCCGACTCTGTATCGATAAACAGGTCAATAAAGGCATCTAGCAAATTAAACAAAATGAGAAATTTGCTGTATGGCCCTAAAGCTGTTTACCCTACAATTTGAGTCGAACTAAGGAAATTCCGTTAAATCTTTTTAGCAGAAGTTTCACCACTATAACTTAGCCATTTATTAACCGATTTGAACAAATAATAGCTTATTCGAAAGATATTATTCCCCTCTTTAAAAGGAAAGGGGATCAATAGAAATCGGTTGTAAAAAAGGAGAAATGCCAATTTAAATTTGAAAATGTACCCAGATTTTTACTTCTTTTACCGTTATAAAATAGTAAAACGAAGTGACCCAAGCGAACCAAAGGTATTTTCGTTGTCCATGGACCGAAACACGATCCAATTTTGTAACAGAACACAAAATCGAACGCTTGAATATTTTTTGGTCAACTTTTGTAGCACATTGTCATTGATTGATATTTGTCGAAAAAAATGCGCAGTCTCAAGGCTAAAACTTCCTGAAGGAGCATTCCAATACTTTTGCGATGTACTAGAGAGTTCCTAATTATTGTGTTGGCTACAATATTTATCTTTGTGTTGGATCGCAAAGCTCAATTTTTTGGCTGTTATATGCTTTAGGCATACTCGAATGAAAAAAATTAAATTGACATAAAGCTTTGGCTAACATTTCTTATTAAACCATGCCCTCAGCCTGTGCAAATTGAAACACTTTTTTCACAAAAAACTTTGGTCGTATGAACCGACAAAAATGTTGATTAGGATTAAAGTTCAAAAATTTTGCGGAAAAGGTACTTAAAGGAATGGCCCGACTTAGACCATGGGGGTTTTTACACCCTTCGGGCTGTTTTTTCACGAAGTATGGACTTGCCCCTGAAACAACTTTTACAATCGTAATTGAAGCAGCGAATGTAAGTTGCTGCAACAAAAATCAAAGTGATTCAATAGCAGGTCTTAAAGTGAACTTATCCAAAATTTTGTGTGGGATGTACGGGATGGAGTGGACAAATATACTCCATATTCGAACCTGATCTATATCTGGTAGATATTATGAGAATGTGTAAAGTATGGACCAAATAGGTCACTCCCATCAAGAGTTATCGTGCGCACAATTTTTCCGAATATTTTGAACTTTTGTGGGGTAGGTACCTGAAGGAGTGGACCGATATGGCTTATCTACGAACTTAAAGTAAGTTTGGAAACAATATTACGAAGGCCAAATTTTGGCCGGAATCGGCATTTCCGTTCGAGAATTATCTTGCGCTTCCACCCATAAACATGGTGTCATAGGGTTTGTTTTTTCAACTTTTAGGCTATTTTTTCAGGAAGTATAGACTTGCCTCTGAGGAAACTTGTACCTTCGTATAGGGGACAGTGAATGCAAGATGTTACAACAAAAACCAAGGCGATTTGAGAGCAGGTCCTAAACTGAACTTTTCCGAAATTCTGTGTGGGAGGTACCCGAAGGAGTGGACCGATTGAGTCCATATTGGAATCTCATCTAAGTTTGGAAGAAATTACACGATGTGCAAAGTATAGACCAAATCGGTTATTCCCTACAAGAGTTATCGTGCGCATAAGTTTTGCGACAATTTTTGAACATTTGTGGGGGAGGTACCGGAAGGAGTGGACCGATATAATCCATCTTTGAACTTGAACTAAGTTTGGACAAAATATTACGAAAGCCAAATTTTGGACCGAATCGGCAGATCCGTTCAAGAGTTATCTTGCGCTCCAACCACTACACACGGTGTCATAGGGTTTTTTTTGTAACTTTTAGACTATTTTCTCAGGAAGTATGGACTTGCCCCTAATGAAACTTACAGCGTCGTATAGGGGACAGCGAATACAACTTGCGTAAACAAAAATCAAAGCGATTCGAGACCAGGGCCTAAACTGAACTTTTCCGAAATTTTGCGTGGGAGGTACCCGAAGGAGTGGACCGATTGAGTCCATATTGGAACCTCATCTAAGTTTGGTAGAAATTACGCGATGTACAAAGTATGCACAAAATCGGTTATTCCCTGCAAGAGTTATCGTGCGCACAAGTTTTGCGACAATTTTTGAACATTTGTGGGGGAGGTACCTGAAGGAGTGGACCTATATGACCCATCTTCGAACTTAAATCGAATCTGGGCAAAATATTTCGATACCCAAAATTTGAACCGAATCGATTGATCCGTTCGAGAGTTATCGTGCGCACCAGCCAGCCAGACAGACGGACGGACATTGCTAGATCTACTCAAAATTGTCTGAAACGAATATCGTACAAACATACTTGGGGTCTAAAACCATTATTTCGATGAGGCACATTTTTGGTCGTATCAAAGTGTAAATACCCTCTTTAGCCTAAAGGCTGAGGGTATAAAAATCACGATTTGTTGAAAAAAATTATTTAACAAACGCACGTTTTGTAAAAAAATCTTTCTTTTTTGGAAAAAATATTTAAAAAATCCACGTTTTGTAAGAAAAAAATCTTTAAAAAATCCACGTTTTGTAAGAAAAAAATCTTTAAAAAATCCACGTTTTGTAAGAAAAAAATCTTTAAAAAATCCACGTTTTGTAAGAAAAAAATCTTTAAAAAATCCACGTTTTGTAAGAAAAAAATCTTTAAAAAATCCACGTTTTGTAAGAAAAAAATCTTTAAAAAATCCACGTTTTGTAAGAAAAAAATCTTTAAAAAATCCACGTTTTGTAAGAAAAAAATCTTTAAAAAATCCACGTTTTGTAAGAAAAAAATCTTTAAAAAATCCACGTTTTGTAAGAAAAAAATCTTTAAAAAATCCACGTTTTGTAAGAAAAAAATCTTTAAAAAATCCACGTTTTGTAAGAAAAAAATCTTTAAAAAATCCACGTTTTGTAAGAAAAAAATCTTTAAAAAATCCACGTTTTGTAAGAAAAAAATCTTTAAAAAATCCACGTTTTGTAAGAAAAAAATCTTTAAAAAATCCACGTTTTGTAAGAAAAAAATCTTTAAAAAATCCACGTTTTGTAAGAAAAAAATCTTTAAAAAATCCACGTTTTGTAAGAAAAAAATCTTTAAAAAATCCACGTTTTGTAAGAAAAAAATCTTTAAAAAATCCACGTTTTGTAAGAAAAAAATCTTTAAAAAATCCACGTTTTGTAAGAAAAAAATCTTTAAAAAATCCACGTTTTGTAAGAAAAAAATCTTTAAAAAATCCACGTTTTGTAAGAAAAAAATCTTTAAAAAAATCCACGTTTTGTAAGAAAAAAATCTTTAAAAAATCCACGTTTTGTAAGAAAAAAATCTTTAAAAAATCCACGTTTTGTAAGAAAAAAATCTTTAAAAAATCCACGTTTTGTAAGAAAAAAATCTTTAAAAAATCCACGTTTTGTAAGAAAAAAATCTTTAAAAAATCCACGTTTTGTAAGAAAAAAATCTTTAAAAAATCCACGTTTTGTAAGAAAAAAATCTTTAAAAAATCCACGTTTTGTAAGAAAAAAATCTTTAAAAAATCCACGTTTTGTAAGAAAAAAATCTTTAAAAAATCCACGTTTTGTAAGAAAAAAATCTTTAAAAAATCCACGTTTTGTAAGAAAAAAATCTTTAAAAAATCCACGTTTTGTAAGAAAAAAATCTTTAAAAAATCCACGTTTTGTAAGAAAAAAATCTTTAAAAAATCCACGTTTTGTAAGAAAAAAATCTTTAAAAAATCCACGTTTTGTAAGAAAAAAATCTTTAAAAAATCCACGTTTTGTAAGAAAAAAAATCTTTAAAAAATCCACGTTTTGTAAGAAAAAAAATCTTTAAAAAATCCACGTTTTGTTAGAAAAAAATCTTTAAAAAATCCACGTTTTGTAAGAAAAAAATCTTAAAAAAAATCCACGTTTTGTAAGAAAAAAATCTTTAAAAAAATCCACGTTTTGTAAGAAAAAAATCTTTAAAAAATCCACGTTTTGTAAGAAAAAAATCTTTAAAAAAAATCTTGTGGAAAAAAAAATTCTTCAAAAAAATCACGATTTGTGGAAAAGAATTTTTTAACAAATGCACGTTTTGTAAAAAAAAATCTTTAAAAAATCGAAGTTTTGTGGAAAGAAATTCTTCAAAAAAATCACGATTTGTGGAAAAAAAAAATTATTTAACAAACGCACGTTTTGTAAAAAAATCCTTCTTTTTTGGAAAAAAAATCTTTAAAAAAAATTCTTTTAAAAATACACGATTTGTGGTCTGAAAGTCATTGAAAAGTACATTCCCCGAACTTTGAAAACAAATGAAAAGTCAACTCATAGGAGGCCATGAGGTCTTCTGATAGAAGACCATGGGGTCTTCTTATAGAAGACCATGGGGTCTTCTGGTAGATAACCATTAGGTATTCTCAAAGAAGACAACGAGGTCTCCTCATATAAGACCATGAGAACTTCTCCTAGAAGAACATGATGTCTTCCATCTTATGACAAATTAAAATGGCTCGTAGGCAGGATAAGAAGTGACCGACTGACTAATATTAGTCCAACATCTTTGCACATCATAATATTTTTCTCGTTAGTTAAGACACATACAGTGGTGTGCATATCAAAAGCAACAAATCGAGGATTTTGCAGTAATTCAATTTTTGGATCCGTTAAAATTTTTTAAAAATGTAATATTTTGTGTCTAGTTGCTCTTTATTATGTACAGAGAGCTTCCAACAAGATGTTTCTGTACTTTGTCGTTGGATGGGATAACAACAACAATAATATTGGCTGATCCTCGAGAACGGGGATTGCAAAACAAAAGCAACAATAAAATATTATTAAAAATGGTAGTGTCATCGGTGTAAATTAACTGTACATTTGACTTAAATGTGTCTTTTGGGGCTTGGTAGAGTCATTTTAGAAAGAATTTGCATTTGTTATCCTAACAGGGTTGCCGCTTTCTCAAACGTTTCTCATGGTCTGGGGAAAATATCATAATACCCCCAAATAAAAAAATTTTCCCCTCATTAAACATTTAAATTTGAAAATATTCATTCGGAAAGTGGATTAATATCAACCGTTCTTTTGTTTGCCGCATAATAAAAAAGTTAAACAACCGAATAGTGGTAAATACGATACGTCCTGGTGTAAACCCCTTGAGGCCATTGGCACATTGTGGCTAGAAACGTTGGGGAAACTTTAAAAATAATGCCAATAGAAACACCCAAGCATTAGTTGGAGCTCTTATCTGCGATACATGGCCCAGAGTACTTCGCAGAGGATGTTTTGAAAACAATTTGAGAAGTTATACAGCTCCCAACTCAAACAACACAACGGCCAAGAACCCATTGTTTCAACCAACAGTGAGTAAAATATCCTCATATGGCTAAATAATACAGGTTTTTTATATTTTTTGTTTTTAAATCTTATTTTTAATATAATTTATTAAAAATAAAATAAAAAAAAATCTTATTGGGTCGCTTAAACCATATAAAACATTGCATTTTCTACCATTGTTTCATAAATTGTTTTCCTTTGGGTATGTCAATGCTTTCTTGGCCAGTGTATAACTTTTCAAATTGTTTTCAAAACTTCTTCTGCGAAGTACTCTAGGTCATATATCGGAAATAAGAGCCCCAACTAATTCTAGGAAGTTCCTATTAGCGTTATTTTTAAAGTTTCCCCAACATTTTCCGCCAAAATGTGCCGATGGCCTTAAGGGGTTTTCACAAGGATGTATTGTGTTTACCAATATTTGATTTTTTAACTTTTTATTATGCGGCAAACAAAAGAACGGTTGATATTAATCCACTTTCCGAATGAATATTTTAAAATTTAAATGTTTATATGAGGGAAAAAATTTTGATTTGAGGGTATTATGAAATTTTCCCCAGACCATGGGAAAAGTGGTAGAAAGTGGCAACCCTGTTAGGATAACAAATGCAAATCCTTTCTAAAATGACACTGCCATGCCCCAAAAGGCAAATTTAAGTCAAAAGTACAGTTAATTAACACCGATGACACTATAATTTTTAATAATATTCTATTGTTGCTTTTGTTTTGCAATCCCCGTTCTCGGGGATCAGCCAATATTATTGTTGTTGTTATCCCATCCAACGACAAAGTACAAAAACAACTTGTTGGCAGCTCTCTGTACATAATAAAGAACAATTGGCCACAATATATTACATTTTTAAAAATTGTAACGGATCCAAAAATGTAATTACTGCAAAATCCTAGATTTGTTGCTTTTGATATGCACAACACTGTACATGGTGCGCCACCTTCCATTTAAAGTTGCTTCAAGAACACCGTGCATAGTCTATTAATGTATAAATTTATCCTCCAAAATGCTATGGTAGTCAGGCTAGCGATAAATCCACGACTCTTAAGCATTTCATTCAAAACTGATGGACTTCAGATACTCTATCTGCTCTTCAGGTGGAAGCCTTGTTATAGAAGCTCCGTTCCATTTCAAGTAAAGTCCATGCCTCCCACAAACTCCACAAAACGGACAAGTGGAATTTCCGAGTACGGGGAACCGCCAATCAATATGACAGCAATACATTTCCAGCATGAAAATATTCCCACCAAACAGATGCTTTGACAGTACCTTTGCCCTGATCGGGGAACATCCGTTTCGCTTTGCTGTTAAAAAGGCAATATATTAAGGGGCCTTATTGGTGGTAAACTGAATTTAAACATACCGTTTTATTAGTACCATTATGTATTGGTTTAGCTGTTCCATTCGGGATGAGTTCCTCAAGCCTTCCATCATCATCATACATATCGCACCTGTTCAACAAAAGGGTAGTAACTCAAAATTTTGAAATTTTCACTTTTTAATAAAAAACGATAGATAATGATGAACTCCATCCACTGTAAAAATCTCCCATTGTTTTGTCTACTCTTTCGTCAAAAATACCGTTATTCCACTCTTCGTGTCCTCAGAGTTACTAGTTAAGTATGAGCAGGTTTTTGTCTCTACTGAAAAATAAGAAATTTTGAGTTGCTTCCCTTTTGTTGATCAGGTGCGATATATACATGTACCCATCCAAAACCATAGCTGTTAAAAGAAAGAAAATAAAATATATAAATAAATAAAATTTTTGTGCAGTATTAGAAACATCAAAACATGAAAAATACGAATTTTGAACTCAGTTAAAAGCAAACATACATATGTATGTCATATTTATTCAATTCAACAATAAACTACATAAAAAACAATAACAAAAACCATATTAGTAACACAAACAATAACATAGCAAAGCAAAACACAAAAATTATAAAAAAATAAAAACTATATAAGTAACAAAAACTATGTATTTGGTAGTACATTGGAAGAAGTTGCATTTGAAGTGTGGAGTGTTAATTTTTTTTGTTTTTATTTGAATAGATTCCATTATTTCTACTCTTCTTTTCACTGCGATGACTCTAATGTAATTTTCATCGTATTCTATGTCTTTCTCCGTAAATTTCCGGTATTTTGATTTTTTTGCGTTTTCTACCAAATGATCCTTCGAGTAGGATCATCCTTCCAGCTTATATAAATGGTGCATAATCCTGCGTTTACAAATGACAGGACAGTTGACATCATGTATTGATTGTCAAAATACCAAAACTTGCCTGTGTGACGTAGGCGTCCAGACAACTGCAAAACCAGTTGCAAAATTATGATTGAAAATCATCGATTTCTTCTTTTTTCGTTTTCAACACATTTCAATTATGATATCACTTCTTTTTTACGAAAATGTCAAAAATTTGTTAACCCGACTGTCTGTGAAAAAATGATGGACAGCTGGGAGACAAAAGACAAATGTATGTATGTGTTAGTAAATCAGAGTTGTATTTGAAGACAAACTGTCTGGTGTAAACGCCTAGTAAGAGACTTACGTGGAATTTCCAATACGTCTGAAATGCTTATCGGTGAGCATTGGCCTGTGTGGCATAGGTATAATCCTATTCTATATTCTTCTTCCGTGTAGGACTTTTTCTTTTTGCCCACGCTATCATTATCATTATCTGTAAATCCACGAAAATCACTTTCTGATGGGTGATGGTGTTCTTGGACATGGAAGAAGAAAAAATATTTGTTACTAGCAAAATGCCAATTGACAAATGTAAATGTCAAATATCAATAGAAGCCCAAAGTTCATAAGTTCATATGAAGGAATAATTAACAAATGAACTTCAGGATATTTTTTTTCAGTTTATATACGTTCAAATAAAAGCTAAAAAATTTCGCGCGGAATAATGGTTTTGGCACAATTAGAGTTCTCAGAAGAACAAAGAAAATTTTTAATTATTAGGTCATTAGGTGGAAGGAGGACATACCAAATAGTGAATCAATCCTGCTTAAGTGCCAATTTTCCACCATTCGATGTAGTAGAATGTTAGTACCCAAACAGCGAAATGGGATTTGCACCAAGCACAACCATAAAATTAAGAAGGTTTTTCGAGCAACTAAGTGCGAGGCACAGAATGTGCAGTCTTAATTTTGACTTGTTACGCGTAGAAGAAGACGGCGTAAAACTTGTGCGATACTGTTTCATCCTAACAGGTATTTCTTAATCTATACATATAAAATTGAAATTTGTTTGTACGTTGTTTGTTTGTGCCTTACTGAAATTTTTAGTTTACATTGCTACAGGGCCTGGAATGAAAATAGGCTATATCATTTTTTGAAATTTCGTGTTGATCTGGAGATATAGCATCAAAAGCGGAGGTACCTCCAAAAAATTTAGATTTTGTATGCAAATATCTTTAGAACTATTACAGCTACAATCTCCAAATTGTGTATGTGTGACGGAATTTGATATAGAAATAAATTTACCAAATTATATTCAAATGGGTTCAGATTTGAATATAGCTCCCACATATATACATATATTTTAGGCCGATTCCTTATTTTATGTACATACAGGCTATATATGTCCAATTTCGCTGAAATTTTGAATTTCTAGAAATAAATGTGCCAAATTATATTGAGATTGGTTATGGAGCAAAACAAAAAAAAAAAAAATATATATATATATATATATATATATATATATATATATATATATATATAGCCAAAAATTAGAGATAAAAACAAACATTCGTTTTGTCTTTTTACATTTGTAGTAAGAATTGCTCAGTAACTTATTTTTATAATTTGTTTTTCTTTATTACAGGCATATTTTGCAGCTGGACGATATTTATCGGGTCACCGGAAGCCCGCAGGCGATATCGGCCTCTACCTGTTAACCAAATCTTAGGCACAATTTATACAGCCGCCGAAAATGTCGGGGCTGATATAGTGTATAATGTGTGCGATGCCGAAGGTCGCCACCACGCCTACTCGAAGGACTCGAAGAAGGTGGTATGAGGGGTGATCTGACCCTGCCCAGACCAGAACATAACAGAAGAAGAACAATTTGGAGCATTGATATTATGCATTTGTTATTCTCGATATCAAGAGTGTTCGCTCTAAATATAATAGGGAATGTCAGATTTGACTATGTTCCCAAGTAAGTCAATTTCATTCACATACATTAAGATAAGATTAACAACTAGTCCTTTTTTGCGTAGCTATTGTACTAATATTGGCTTATTCAGTGAAACTTACACATATGACAGATTTAAACTCGCAACATACACACAAAATTACAACAACCGAGTTGCGTGACGACTAGAACAACTGTTGGAAGAACATCATAATGAAGTTTTGGAGAGAACAATACGATTTATAGAGGGAATGCACAACTTGCTACGATTATTTCGATCCTCCATTTTTGTTCCATTGCCTGAAAAAAGGCAAATTTTAGAAAATACTTTAAATGTTCTGTCATCTCTCACGTTAGATAATGTCATGCTTAATAACTTTGAATTTACAACAACAGAGTTGCGCGACGACTAGAAGAACTGTTGGAAGAACATCATAATGAAGTTTTGGAGAGAACAATACGATTTATAGAGGGAATGCACAACTTGCTACGATTATTTCGATACTCCATTTTTGTTCCATTAACTGAAAAAAGGCAAATTTTAGAAAATACTATAAATGTTCAGTCATCTCTCACGTTAGATAATGTCATGCTTAATAACTTTGTAAATACAATCCGTTCTTGGCAAGCCCTAATGGATATCCATGGTGACGTTTGCTTCAAAAAGCTAACCACACACTACAATGTTGAAGAGTTTTTCTACAGAATAAGGAGAAAAGAAGACACCAACACTTGGCTCAATAACATGGGCAAAAGCCCGTTTTGATGTTGCGTTGGAGGTAGCAGACAATAACGGCAATGGCAAATCAATTATTATGGGCAGCAGTGCGCTTCCCAAGATGGTAAGTATATATATATATATATATATATATATATATATATATATATATATATCGTCTGCTCCGTCGGAAAAGTTTTGTATTTTTGTAGGGACTTACGACCTTTTCCTACAATTTACGGACGTTTTTAAAATAAAATATTTCTACTGTACAAAACGATGTGCAAAGGGTATTATAAGTTTGTTTTGTCCAATCTTCGTGTAACTTCGCTAAGTATTCGTCGTAGACCCCCTCCCCTTGCCATTTTTTCATATCTTGACGAGATAAAGCGATCTACCTATGTGTTGTCCATCCATTTACAATTG
Source organism: Musca autumnalis (assembly GCF_047663935.1). Taxonomy (NCBI): domain Eukaryota; kingdom Metazoa; phylum Arthropoda; class Insecta; order Diptera; family Muscidae; genus Musca; species Musca autumnalis. The sequence continues at coordinate 979,490 of NW_027412450.1, forward strand.
TATTAAAACTCCAGACCTCAATTTTGGACCGATCGTCACGAATGTTTGTGGAGAGGTCGGGTTCCGACCAGAAGTGACCCAATTAGATGTTTGTTATGATCGACAGGTGTGAAATGGACCAAACCCACAATTTTTACCCGACTTTGTAGCTGTCATGTAGATCGCAGTTATATTCCGATCGGAGCGAAATTTAATGAATGATTTGAGTTTAAGACAAAGCATAACCTTGCAATTTAACATGGTGATGAGATAATTATTAGCATGTTTAATGGACCAAACACTTTTGGGTGAAATCTTATATATATAAAAGACAATGTGTGTGTATGTTTGCGTGTTCCGCATAGACTGAAAAACGACTGAACCGATTTTTTGAAAATTTCAAAGAATATACGAGGATTAACCGAGGTGAAAATAAACTTTATATTTTTTTTGAATTTCGGAGAGGGCCTGGCAGGCCCTAAAAAACGCTTTTTTCCAAAAGTTGTGAAAGTATCGGTCAGAAAATTAATTTGCGAAGCAACGGTTATTTTACTTATTCCATGTAATTTTCAAATTATGCACAGGGATGTACCTTGGTGGAAGAAGGCTATATATTTTGTTTTTTTTTTAATGCGCTATTTATATAAAACTTACGAAAGATTCCGTTTCCCCAATAATGGGTACATATTTTAGCAATAAGACCCGACCACTCCCACTTTCTTAAATATGCTACAAATCAATGGAAATACCAGATGTTATGCATAACGAAGCTTTGGTCTTTTTGGAAAGCAAGTGTAAAAACAGTAAAAATTTTGATTTTTTTTTTAAATTTTTCAATATATGAGATATTTGGTATCAATGAAAAGGCCAGAAGTCCATCTTTCATAATCAGTTCACTTATAGGGGAAAATAGATTTCAAATGTAAATTTTCGTTGCAATATAGAAACGATCACATTTTTGTTCAAAAAATTGGTCCACAGGCTCCGCCAAATATCATCCGATTATCATCCAAAGCTGTAGGCTAGTCTTTTACTTTGTACCCCAACCATGGATGACGTTAAACATTATATCTGAACTGCATCCGCTGTGGTATTCTTTTAAAGTATACATTTTCCTGTGGACTTACGACCTTTTCGTACTCAAATTTGTCCGTATTGTGGACTTACGACCTTTTCCGACAAGGGCAGAACATATAGAAAAACGCGACATACAACCATTTTCTTGGTATCGTACGACGTGTTTTGACTTGTACTATCATTCTTTAACAAAAAAGCGATTTCCAAAAAAAGTGGACTTACGACCTTTTCCGACGGAGCAGACGATATATATATATATATATATATATATATATATACAGTGGCTCCAAGCGAAAGTCGTACACCTAATGAAATTTTTTTAATTGACTTATATCTCCGATACAAAAAGGGATATGAAGAAAGTATTTACGCATCTTTATAGTGCATTTAGTCAACAATTTAGAAACACGATATAATAAAATAAACAACCCGTTTACATTGTTATAAAATTAAAATATTTAAAATACTAAGAATTTTAGCACCAAGCGAAAGTCGTACAGCAATTATAAAGACAAAATATTTATTAATATAAATCGTCCTTCGGCATATTTCTGGTTTCAATTGAGTTCTGCAATCGATTTAGAATATTTTTGACCAGTTTTGAACAGCTGAAGTTTAAAATATGTCGATGTTTGTTTTGAAAATCTCTCCTATAAGGATGTCTGGAAGTATAAGTCATCTGGAGACATTTTCCATTTATAGAACTATTATATACGATTTATTCTTCAAGATTGGACTACAGTCCAGCCAAGCCATGTTATTGCAACAATTATATAATACCAGTGGTCGCAAATAATAAGCTTTTATGCTTGAAGTCAGAGTTTTGGCAGAAAGAACAACGCTTACCTTGACCAATACATTATTCGCCAGGTAGTGAGAACTCATTTTAATTATAAAATCTCACAGTTTGATTCCCAATGACTTCAAAAAAATTATAAAACAAAGATTCAAATCTGAAAGATAAGCCCCACACACTCACAAATACACAGATGCGTTATGTTCTATTATTCGTGTATTAGACATGAATCAATTTGTGGGATTTTTCACAATGTAATGTCAGGTTTCGCACAGAACTTGTTGGATCTATGAAAATTACACTCTTTTAAGAAAATTTATGCATTCATCGCTATTGTTTTGATATTCTAAACATCGCTCTTGGATAAATTTATGTATAGCTTTTTTACGCCTTTTTTATCACCAATTGACAAGGTATATATGTTGTAAAAATTTGACTGCACATTGGAAAAAAAAGCTTCCAAATGTTTTTTTCAATCGATTAGAGTGTCGGGACACTAAAAAACAACTCATTTTGCACTTCGTGTATTAAACTATCCAAAAGAAAATATAATTTTTTTAATGTTTGTGTTATTTTAAATATTTCATATGTGTTTTTTTCTTATTAGTAGATATCAAGGTATTGAATAGCTTTGCAGTTTTAATTATCGATATCTGCTGAATCTAAAAAAAATTATTTTGTAAAGTTGAATAAATCATTTTCTCATGTTGTTTCATAAAAATAATTTTTGTTTCATTTTTACGCTTCTTTCCCATTTAACCTTATCCAAGTTTCCAGAATTGACCCTCTCAATTGTAAAGAAGCACAGATGTTACACTAAATCGATCGTAGGATTTAACAAAAAACAGGATTATGTACTAGAATTTATTATATTAACAAATACGTTGTCTTTATAATTGCTGTACGACTTTCGCTTGGTGCTAAAATTCTTAGTATTTTAGCTAATTTAATTTTTCAACAATGTAAACGGGTTGATTATTTTATTATATCGTGTTTCTAAATTGTCGACTAAATGCACTAAAAGGCTGCGTAAATACTTTCTTCATATCCCTTTTTGTGTCGGAGATATAAGCCAATTAAAAAAATTTCATTAGGTGTACGACTTTCGCTTGGAGCCACTGTATATATATATATATATATCATTCTCACCAAACTTATATATTTCATTTCAGATATTCTTACTACAAAATGATAAAGATAACTAATAGGTAGCTACCTACCCGGTTACTTAGGGCTAGAAATTACGGGCCTAGGTAATCGGGTAGGTAGCTACCTATTAGTTATCTTTACCTACGCGTTTGGTAATTTCTACGTGCCATTTACCGAGGCGTGTAAATTTTGCAAAACATGTGGTAATTGCCACATATAATGCCCGTAATTTCAACGCCTACGTAACAGGGTAGGTAGCTAACTATTAGTTATCTTTACCTACGCGTTTGGTAATTTCTACATGCCATTTACCGAGGGGTGTAATTTTTGAAGTCATGTGGTAACATTGGTGTTTTTCATTCATGATTTCGCAAAATCATTGCCATATAGATGTGTTTTACAACTTTTAACACATTGGCAACGATCAACCAGGTAAAATCCTTGGTGTAAGTAACACGGCCGTTTTTGGCCCGGTAACGTTACCTATGAGTTGAAATTATAAAATGTTGCTTACACGGAAGATATCAATGAACTCATAGATAACTACGCGTAGAAATTACGGGCATAAGTGTTTTACAATTTTCAACACATTGGCAACGATCAACAAGGCAAAATCTTTGGTGTAACTAACACGGCCGTTTTCGACCCGGTAACGTTTGAAATTATGAAATTTTAGTTACACGGGGGATATCAATGAACTCATAGATAACTACGAGTAGAAATTACGGGCTTTAATGGCTTCGATATTAGTGAATAAATAAAATTGAAATTAATCAATAATAATAATATCATATGGTCTAGTATTACTAATGCCCGTAAATTCGACGCGTAGTTATCTATGAGTTCATAGATATCTCCTGTGTATGCAAAATTTCATAATTTCAATCCATAGGTAACGTTACCGGACCGAAAACGGCCGTGTTACTTACACCAAGGATTTTGCCTGGTTGATCGTTGCCAATGTGTTAAATATTGTAAAACACTTACATATATGTGGCAATGTTTTTACGAAATCATGAATGAAAATCACCAAGTTTACATGCCTCGGTAAATGGCACCTAGAAATTACCAAATGCGTATGTAAAGATAACTAATAGGTAGGTACCTACCCGGTTACCTAGGGCTAGAAATTATGGGCATAAAAAGAATTTGAATAAATAAATATAAAATCTCTACTTACAACCAGGATTCACTGGAAAGAACTTGCGCAGTGCTAATATATTTTCATCGCCATCATTATTGAGTATACTTTCTGCTGATGATGCCAATATATTTTCAATATATAGTGATGGTTCATGGTAGAACAAATACAAGGTAAAGTTAATACTACAACAAATACAACTCGAACAACAGCCACAAAGGAATTTGTTTTTGTTTGTAACGTTACTGCCAGTTGTATTTGTAAACAAAACAAGGAAATGTCTATAAATTATTGGAATTTAAAAAACAAATAATTTTTCACATTTGGTTCAATATTTTGGAAAACATGAATGAAAATTCGTTACATTTTCAATTTTTATGTTTCCACATCATTCCACTAAATGCATAAATTCTCGCAGATAGTAGAATTCTTGCAGAAAAGTTTGGGATCGCTGGAATTTCATAGAAAAAGGAGAAGCTGTTTCAATGTTTTGTTTTAGAAATCAAAGAAGCACATGTTTATTAGGGCTTTATTTTTTTTAAATTTTAACAAAATACCTCACATATTAACAAACGTTGTATCGCCTCTACAAGCGGGAATTTACTGCGCGGCTTATCGTTCGAACTTGGAGGAGGTTACATATCATTGATATGAAGAAGTCTTTCTGGGAAATGTTTTTTTTCCGAATGATATATTTTTTTCTCAAAAAATATATGTCCCTAATGTACATGGAAATAGAAATAAATGTATAAAATGTCATATGAAATTTGACACTAACGTTACAACCCAGTTCAGTCAGCTGTGTATTGCTGCTACCTTCTCTTATTCTACCATGGTGATGGTTGTGCCGGTTCATCAGCATCATTATAGCTCTGTTCCTTTACGTGCAAGAATCTTCAAGTTTTACAACTTTTTCCTCGAAAAGCGTTCCTTTACTTCAGACACTATACAATTCATATGGAAGCAGATTACAACTTTTGCTACTTTTGCCGGTTTTACCACTTTCAAAAGTAAAGGAACAGACCATATTATTACTAGGTAGTGATGGTTGTGTCGGCGATATATTTTCGGCAGCATTCATTTTTTGTATTTTGTTGACAAATCGATTGGATCAACAGCATTGTTTGGATTATCAGCATTTTTTGGATTATCAGCATTAAGTCTGTCTGGTTACTTTCCCAGCAAGAATTGTCCAGCAAGAACTTTCTCAGAGAGTAAGGGGTTTTTATTCTCTTTTGCTAGAAAATTGTAAAAAGTAAACAGACACCTTCCCAGCAAAAACCAGCAAGCAATCAGCTGACTTGCCAAAACAGAACAATTTGTCCGCCAACAAAGGAAGAAAACACGTTGTATTTTATTAAAAATAAAAAAGAAAATGAAACAAAAAAGTATTTTTCCACCTTACAAATTTGTTCTCCATAAAACAATACAGTTAGACTATGTTATTTCCACAATAAAATTGTTTTTAATGTTCACAAACATAAATCAACAAAAAACTAAAAACGGCTGATTGATTGTTTTCAGGAAGAAGAAGAGCTTGCAAGTGCTTGCTAGAAGAAATTTGTCCAGCAAGAATTTGCAAGCTCTCAGTGAAAGAACTGTCAAAATGTCTCTCTCGAATCGCTCTCTTTTGCTGGTTTTTTGTGTTAACAGACGACTTCCAGCAACAATTGGTACAAATTGTTACAAATTTTAGGGTAACCAGACACAGCTATTGTTTGGATCATCAGCATTGTTTGGATCATCAGCATTGTTTGGTCCTCTCGGTGCTTTTGTTGTCGAAAAAAATCCATTGGATCATCTGCATTGTTTGGTGCTTTTGATGGTCCTTTTAGGATATCATCAATATTGATATTAACATTCATATTTTGTAAATTTTGTATAGTAACAAATGAAGACATAATTTGGTTTAGTTTTCCGCTGGAAAAGCTAAAAAAATCGTATTAAGAACTGAAAACAATATTAGATTAACAAAAAACATAAATGTAATAACATAGTATATTTTTATACCCCCAGGTATGCATATTCATCGAAATAATGGTTTTAGACCCCAAGTTTGTTTGGACGAAATCCGTTTCAATTAGATTTGATTTAGCCATGTCCGTCCGTCTGTCTGGCTGTCTGGTGCGCACGAACTAATAGGAGCACAGCTAGAGTTGTGTCGTTCCGGAACGAACTAGTTCAAAGGAACTACTCCACAAAAGGAACGACCGGTACTATGTCCGACTATGCGGTTCAGCTAGTTCCTTTTGCTCCCTCGTTCGTTTTATCTCCCATTCCTTTCGCTCTTCTCTTTCGGTTAGTTCCATCAGTTCATTTAAAACAATGGTGAGAAAAATAGAATTTAAGAGAATATAAGAGAATTTAACATTTGTCGTTTTTCATGGTTTTTCTAAATTGTTTTTTAATTGTGAAACCACAATTTTAATCTAAAATCATGGATGATATTATTTATTAAATAATAATTACAAAAAATACTTAAACGTCTGAGGTTTGTTGAATTGATAAAAGTAAGAGTATTTTACAGCATCCACCAGTGGATGCCCGTGAACAGGGCTGATTTAAAATCAGTTATCTCTCTCCCTCTTTTATTGAATAAGAAATGCCATAGTGTAATTTTGTTTCTCATTTCTAACAATACTGATCTTTGCCAATTACAAAAAAAATTTTAAACATTCAGTAAAAAGTAATTGGATTACTTTTTAATTTGCAGAACGTGCCGATTGTAAAGTTGTTTCAAATAGTTCTAATCTACATCAAGAAAACCGAAAACTATTTATTTTTCCTTTCGGAGGCCAACAATAAAAGTTTTGTTTTCTTTTGTTTTGATGAAGAAGAAATACGAACGATATAAATTAAGGCATATTTATACAAGGTAGAAGTGACAATCAGCTGTACTCTTACTTTTTTTGTAAATATAGTTTTCAAAATATAATAGGGTCTACTCATGAAATTTCGAAATTTGCTGCATTAAATACTGCTTTTCATCCTAAACATGTAATAAAAATGTCCTACGACAGTTTTGAATGCGTTATATTTACATTTTGATTCAAATTTGTTCTATTTTACAGGACATTCCAAATGTATTTATGTTTTTCCTGAGAAAAATTTTAGAACGACCCCATTATTCAATATTTTCATTGACATTAAATTTTCAATAACAACAATGTTGTTTTTGTAAATTTGTTAGTTGATGTAATTCATGCATATACCTTACATAAATTTGCCTTGCATATAAAGGTTGGTACTAAAAGGAACTATGGAACTAACTGAACGACCTAGTTCCTTTTGCGGAACGGAACGGAAAAGATCGAACCGCAAACGGAACGAGATTGCTCAACTCAAAGACCCACTGCAGACAGTGAAATTAATTTCATGAAATTATGCGCTCTTATATCGAGTTCCATATTTAAGTCGTTTTAGCTTTGTTCCTTTACTTTTTTTAATGGTAAGGGTGGTAAAAGAGAAAAGTGTCAAAATTGCTCTCTCATGAACATTTTTACCAGAAAAGTAAATGAACGGAAAAATGGTAGATCTGGCAGCAATGTCAAAAAGAAAAATAAAAAAATCAATTTTCGTCTTTTATTTCACAGTTTTTATACCCTAGACAGACGGCAGAGTTAATTTGCATCAAAAATGTCCTAATTTGAATTAATTTTTCACCCTGACAGACGATAGTATCTGAATTTATGAAACAGCTGTTTGTGTTGTTTGTTTGTACCCAGCAGACTATTTCATAAAGCTTTACAAAAGTTCGCCAAAATATGCGAAACAAAAACACTTCCTACCTTTGATCTTTTCACCACGATGAAGCAAAAATAAATTTAATTTATTCGCGATATTTTTGAGTCTTTTTAATATTATAAAAATATTGCAAAACTTTAAAAAACATTTGAGAAATATATAATTTTTGATAGAATTGGTATGGTGGGTAATGAAATTGTTTGTGAAAATAAAAATTTCTTAAACATGGAAATTTGACAAAAGACAATTGATTTTCAACAGCATTGCCATATTGAAATTGCTAAATTCAGTTTAAATTTCCTTTGATTTTGTGCATTAAGAATGTGGATAATGAATTAAGGCAGTTAATGCAAATTAACGATGCCGTCTGTCTAGGGTATTAATTTAGTTTTGTCAGTGTTCGACTTTTTCTCCTTTTTCGTCCATTTTTCTTTTTTATTGTGAAATAATCGTCAAACAAAAGTCGAAAAATCAGTTCTGCCATTTTTTACCTGCAGAAATTTTGCTGGTAGCCTGTGGTAGAAAAGAAAGCCATTTTCGCTCTCTCTCCACTCTCACTCTCTTAAAAATTAAAGGAACACAGCTTATAATTCTACAACAGTTTTTGCAGTTGTCAGGACGCCTACGTCACACAATTAACCCAGATAAAGCCACTGGTCGTTTAAACGCCACAAAAAATGGTTGCAAAAACTGACCTAAAACTCTGGCTTTTTCGAATATTTTTATGGGTTTTTTTGCACTTTGTTATAATATTGTCTGTTATCTGTCATTTCACGCTAACAACGCTTCATTTGACCTAACTATTTCCACGCAATTGGCCTAAAACCCAAGCTATTCAAAAAAATCGACTTTTTGTAATTTTCGACTTTTGATGAAAAATTTAAATATGCTATAAAAATTTAATCATAAATGTTAGAATCACATAAGGTCAGGGATTTGTTAGGAATATATTAAGAGTATTTTCTCAACCAAAAACCAAGGGATTGGCATGTAAGGATGCACCAATATTACCCTCCAAAGCTTTCGGCACTTTTAAAAGAAGGACCGATTGCAGGACCGAAAATGCACTCGGCTCGATATATTATAGAAGCACTCGCTTATAGATCCCTAGCCAAGCAAGCCAATTTTTTGATCCCTACAGTCGCAGTCTTTTTTTCTGAACACAAGAAAGAGTGTTAAAATTCTAAGAATTTGTTTTATAAACATAAAAGCTTTGTTCCTTTACTTTTTTAATGGTAAGAGTGGTAAAAGAGAAAAATGTCAAAATTGCTCTCTCATGAACATTTTTACCAGAAAAGTAAAGGAAAGGAAAAATGGTAGGTCTGGCAGCAATGTCAGAAAAAAACATAAAAAAATCAATTTTCGTCTTTCTATTTCACAGTTTTTAATTTAGTGTTGTCAGTGTTCGACTTTTCTTCGGTTTTTCGTCCATTTTGTGAAATAATCGTCAAACAAAAGTCGAAAAATCAGTTCTGCCATTTTCTACCTGCAGAAATTTTGCTGGTAGCCTGTGGAAGAAGAGAAAGCCATTTTCGCTCTCTCTCCCCTCTCACTCTCTTAAAAATTGCTTCCAGTTTTGCCACTTTTCGGGGTTAAGGAACGCTTTGCAGGTTAAAAATGGTAACAAATGGGAACCTCAGGTACGTAAAGGAACACAGCTATACATACATATATTTGTCGGCTGTCTCCCAACTGTCCACAATTTTTTCACAGACAGCCGAGTTAACAAATTTTTGACATTTTTTGTAAAAATAAGTGAGATAATTGGTCTGTTCCAGTACTGCAAGAATCTACTAATTTTTACTATTTTTACGATAACATTAAGGAAAAATTGTTATTGTAGTAAAAATTAGTAGATTCTTGCAGGTTCTGGAACAGAGCAAATAATTGAAAAGTTTTGAAAGCAAAAGGAACATGATCAAAAAAAAATATGTGAACGGAAAACAAAAATAAATCGACGATCTTCATTCATAATTCTACAACTCCTTTTGCAGTTGTCAGGACGCCTACGTCACACAGACAAGTTTTGGGGTTTTGACAATTAATACATGTAATCAACTATCCTGTCATGTGTAAACGCAGGGTATAGGCCAGAACAGAATCAGTCGTCGCTTGCTTCCCAAATGTCAAATTATAAAGGAATGCCAGAGCCTCCTAAAGGGAAACGCAGGCGGATTTGCAAAGAGGCTCTGGCATTCCTTTACTGCTAAACCTAAATAACGACGGGACGTACACAAATATTTCACCAACCTACCAAAACAACGCTCTCTAATGCTTGGTTTACATTTACGAAATCCACTCGATTTCAACTGTCAATTCCATAGCTCAAACGTCAAACGAAATCTCATCTGGATTTCATTTGACGTTTAACCTATGGATTTGACAGTTGAAATCGAGTGGATTTCGTAAATGTAAACCAAGCATAAGCGTCCGTATTACCAAAATACGTTGAGTCCCAAATCACATTTAAAACACAAAATCCGCGACCGAAACTTACTTAAATGTTTTCATTCGTAAAACAAATAATTTTCCTTTGCAATGAACTGTATTTCATGTTTTTTTTTTTTTTGATTTTGTTTTTAAAATACAAAACACACACACATACAAACAATAAAGTTCTGTCAAAGTTAAACTTTTTCAACTTACAAAAGTATACGCTCGACGTATTTCGGTAGTTCTCATAAGAATACATGTGTTCTACTTTTTTCACCACACACGCCCTGGTATTTGGGGAAGCAAACAAAGCAAGCGACGATTGATTCTGTTCTGGCCTTGAAAAGATCTACAGATCCCTGGAACGTGTAGACGTATTTTTCTTGAACATAAAAAAGTTTTCAAACTAAAGTTAATTTTCTGAGTCAGCAGGCATCGTAAATGCAATATATTGCAGAAATGATGCCTGCCAATTTACCGCCAGATATGGATTTGGATGTTGCTGAAGAGGAAGTAGCTACAACATCAAATTCGAAGGTGATTGCAGTTACAACAACAAACACAACAAGTGTTAGCCACAGTAACGATCGCAAAAGGCAACGTTTGGAGAATTTAAACATAGACATTGATATCTCTGAGCTGTCTAAACGGTTATCAGATCACAATCCTAAGGATGGAAATAAATATGGCATCTTAGGAGTATTGGCAGAGGCCGACATTGAGGAAACATCTCCCGCACAAAAGGATAAAATGTCAAACAACAACAACATCAACGCCAAGAACGCAGAGCAAGGCAAACCAAGGACAAAATGGTGCCCGCCAATATTTGTTTATGATGTCAATATAAACATTCTTATTGACAAATTGAAGGAATCAATACCAGAGTCCTCCTTTAAAATAAAAAACGTTAATAAACGTAAAAGTAAAATTTATTTTACAGACTACGCTGTACATTCCTCAATGATGGCTATATTAAAAGACAAGAATATACACTCATATTCATTTATGCCTAAAGAGCTCAAACAAGTCTCAGTAATTCTGCGTGACGTACACCCAAACACAGACGTCAGTGATATAAAACAAGAATTGGATATTCTTACGCCAGATACGGTTGCAAACGTAACCAAATTCAAAACCCCAAGATCCATCAAGAAAAACACTGACACTGGTCTTTTTTTGGTATCTTTATTACCTGGAAAAAACATCGGCGATATTGCCCACATTCGTTTCATAAACCGACAATCTGTTTCATGGGAAAAACCTATAAAGAAAAACAGTGACATACAGTGTCGTAGATGCCAGCGATGGGGGCATATTGCGCGGAATTGCAATTCTGCTTACACATGCGTCAAATGTAATCAGAAACACAGCCCGGGCGAATGTCAACGCACTCGTACGGATGATTCTGCCCCGTACTGTGCAAACTGCGAAGAAAATGGTCATCCTGCTAACTGGAAAGGTTGCCCAATGTATAAAAAATATATCGCGGGACGTCAAAAGAGAATTTCCAATGCAAAGGAAATCAATGCCGAAGCCAAAAACAACTTAAACAAAGCTCTGGGTTCATCTTTGGTAACCAGTAGTAAATCATTTGCCGGTTGTCTGAGACCAGCTCAAACAAATATCCGTCAACAAAAACCCCCAGTGGTTGAAGAATTTCTTAAGTTGGCCAATCATTTCCTAGTTCCGGAAGAATTATCTTTAGAAGAAGAAATCAGTCAATTCCTTGCAGATTATGCTAAATTGTCTAAAAATGAAGCCAAGGCAGAGTTCTTGCGACTTTTTTACAAAATTAGACAGAACTATGGACCATAATTCCTTAAATATTATCACGTTCAATGTCAGGTCGTTGGTTGATAGAAGCCGGCAAATTGATCTATGCAGAATTTTATCGCAGAACAAAGTAGACGTCGCGTTTGTACAAGAATGCCACCTAAAAAAGAATAAAGTAATTAAAATACCAGGCTTTAACTTTATATATGACAACTCTCCTTTAGGCGTGGCTGTGATCATCAAAAAACCGATTCAGTATAACCGCATATTTCTCAATAACGTTGGATTTAGATCCTCTTTAGTCCAAATAGAGATAAATCTCAACAGCTCCACCAAGAAATACATTGTTGGGTCAATATACGTTCCTTGCAGCTCATCCACACAAAGTCTGGAAGCAGACCTAAACAAATTGGGTGATATGATCCTAAATTCAGATGGTTTTATTCTTGGAGGTGACTTCAACTCAAAGAGTCCGGTTTGGGGAGATAACATGGAAAACTCAAACGGTCGTATATTTAGCAAATGGCTAGAAGACAATAGTCTAGATATTAAAAGAATATGCGATATTTCACCGTCTTACCCCAATGGCCCATCCTACCTGGACCATTTTTTACTAAGCTCCAATCTTACTGGGAGTAATATGATTAACTGTGTGGTGTCTACATTACCAACGTTCTCAGACCACTTTCCACTCAAATTAAAGTTGAATTTAAATCATTCTGGTTTCGTCTTGAGGCCACCACACGTCTACACTTCATACAAGAACACCAACTGGTCAAATTTTCGCCAAGATATGGATATTGCGTCGCAAAGGTTAATGCCTCCATCTAACATAAGCATGGAGAACGATCAAATTGATGCACTTATCAGTGATTTTAATGATTCTTTCGCAACAATACATGCGGAGCATACCACGAAGAATGAAGTCAAGGACTTTAAATTCCCGCTATCTGAAAGAACACGGAAACTGTATGAAATGAAACATTCCTGGCAAAAGGAGCTCAAAAAAATATTCCACAGGACAGGGAATAGAACCAGCCGTGAGTATTCTGTCCTATCAAAACAAATACAATTACTCAAAATAATTATAAAAGAATCTATTAACATTGAACAAGCAAGAAATTTCAGTAAGAGGTTAGAAAATATAAAACCAGGCCCTTCTGCCTTTAAAGAAATCTCACAAATAGCTGGAAGAGGGAAAAGGCCATACTGCAACTCTCTCCATAATAATGAAGGAGTAATTTCCAATCCGACCGTAATTGCGGCACGATTCAAAACACACTACTCTTCAGTCTTCAGACATAGATCACCGATTCAACCAGTTGAAGATCTAGATTCCCGTGCAAATTCAATCATAAATTTGACACCTCGGCGTATCTATTCATTTAATGACCAGTTCAACGCCATTGCTAATCTGGATAAACATCATTTCACATCTACTGAAATAGTAAAACAATTAATTCAAGGTATAAACAGCAAAAAGTCCTGTGGAACTGATGAGATTTCCAACTTCATCATCAAAAAGTTCCCAGAAAACACATTGAAATTACTTACCCTTTTATTCAACAATTGTATTAACAATGGCTATTTTCCAATGGCGTGGAAAGTGGCGAAAATCATTCCAATAAAGAAGAAAGCCTCCAGCGAAACTGTATCGGACTTCCGTCCCATCTCTATGTTGTCAAATATTGGGAAAGTATACGAACGGGTGCTGAAAGAAAAAATTGAAAATGAATTTGTAGTTAATCCAATATCAAATTACCAATTTGGTTTCAAGCCAAACCACTCTACCCAACATGCTCTCATCAAATTCCACCAAGATATTACTACAAACCTAAGAAGCCAAACTTGCACAATTGCCATATCGCTGGACATTGCAAAAGCATTTGATTCAGTTTGTCATAGTGGAATATTGTATAAACTGGCTGATCTTGGAATAGATCCCTATCTGTTAAAAATAGTTCATAGCTATTTGTCAGACAGGACTTTTATTGTACAGATCCAAAATGCTTCCTCTGAGCTCGGCGTAGTAGAAAGTGGGGTTCCTCAAGGAAGCGTATTGGCACCGTTTCTCTTCAACCTCTTCTTAAATGATTTCCCTCATGTGATCCCAGACTCACAAGCGATTCTTTATGCGGACGACTGCCTCATATACGCACATGATGTCTCACCTGCTCAAGCTCTTCAAAAAGCCAAACATCACCTGAACATCATTCATGATTATTACAGAAAATGGGGGATTGAAATAAATGCAGTGAAATCAGAAGCAATATGCATAAGAAACGCCTCCGGCAAATGTCCAAAAAAGGTTGTACCAGAGAGTAAAGCACTTCGTCTATCGCTGGATGGAATCAACATACCATTTACAACAAGTCTCAAGTACCTGGCAATAAATTTCGATAAATTAATGAAATTTAACACACATGCACGGTCCACGTTATTAAAAGCAAAGCGAATAGCGGGATCATTTTCTCATCTTTTTAGCAGCAGTCATCTACCGCAAAAGACAAAACTTCTGCTATATAAGGTGGCTATAAGATCGGTATTGCTTTATGGATTTCCAATCTGGTTTACTATCTCACCGATAGTAGCCAAAGAATTGGAGATCTTTGAGCGTAGAGTCATTCGAAGATGTATAAACAAACATTATGTGAACCCTACTAAAAAATACTCCAATAACTTCATCTATGAACAATCTGGAATACAGCCCCTATGTGTATATGCACTTCGCCTTCAAAAAATGTTCGTTGAAAAACTTGCCTGTCACGAAAATGATATATTAAAAGATATATATGACTCCGAAAATTCCATGTGTTGGTCTGAATCCGCATATCTGTCACCGGTGGGCATCGTGAATGAAACCGTCGACGTTGTTGATGATTACAACTTACCACTGTTCTACACCAGATCGACACCGTCCTCAAATAGAGGATGAAACTTATACAGCACTTTGTTATTCTACATACTCGTATACAACTGGCTTGTTATTTATTTACCTTTATATCCAACGATTTTATGTTCAATCAGAAGTATTTGAACGCTCGAATCTTTATTCCATTTTATCTGTAATCATAACACTGTGATATTTACATTTTGTTTAATGTTTTCGATTACCTTAATGTTATGCAAATTCTGTTACCATCGTATTTATCAGAACCCCCTTTTTGTTATTTATTTTGTTAATTAGTTCTAGGCCTTTTATTTATTATTAAGCAGATCTGATGCTCTGCACGACAACGTAAAGGTTACGAGCAAGCCTTGGCTTAATTGTTTAACTAGAAACAAATTTCTTTGTATTTACTTATGTTTATTTTTGCAAGTAGCACATTACCTTCTTCACTGTAAATAGAATAAGACAACAACAGTTCTATGTTTTATCATATGTTAACATTCGTTATCATTTCACTTTGTAACACTGAAAAGAAGAAGACTCGAAATAAAATTTACTACTACTATTTACTACTACTGTTCTGGCCTTAACTCTGCGTTTACAAATGACAGGACAGTGACTTCATGTATTGATTGTCAAAATTCCAAAACTTGCATGTGTGACGTAGGCGTCCTGACAACTGCAAAAAACAGTTGTAAAATTTTGAATGAAAATCGTCGATTTCTTTTTGTTTTCAGTTTACATATTTTGTTTTTGTTCATGTTCTTTTGTTTTCAACACATTTCAATTATTATCTCACTTATTTTTACAAAAATGTCAAAAACTTGTCTTACCTTCTGTCTGTGAAAAAATGATGGACAGCTGGAAGACAAACGACAAATGTATGTATTGGTATGTTCCAGTACTGCAAGAATCTACTAATTGTTACTATTTTTTCGATAACATAAAGGAAAAAATGTTATCCTAGTAAAAAATAGTAGATTCTTGCAGGTTCTGGAACAGAGCATATGTGTTAGTAAATCAGAGTTGTATTTGAAGACAAACTGTCTGGTGTAAACGCCTAGTTAGGGTGGAATAACGAAAGGTCGAGAACGAAATACGTACCGTGGAAACGTTAAATAACTCATTAGTTCCATTCGCTGAACTCCTTATTCATCAAAGTGAACCAATGTGAGAAAGATTGTCATTGGCATGGTATAAATAGAAAGGTATAACAGAGCTCACATCTGATTTCAATTTTTTTTCTGAGTGTGACCGACTTTTGTCAATGTGAAGTTTATATTTTGTGTGTGTATGTGTTTGTTTTGAAAAATATTAAAAATGTTTTCAAAATAGATTCAAAATGAATTGCAATGAAATCGTTAATTACAGAGCCGTAGTAAAATATATTTATCAAACTTAATTTAAAAATAAGTTTTTGGCCGTGTTTCGATGTATATGTGAAAACAAATATTTATGATTCATTCATTTTCGCGCTGTTTTAACGAATTGGATAAAATGACAAAAAATATCAAACAAACAAAGGCAACCTGTTGCATATGCCAGTATAACAATTCTGACAGGAAGCGGGCATACGTGTAGGGTTGAATTTCTATCGTTTTTTCGAACCTGTTCTACCTTCCTTATTGTACCATGGTCATTGGTCATTGTAGATCCCCGCTTTGTTATAAATTCAACGAAAATGCCTATCACTAAAATTTCAGATAATCAATTGGTCTGTTCCTTTACTTTTGAAAGTGGTAAAACCGGCAAAAGTAGCAAAAGTTGCAATCTGCTTCCATATGAATTGTATGGTGTCTGAAGTAAAGGAACGCTTTTCGAGTAAAAAGTTGTAAAACTTGAAGATTCTTGCACGTAAAGGAACAGAGCTAATATATTTGGAAATTACAAATATATTCTAAGAGCAATTACAATTTACCATACGAATTTAAATCGGATACAATTGTAATTAATAATGAAAGTGCAAAAACCGAATGGAGACTAATGGCAATATATACAACTTCTATTAATATCGAGATTTACATTACATGGCTATCAGCGGGCGCCATGAAGACACCATTCCAAGTACAGATATCTGAAGCACAACAAATTGTTACTAAGAAGATACCAGCAGACATGATAAGATCAAGAATATTTGTTATGGAGTATCAGAACACAAATCCTCAAGGTACTACGTGCCATGAAATCAAGGTTGATATAAAACCCGTAGACAATACACCAGTATGTTCCAGTCTTACGAAGGATCTTTACAATATTTTGACCAATAAAGAATTTAGCGATGTAACTGTTGTTGCACCATATGGTGCTAAATTTAAAGTCCACAAGTTAATATTAGTTGTGTCTTTTTACTTTTTCAGTAATAATTATTCAGTAACTTCTTTTCAGAGAGTAAGAGAGATTTTACTCTTTGATACGAAAATAGAGAAAAAAGTAAAAAGACAGCATTTAGTAAACTTTAGCAAGGTAACAGTTGATTACCAAAACAAACACATTGGCGGCAATGTATGAAAGAAAAACTAACTCCAAAGCAATGAAAAATTTCTTCAATTTTAAGCAAAATAAATAAAAAATAATTAATATATTAATAAAACAATAAATAAATATAGCTGAATCGTAATATTTATAGAATTTTTCCACAAAAATAAGATAAACACTGAGCAGCTGACCATTAGCAGATGATTAAAAAACAGCTGATCGAACTTGCTAAATGTTGCTGGGAAAAATTCTTTCAGCAACTTTTAGCAATTTCTCAGCAAGCAACTGTCAAAATTGTTCTCTCACTTCGCTCTCTTTTACTGAACTTTTGTGTAAAAAGACAGCATTTAGTAACATTTCGTAATAATTATTACAAATTATCACGTAAAAAGACACACCTATTATGTGCCCGCAGTCAAGTGTTTGCAGCTATGTTTCGCAATGACTCGCAAGAAAGTAAAACAAATCTTATACGGATTGATGATATGGATGCTGAAGTAATTGAAGAAATGTTAAAATTTATGTACACGTGTGGGAATATACCGAAAAAAATGGCAGCAGAACTCTTTATTGCTGCTAACAAATATTCGCTTTTGGATTTGCAAACACTGTGTGAAGATATTTTAATTCAAACAATGGAGGTTGCTACAGTTGCTGATATCCTTTTGTTGGCCGATCGTCACGCTAATGAACGACTCAAAACTACGGCAGTTCAGTTTATAGTAAACAATATTAAAACCGTCAAATCAACGGAATGTTGGAAAAAACTACATCAAACTGATCATGAATTGTGCATTTATGTTTTGGAAAAAACCATCGAGGAACGTTTGTAGTTGTATAAGTATTTGTAATGCATCGCATGTGCTGAATAATTTTCCTTTAATTATTTGAACCAACAAAAATATCAATCTTTATGAATTCTTTTTTTATGTTTTTTTAATTGTTTCGTGAACTATTTTAGACAATATTTATGTTAAAATAAAAAATTAAAAAAGGTATGATCCAAAATAATATTATTCTCCCTTAAAAATTCTCTTTTTTTATAAATAAATAAGACACGATTCATAAAAATCAACCGAATCCAAAAATGGGGGGCTGGGGGGGCTTCGTCTACTTTTTTATGCAGGGTATAATTTATGGTCTGTTCCAGAGCTGCAAGAATCTACTAATTTTTTCTATTTTTTTTTTAAATAACATAAAAAAATTGTTATCGTTGTAAAAATTAATAGCTTCTTGCAGGGTTGTTATAATAAAAGCAAATCAATACTATTAGGGGGTTATTTGAGCTTTGGGTAAGTAAAGGGTGTTTTTTTAAGTCCGATAGAACTTGAAATTGTAAAAAATAACACAAAAAATTAAATTGTAATCAAATTTTTTTTTATTCGAAAGATCAATACGTGACATTAACATTTGAAAATGATTTCGGGCATATGGGCACCGCGGCTGTTCTTGACGAAGTGCATTCTGGACGTCCAATGTTTGGCCACTTTTTCGAGCACTGCTGGCCGTATGTCACGAATAACACGAACAATGCTGGCCTCCAAGGCATCAATTGTTGCTGGTTTATCAGCATAAACCAGTGACTTCACGTAGCCCCACAGGAAATAATCGAGAGGTGTCAAATCGCACGACCTTGGAGGCCAATTGACAGGTCCACTTCTCGAAATCAACTTATCGCCAAATTTTGATTTCAATAAGTCGATGGTTGCGTTCGCCGTATGGTACGTAGCGCCATCCTGTTGAAACCACATCTCCTCCGGATCAATGTCATCCATATTTTCAAACAAAAAATCAATGATCATGGTGCGGTAACGATCTCCATTGACCGTAACGCGAGCTACGGCCTCATTTTTGAAGAAATAAGGTCCGATGATGCCACCGGCGTGAAAACCGCACCATACGGTGCATTTTTCTGGATGTATTGGAGTCTGTAGGGTCTCTTGTGGATTGGTCTCACTCCATATGCGGCAATTTTGCTTATTAACAAACCCGTTAAGCCAAAAATGCGCCTCATCGCTGAACGCCATACAAATGACGAAGTCGTCTATAAGTTGCGCGAATCGACGACTGATTTTCAAAGTAAATTTGGATAATTTCGTAGCGTTGTTCAAGCGTGAGTCTATTCATGATGATTTGTCAGAGTATACTGACACAAATAAAAAAAGTTTCATCAAAATTTAATTTTTTGTGTTACTTTTTACAATTTAAAGTTCTATCTACTTAAAAAAACACCCTTTAGAAACTAGCAGTATGTTTCCTGTAATCTGATTGGCTGATGTATTGATTTTGCTTAATTTCTACCTGCGTTTTTGCAACTTTTGCCATTTGTTTGTTTCTGCCATTTTAGGGGAAAGTAATTTTTGACAATCCGCTCTTTTGCTAGCATTACCATTCGGAATACAATGAATATGCAGAATATTTGGTGATAGTACGCCAAATTTTTATACATTTCAGCCTTCCAAATTGTTAAATTCCGTTAAATCTTTTTAGCAGAAGTTTCAAGGCGCATTCACGTTGCCTAGACAACACAAGTAACTCATAGAGAGGCCACTACTATTGCAAGGTGAAAAAATATCATGGGTGTGTGAGAAAAGACTTGCTTTAATTTTTGTAATGTCACTTACCGATTAAAAACATTTTTTTAAAAATATGTATATAATAACAGAGTTTAATTTACTAATGTACAATTCAATAAGTTTATTATGTCGCCTGATTGCCTAGCTGACATAACATAATTTCTGACATAATAATAATAAAAGAACAAAGAAGGCCGAGCAAATTTCCCACTGGGCTGCCCCTTTCTTTTTTATTCTTTTATCAGAAGCAAGCAGGCGAGGGAGCTTATGTACCCAGGACTTTAACTTGGTATGTTCCTTTACTTTTGAAAATAGTAGAAAATAGTAGTAGCAATAGTAGAAGTTGTACGCTTTTCGAGTAAAAAGTGGTAAAACTTGAAGATTCTTGCAAGTAAAGGAACAGAGCTACTATTTTAACATTTTACCCCTAATTAGAACAGCTGTTTCTGCCGTTACTTGTAAACAAAAGGTAATCAATCATTCATGTTTGCAGCACGAATAACGGCAATTTGTGAAGAATTGATTGGTGGTTAATTGCCAGCTGGGAAAATATTGGATGAAGAAGAGAATAAACTCCCTTGATCTTGGCAATGGAGTAGAAGTCTTTGAATTAATTCCGTTAATATAAAATTGCCATGGTTTTTAAACATCTGTTGTAAAACGGTAAAGCTATTCACCTTTCATTGATGACATGTTAAAGAGAGGGCGTCCACGATCTTGACATTGAATGAGAGTGAGAACAATTTACATTGAAACTCCCAGATGTTTTATCAATCAAAACATGAGCTGTTGAGGGAGGAGTTCGAGGAGTTCAACAACAATTAGAACAGGTGTCAATTGCCGATTGAAAACAAATTTTATAAAATTAAATAAAACAATATATTATCCTCTTGAACTTAAAGAAATCTATTAAAAATGAAAACAATCAATTTAAATGAAATCAAAGATCAACAAATGCTAGCAAAGAATTGGTTGGATTCATACGATACAATATTTACGGATTGTGATTGTAAGTAAAAAGGGTTGCCAAACTGTGATAAAATGGATATTAATTAAAAAAGGATATTAACTAAAAATCTCTTCTCTATTTCAGCCTCTATTTGGCAGGATGACGAAGCTATTGCTGGAGCCCCAGAAACCATTAATGCGATGCAGGATATGGGCAAACAGGTGTACTTTGTTACAAATAACTGTACCAAAACCAGTGCCCAGTTGTGTGAAAAAGGGGCAAAGTTGGGTTTTTCGATTAAAAAAGAACAAATTATTGCACCCAACTATTGCATAGCCGAATATTTGAAATTGCATTTAAAGCCCGAAGAGAAGGTTTATATTGTTGGTTGTCCGGCAATGGGTGAAGAATTGGATTCTGTGAATATACAACATTTCGGTGTGGGTGAAGATATTGTGGAGCCTAACTGGGTGTCGATATTACCACAGGTAGACCGACAAGCAAAGACCGAAAAGATTGGTGCTGTTCTTGTGGGATTCGATGAACATTTTAGTTATAATAAAATGATTAAGGCTTCCAACTTTTTGGGACAAAATGAAAAGTGTATCTTTTTGGCAACAAATGCTGATGCCGTTTCCAAATTCCCGAAATTTAGTATACCCGGAACGGGAGCAATCTTAAGGGGTATTGAGGCATGTGTGGGTCGCGAGGCAAAAGTTGTGGGCAAACCAAATCCTTTGTTTTGTGCACATTTGTTGGAAGCGGGGAAAGTTGATCCCAAGAGGACCCTTATGATTGGAGATTGGTAAGTCAATTGTATTCTAGGAAATATGAACGCAAAATTAATGATTTTTTGTTTGTTTTAGCTACAAAGCTGATGTCTTGTTTGGTAAAAATTGTGGTTTCTCTACCCTCTTGGTGGGTACTGGGCGCTACAAATGGTCTGATGTTGAAAAATTGCATAGGGAAGATTTAAGGGACTACATACCAGACTTTTATGCTGATTCTGTTGCGGATTTAAGAGCTTACCTGTGAAGCGGCGGATAGAATATATTTCAAAACAAAAACAACACTTGTTAATTGTACAATAGCTGGCTTTATTTGTTATTAAATGTTAACATTTTTTTACTTAATATTAATTAATTTTCGGTTAAAATCAAGTTTGGGACTTTGAAGTGGAAGGTCATTATATCTACAGAATAACTTTAAGGTACCGTTGTTAGTGTGAATATTTATAGAATGGATTCTATTTAAACAAATTCTGCCGCCAACGAAATTCCCATCTTAATCTAAAGATAATAGATTTATTTTTATATTTGCAATACAATTATTTACTTAATCTTAAATTAATTTAATCATAATTAAATCATATCTTGTTCTAAATTGGACAGCTTCCAACCTATCATATCATATCTTCTCCATGGTTATACAACGTACACTTTTTCTGATAAGAACTAAGCTAAGCAAATGTTGAAGAAAATTATCATCAAAATAGAGTGTGTCTCTATATGGATCTAAATACAGGTTTATTAATTGTGAACCCAAACTGCCTAAAACAAACGACCTAAAAGTTTTGCAACCACTTGGAACTTCTAAATACTCAAATTTATTAAAATTCCCATTATTTTGAGGTTATGTAAAAGGGGACTACATAAATGCTTGGGACTATGGTGTTAATATTTTGTAAGCTACTTTTGTATACACTGAGTTGTTAAAATAATATATTTTAACCAAATCTGTAAAAAAATGATTGCTAACATGTTGTATCTACTGAGAACCCATAAATTTCCTGCTATTTATAGCTCTGTTCCTTTACGTGCAAGAATTTTCAAGTTTTACCACTTTTTACTCGAAAAGCGCTCCTTTACTTCAGACACCATACAATTTATATAGGAGCAGTTTACAACTTTTACTACTTTTGCCGGTTTTATCATTTTCAATAGTAAAGGAACAGGCCCTATGTTTATACAATCACACTTCTTTCCCTATTGGAAATTTAAAAAATTTCGCATGAAATGTTTTCCCCTGTTTTAAGTTTTTCTTTTAATTCAATTTTTCTTTTTGCAAAAAGTGTTTGGCAATTTAGTCAGAAGAAATCATAGCTCAAATTATTGTAAGCAGAGACGAAATTATTTCAAGTTTAAGATAATAACTTTTGAGTTGAACTGAATGATCCGATTTAACAGGTTTCTTAATCAGTTTACTTTTTCTCTCTGTATTCACTCCTTCGCCAATTGTTCCCTACTTTGAATTTTTAATTTCCAATTAGTCTATTTATTTTCCCCCCTCTTGCCCCGAATTGATTTCTTCCTTTTCCACGTATCTCAACGTGTCTAAATTGCCAAAAGGTAACATCAAGTGGTCGAATTACTGTGCGCCAATATCCTTGAGCTTCGTGACAAATATCCATACCAGTAGAACATGTTGATGAGTAGAAAGAGTATGGGAAAAACTATGCGTGAGGCACGATCAATTTTCGACACTGAATTATATTGTGGAGTACGTTTGCCCTTGCGCCGGGCATCCAATTCTTCGCGGCGATAATAGGACATACGACGACGACCGGAATATTTTTTTGGAGTAACATCTGGAAAGAGAGGAAAGAGAAAAGGATATAAATTTTATAATTTCTATAAGAAAGTGTTATACAAAAAATGTTGGGGTATAATTCGCATTTTCTACGCGGAAAAGTGTTATATACTACGGAAAAGTGTTATACCACACAATTTACTTTTGGAAAAGTGTTATACAACAAATTTCCGATAAGTAAATGTGTAATACAAAACTCTTCCGATAAGGAAAAGTGTTATACAAATCATTTCCGATAAGGAGAAGTGTTATACAATACTCTTCCGATATGGAAAAGTGTTATACAAGCCATTTTCTGTAAGAAAAAGTGTTATATAACAAATTTCCCATACGGAAAAGTGTAATAAATCACCTTTCCTATACTAAAAAGTGTTATAAAACACTTGTTCTGTACGGAAAAGTGTTATACAACACATTTCCTTAACGGAAAAGTGTTATACAACACATTTCCTTAACGGAAAAGTGCTATACAACACATTACCTTAACGGAAAAGTGTTATGCAACACATTTCCTTAACGGAAAAGTGTTATACAAAACATCTACTTTACGGAAAAGTGTTATACAGCACATTTGCTTTACGGCCGAGTGTTATAAACACAAATTCTTTATGAAAAAGTGTTATATAACACATTTCCGATAAGAAAAAGTGTTATACAACATATTTCCTATACGGAAAAGTGTTATATAACACATGTACTATAGGGAAAGATTTATACAGCGCTTTTGCCATGCGTAAAACTGTTATACAACACATTATCTTAACGGAAAAGTGTTATAAAACACATTTACATTACTTTACTGCACATTTACCTTACGGAAAAGTGTTATACAATTCAATTTCTTAATATATAAGTGTTATGCAACAATTTTCCTATACGGAAAACTGTTAAAAGATTATTTTTTGGTACTGAAATACATTATACAACACATTTCCTATACAGAAAAGTGTTACACAACACCTTTCCTAGACGGAAAATTGTTATACAACATATGTTCTATATCGAAAAGTTAGACAGCACATTTACCTTACGGAAGAGAGCTATACAACACAATTTCGTTTCGTAAAAGTGTTATACAACAAATTTCTGATAAGCAAATGTGTCGTACAATACTCTTCCGATAAGGAAAAGTGTTATACAAGCCATGTTCTATAAGAAAAAATGTTATAAAACATATTACCCATACGAAAAAGTGTTAAAAAACAACATTCCTGTACTGAAAAGTGTTATACAACACATGTTCTATATACCTTTCCCACACGGAAGATTGTTATACAACACCTTTCCTATACTGAAAAGTGTTATATAACGCATTTTCTGCGCCTACAGCACATTTGCTGTACAGAAAAGTGTTATACAACACCTTTCTTTTACTGAAAAGTGTTATACAACACCTTTCCTATACGGAAAAGTTTTATACAACACATGTTCTACATGTACTGCACATTTGCTGTGCAAAAAAGTGTTATACAGAACCTTTACTTTACTGAACAGTTTTATACAATACATGTTCTATACGAAAAATGTGTTATACAAAACATTTTCTAACGGAAAAGTGTTATACAACACATCTACTTTACGGAAAATTGTTATACAGCATATTTACTTTACGAAAAAGTGTTATACAACACATTTTCGATAAGATATACTCTTCCGATATGGAAAAGTGTTATACAGCACATTTCTTATACGGAAAAGTGTTATACAAGACCTTTCCCATAGGGAAGAGTGTTATACAACACCTTTACTATACTGAAAAGTGTTATACAACACATGACCAATATGGAAAGTGTTATACAAAAAGTTTGTATGTACTGAAAAGTTTTATACAACACATTTCCTACACGGAAAAATGTTATACAACACACTTCTTATAAGGAAAAGTGTTATAAAACTCGTTTAAAATAAGGACAAGTGTTATACAACACATGCCCTATACGAAAAAGTGTTATACAGCACATTTGCTATGTGGAAAAATGTTATGCAATACATTTCCTACACGAAAATGTGTTATACAACACATTACCCATACGAAAAAGTGTTAAAAAACAACATTCCTGTACTGAAAAGTGTTATACAACACATGTTCTATATACCTTTCCTACACGGAAAAGTGTTATACAACACCTTTCCTATACTGAAAAGTGTTATACAACGCATTTTCTGCAGCTACAGCACATTTGCTGTACAGAAAAGTGTTATACAACACCTTTCTTTTACTGAAAAGTGTTATACAACACCTTTCCTATACGGAAAAGTTTAAAACAATACATGATCTACATGTACAGCACATTTGCTGTGCTGAAAAGTGTTATACAACTCCTTTCTTTTACTGAACAGTATTATACAACACATGTTCTATACGAAAATGTGTTATACAAAACATTTCCTAACGGGAAAGTTTTATACAACACATCTACTTTACGGAAAATTGTTATACAGCACATTTAACTTAAGGAAAAGTGTTATACAACACATTTCCGATAAGAAAAAGTGTTATAAAATACTCTTCCGATAGGGAAAAGTTTTATACAACACATTTCCTACACGGTAAAGTGTTATACAACACACTTCTTATAAGGAAAACTGTTATAAAACTCGTTTTATATAAGGACAAGTATTATACAACACATGCTCTATACGAAAAAGTGTTATACAGCACATTTGCTATGCGGAAAAGTGTTATACAACACATTTCCTATAAGGAAAAGTGTTAAACAATACATTTTCTTTAAGGGAAAGTGTTTTACAAAACATTTCATATAAAAAAGCGTTACACGACACATTTTCTAGGTGTAAAAGTGTTCAACACTGCATTTTCTATATGTAAAATGTTATGTTATACAACAAGTCTGATACAACACAATTGCTCTGTTCCAGAACCTGCAAGAATCTACTATTTTTTACTACGATAACATTTTTTCCTTTATGTTATCGGAAAAAATAGTAAAAATTAGTAGATTCTTGCAGTTCTGGAACAGACCAATTTCCTACGCTAAAAATATTTCTACACATTTCCTTCCTAGAAATGTTATAAAAAATTTGTATTGTAACCCCACATGATCCCCCACTTACCTTCATTCACCCTCAGATGAATCTCTTCCCCATCTTCATCCGATGATCCAAAATGTGTTTTATGGCGGCCCCGTTTTTGCCTGCAACCAGACCACTGCAAAAACTGACTCCAACAATTCATCCACGACGATTGTCGACGATATTTGCTATCACGTGATTGCCTCCGCTGCCTTCTTGAACCTCCCTTGGGAATATTAATGGAACACATTGCAAGCGGTATAACTTCATAGATTTTCGTTTCTGTGCTGCTGTTGGTGTCTTCATATTCTGGAGACATACCTGTCATACCTATTTTATGAGTTTGGCGCACCGCACTTTCCGTTTCGGTATCCGAATCCAATTCTTCAATTATAAAGTAACATTCTCCCGACCCGTATTTCGTGAAATAATGGACAACAGCAAATTGAAGAATGGTGGCGAAAATGAATGCAAACGAAAGGAAAACAAAGAAATCCAAAGCTGTTGGATAGGGCACCTTGGGTAGATCGGTACGAGCCTCTAAACCCAAGAATGTCATGGTTAGTACAGTTGTTATGCCCAGAGAGACACGATCGGCTGTTGCTTCACGATTCAACCAAAACGATACCCATGAAAGGACTACCAAAAGGCAGCATGGTCCATAGACTTGGATGAGGAAGTTACCCATGTGGCGCTGCAAGTGGAAGTTGACCATCAACATGGAGTATTCGGCTGGAAGTAAAAAGAGAAAAGAAGATTTCAATAGTTAGGTGCTGTTATGGTGATTTACATAATTTATTGGTCCAATTTCAAACATTTTGACTCAATCACCTGATGACTGCCTAAAACTGTGCTTCACACATGAAGAAAACTCTGTGATAATCGTTCACACATTCATTGTTAAATCATCCATGAAATAAGAAGCAGGTCTGGAGCCATTCACAAAACCAATTTGTCTAATTAACCAAATTGATTTTCATAATCCAGTTAAGCCGATACATTTTCCCAGTCACACCTCTTGTAACGGTCTAACAGACCGTTCGACCAACCGGTTATCTATCACCTTTTGCCCATGACCATTCTTTTATTGATTCATGAACATTCATGCATATCCTTTAGTAGATTGCCACCTTGTCATGTACGTACACACACAGACACATGAAGATACTTCGAAGTGGTTCAAGCAGCCAACCAGTCTGCCAAACGACCAGTCAACCGAATACCAAACAATTTAAATGGCCTTAATTGATACGAAAAATCATAATTTTTATAATGATGTTGTGGCGTTAATGATGACGATAATGACAATCAAGAAGGACCTCCGTCATCTGATGGTAGAAGGATGTATCGTTCGGCGGACGGAATGCATGGTTCGTTCTTCAACAAAAGCGAGAAAGACATGATTTCATGCAAATTTCCTTTCCAAATTATCATGTAAATGGTCATGTCCATGTTAACTATCGACGTTAAGTTGAGCAGTTAGTGGGTGTGGCGGGGTGTATAACACTTATTGAAGAATTGTAGACAATGAGGCAAAGATGGGCAGTCATAATAGTTAGTAAAAAAATCATGAAAAAAGTTGTTATCGACAACCATTTCCATGGAAAAGTTATTTCCATCGAAAAAGTTGTTATCGAAACCTATTTCCATGGAAGAAGTTGTTATCGCCAACTATTTTTACTGAAAAAGTTGTCGATAACAAATTTTTCTATAGAAATAGTTGTCGATAACAATTTTTCCTATAGAAATAGTTGTCGATAACAACTTTTTCTATAGAAGTAGTTGTCGATAACAACTTTTTCTGTAGGAATAGTTGTCGATAAAAACTTTTGCTTTAGAAATTGTTGTCAATAACAACTTTTTCTATAGAAATAGTTGTCGATAACAACTTTTTCTATAGAAATAGTTGTCGATAACAACTTTTTCTATAGAAATAGTTGTCGATAACAACTTTTTCTATAGAAATAGTTGTCGATAACAACTTTTTCTATAGAAATAGTTGTCGATAACAACTTTTTCTATAGAAATAGTTGTCGATAACAACTTTTTCTATAGAAATAGTTGTCGATAACAACTTTTTCTATAGAAATAGTTGTCGATAACAACTTTTTCTATAGAAATAGTTGTCGATAACAACTTTTTTCCGTGGAAATAGTTGTCGATAATAACTTTTTCTACGAAAATAGTTGTCGATAACAACTTTTTCGATGAAAATACTTGTCGATAACAACTTTTTCCATGCAAATAGTTGTCGATAGCAATTTTTTCAATGAAAATAGTTGTCGAAAACCACTTTTTCAGTTTCAGTTTTCAGTTTCAGTGGAAATAGTTGGCGATAACAACTTCTTCCATGGAAATAGGTTTCGATAACAACTTTTTCCATGGAAATAGTTGTCGGCAACAACTTTTTCCATGGAAATAGTTGATAACAACTTTTTTCCATGGAAAAAGTTGTCGATAACTACCTTTTCCATGGAAAAAGTAGTCGATAACAACTTTTATTCACGGAAATAGTTGTCGATAACAATTTTTCCATAAAAATAATTGTCGATAACAACTTTTTCCATGGAAATAGTTGTCGATAACAACTTTTCCATAGAAATAGTTGTCGATAACAACTTTTTCCATAGAAATAGTTGTCGATAATAACTTTTTCCACGAAAATTGTTGCCGATAACAACTTTTTCCATGGAAATGGTTGTCGATAACAACTTTTTCCATTGAAATGGTTGTCGATAACAAGTTTTTCCATGGAAATAATTGTTGATAACGACTTTTTCCATGAAAGTAATTGCCGATAAAAACTTTTTCCATGGAAACGATTGTCGATAACAACTTTTTCCACGGAAATAGTTGTCGATAACAACTTTTTCCATGAAAATAGTTGCCGATAACAACTTTGTCCACGGAAATAGTTGTCGATAACAACTTTTTCCATGGAAATAATAGACGATAACAACTATTAACAACTTTTTCTATAGAAACAGTTGTCGATAACAACTTTTTCTATAGAAACAGTTGTCGATAACAACTTTTTCTATAGAAACAGTTGTCGATAACAACTTTTTCTATAGAAACAGTTGTCGATAACAACTTTTTCTATAGAAACAGTTGTCGATAACAACTTTTTCTATAGAAACAGTTGTCGATAACAACTTTTTCTATAGAAATAGTTGTCGATAACAACTTTTTCTATAGAAATAGTTGTCGATAACAACTTTTTCTATAGAAATAGTTGTCGATAACAACTTTTTCTATAGAAATAGTTGTCGATAACAACTTTTTCTATAGAAATAGTTGTCGATAACAACTTTTTCTATAGAAATAGTTGACGATAACAACTTTTTCTTTAGAAATAGTTGACGATAACAAGTTTTTCTTTAGAAATAGTTGTCGCTAACAACTTTTTCCATAGAAATAGCTGACGATAACAACTTTTTCTTTAGAAATAGTTGTCGCTAACAACTTTTTCCATGAAAATGGTTGCGATAACAATTTTATCCATGGAAATGGCTGTCGATAACAACTTTTTCCTTTGAAATAGTTGTCGATAACAACCTTTTCCATGAAAATAGTTGCCGCTAACAACATTTGCTGTGGTAATAGTTGTCGATAACAACTTTTTCCATGGAAATAGTTGCCGATAACAACTTTTTCCATGGAAATTGTTGCCGATAACAATTTTTTCCATGGAAATAACTGTCAATGACAACTTTTTCCATGGAAATAATTGTCGATGACAACTTTTTCCATTAAAATAGTTGTCGACAACAATTTTTTCTATAGAAATAGTTGCCGATAACAACTTTTTCAATGGAAATAGTTGCCGATAACAACTTTTTCCATGGAAATGATTGTCGATAACAACTTTTTCCATGGAAATGGTTGTCGATAACAATTTTTTCCATGGAAATGGTTGTCGATAACAACTTTTTCCATGGAAATAGTTGTCAATAACAAATTTTTCCATGGAAATGATTGTCGATAGCAACTTTTTCCATGGAAATGGTTGTCTAAAAACAACTTTTTCCATGGAAATAGTTGTCGATAACAACTTTTTCCATGAAAATGGTAGTCAATAACAACTTTTTCCATGGAAATAGTTGTCGATAACAACTTCTTCCATGGAAATGGTTGTCGATAACAACTTTTTCCATGGAAATAGTTGCCAATAACAACTTTTTCCAAGTTGTCGATAACAACTTTTTCCGTGGAAATAGTTGTCGATAACAACTTTTTCCATGGAAATAGTTGTCGATAACAACTTTTTCCATGGAAATAGTTGTCGATAACAACTTTTTCCATGGAAATAGTTGTCGATAACAACTTTTTCCATGGAAATAGTTGTCGATAACAACTTTTTCCATGGAAATTAGTTGTCGATAACAACTTTTCCATTGAAGTGGTTGTCGATAACAAGTTTTTCCATAGAAATAGGTGTCGATAACAACTTTTTCCATGAAAATAATTGCCGATAACAACCCTTTCCATGAAAATAGTTGCCGATAACAACTTTCTCCATGGAAATGGTTGTCGATAACAACTTTTTCCATGGAAATAGTTGCCGATAACAACTTTTTCCATGGAAATAGTTGCCGATAACAACTTTTTCCATGGAAATAGTTGCCGATAACAACTTTTTCCATGGAAATAGTTGCCGATAACAACTTTTTCCATGGAAATAGTTGCCGATAACAACTTTTTCCATGGAAATGATTGTCGATAACAACTTTTTCCATGGAAATGGTTGTCGATAACAACTTTTTCCATGGAAATGGTTGTCGATAACAACTTTTTCCATGGAAATGGTTGTTGATAACAACTTTTTTAATGGAAATAGTTGTCAATAACAACTTTTTCCATGGAAATGGTTGTCTAAAAACAACTTTTTCCATGGAAATAGTTGTCGATAACAACTTTTTCAATGGAAATAGCTGCCGATAACAACTTCTTCCATGGAAATGGTTGTCGATAACAACTTTTTCCATGGAAATAGTTGCCAATAACAACTTTTTCCAAGTTGTCGATAACAACTTTTTCCATGAAAATAGTTGTCGATAACAACTTTTTCTATAGAAATAGTTGTCGATAACAACTTTTTCTATAGAAACAGTTGTCGATAACAACTTTTTCTATAGAAACAGTTGTCGATAACAACTTTTTCTATAGAAACAGTTGTCGATAACAACTTTTTCTATAGAAACAGTTGTCGATAACAACTTTTTCTATAGAAACAGTTGTCGATAACAACTTTTTCTATAGAAACAGTTGTCGATAACAACTTTTTCTATAGAAACAGTTGTCGATAACAACTTTTTCTATAGAAACAGTTGTCGATAACAACTTTTTCTATAGAAACAGTTGTCGATAACAACTTTTTCTATAGAAATAGTTGTCGATAACAACTTTTTCTATAGAAATAGTTGTCGATAACAACTTTTTCTATAGAAATAGTTGTCGATAACAACTTTTTCTATAGAAATAGGTACAAGTTGTTATCGATAACTATAGCAGCATTTTTATATAGAAAATATTGCTGTCCATTGGAAAATTATTTCTTTGTTTTGGTTTTTTTTTTTTTTTTTTTTTTTTTTGTTGAAAAATCCATTTCTCCTAATCTCTCCTCTTACCTCCCAATGGGTTAATATTTGATTGAATTTATTATGTGACTTGTTAAGACTCAAAAACAATATTGCCAATGTATTTGTATTTGTTTATTCTGCAGTTGTGAGTTTTTTTTTGTTTAGCTTGACTTGACATTTGTACTTACATGATTGATCCGATTCTAAGCGTATATGACCACCACCAGCACCACCGCCAAAGCTGCTAGCCTTATCCAATTGTATTCCCGTACCGCGGACATGTTGATTTTTTACTCCTGGACCGGCAAATGTTGTTAATGTTTTGTTGAATTGGCCATAGTCGTTGTTGTTATTGTCGTCCGTATTGTGGTGATGATGCTGCTCCTGGTGTTGGTGCTTCTGTTGATGATGGTGTGTGGAGTGGTGGACTTGATGCGTTGTCCCACCACTAGTATCTGCATAGTTTCGGGCATTTGCATGATAGGGTGAAGATGCTTTGTAAACAACATCCGTTAAATTACCCGCCGGACAATCAACCAAATCGAATTGTGACAATTTCATATCCTCCGCAATGGCTACAGCCGGTCTTTCTTTATTCCAACGATAGATAACATCAGCTGTGGTGTAACCAACTGCAAAAGAAGGGGAGGGAGTGGTAGTAGGTGGCATGGTTGCAATTTGTAGGAAGTTGTTGGACGAGCAATAGCAGCGAAGAATGCAAAAAATATAAAAAAATAATAAACAAAGCATTTGAAAGAGATTTGTAGACCAAAAAAGGAACAATAAACAATAGGGAGGGTGGGAGAAAGAGGTGAGAAGAATAACAATAATCCAGTTGAGTGTACATTAACAAAATTATATAAAAATTTAAACAGCTTAGGTTGCTGAGATTGTAGTATTTCTCGGAAGTAAGGTTTGGAATGTTAGGAAACCGCAAAATGGGGTCCAGGTGACGTATGACTGATGACCACACTTATACGCTACGACGATCCCTTAATATCTTAAAATATTCAAGATATATTTTTGATGTCTACTTTAAGGGGTTTGTCTTGCCCAAAGTAATTACAAAACTTTTCCTTTCTTGTAACATTGGCCGACCATGTTTAAAAGGCAATAATGACCCCTATGTTAGGCACATTCAACAACTTAATGCAATAACCTTTGCCTACTTTTAGGCAACACACTCAAAAGTGAATGTTGGGGCCTGGTTGTGGTTATTTTACGAATGCAATGTCTACAACAATCAAGGCCTAAGCTTTTTTATTGCACATCGTTAAGGGATAACACAACACAAAACAATAACAACAAAAAACTAAGCAAATAATCTTAACCACATACCAGTATTTTTTTGTGGTTGGCATAAATTTATTAACAAACCTTTTTCCAACCAAGAAAATAATAAAAAGAGCAAAAAAGTGTCCCCTTCGATTATTAGAATTCTAGAAGAGGAAACAACAACAACAACAACAACGACTATCTTCTCAACACATCATCATGAAAAAATCTTAACATTGATAAGTTAAGCAAGAGCCAAGTAGCATGCGATTCAACGATTCACAAGAAATCCATTTTAAGATGGGGGAAGGTCCTCGGAATATGGCATTAAATATTCACACACCCACCCTCAGTTACTTGGGGAAAAGCGAGGACTAATCATATTCATTAGAGACAACTAAAGACTTTATGGCACATTGATTCCAATTTCCAATGAAGAGCATCACAGCAAAGCACCAAGCGTGGCAGTGGTGGCAGTTAAAACTGTTGAATAATAAGCATCGAATGTTAACAGGCCAAACTGGCCTTAAAAGTGAAAACACACACACACAAAATTATCGATTCGTGACTAGAAATTGCCAATAATCGATTTTTCTGAAAGGATTTTGGGCATAGTTTTGCTTAACAGAGAATAAATGTTGCATACTTTAGGGGATATAAACAGAAATATTATAACTAAAGAATATTTTTTCACAAAACGTGGATTTTTTAAAGAATAATTTTCCACAAAACATTTATTTTTTAAAGAATATTTTTTCATAAAACTTGGATATTTTAAAGAATTTTTTTGGGAGACGTGGATTTTTTAAAGAATTTTTTTGGAAGACGTGGATTTTTTGAAGAATTTTTTTGGGTGACGTGGATTTTTTGAAGAATTTTTTTGGAATGCGTGGATTTTTTAAAGAATTTTTTTGGAAGGCGTGGATTTTTTAAAGAATTTTTTTGGGAGACCTGGATTTTTTAAAGAATTTTTTTTTTTGGGATACGTGGATTTTTTAATAAACTTTTTTGGAAGATGTAGATTTTTTAAAGAATTTTTTTTGGGTGACGTGGATTTTTTAAAGAATTTTTTTGGGGACGTGGATTTTTTAAAGAACTTTTTGGGAGACGTGGATTTTTTTAAGATTTTTTTTTTTGGGAGACGTGGATTTTTCAAAGAATTTTTTTTGGGAGACGTGGATTTTTTATAGATTTTTTTTTGGGAGACGTGGATTTTTTAAATAATTTTTTTTGGGAGACGTGGATTTTTTAAAGAATTTTTTTGGGGACGTGGATTTTTTCAAGAATTTTTTTAAGAGACGTGGATTTTTTATAGATTTTTTTTTGGGAGACGTGGATTTTTTAAAGAATTTTTTGGGAGACGTGGATTTTTTATGGAATTTTTTTTTTGGGAGACGTGGATTTTTCAAAGAATTTTTTTTGGGAGACGTGGATTTTTTATAGATTTTTTTTTGGGAGACGTGGATTTTTAAATAATTTTTTTTGGGAGACGTGGATTTTTTAAATAATTTTTTTTGGGAGACGTGGATTTTTTGAAGAATTTTTTTGGGAGACGTGGATTTTTTAAAGAATTTTTTGGGAGACGTGGATTTTTTGAAAACTTTTTTGGGAGACTTGGATGTTTTTGAAAACTTTTTTGGGAGACTTGGATGTTTTAAAAACTTTTTGGGAGATGTGGATTTTTTAATGTTTTTTGAGGGAGACGTGGATTGGTTTTAATATTTATTGAGACGTGGGGTTTTTAAATATTTTTGAGGGTGACGTGAATTTTGTTAATATTTTTTGGCGGACGCGTGGAATATTTAAAATTTTTTTTGAGACATAAATTTTTTAAATACTTTTTTGAGAGAGTCGTGAATTTTTTAAAATTTTTTTTTGGAATTTTTAAATATTTTTTTTGACAGAGACGAAGATTTTTAAAATGATTTTTTTTGAGAGGGACGTGGATTTTTAAAATGATTTTTTTTGAGAGAGACTTGAATTTTTTTAATATTTTTTGAGAGAGACGTTTATTTTTCAAATATTTTTTTGAAGGAGACGTGCATTTTTTTGAATGAGACTTGAATTTTTGAATATTTTTTTAAGAGAGACTTTGATTCTTAATTTTTTTTTTTGAGAAAGACGTACATTTTTAAAATATTTTTTTGAGAGAGGCGTCAATTTTTTAAATATTTTGGATTTTTAAATATTTTTTGAGAGAGACGTGAATTTTTCAAACATTTTTTTTTTGAAAGAGATGTAGGTTTTTATTTTTTTAAATATTTTTTTGAAAGAATTTGAATTTTAAAATATTTTTTTAGAGAGTTGTGGATTTTTTAAATATTTTTGTGAGAGAGACTTGGATTTTTCAAATATTTTTATGAGAGACGAGGATTTTTTAAAAATTTTTTTGGGAGAGGCGTCAATATTTTAAATATTCTTTTTAGAGAGGCATGGATTTTTTAATTTTTTTTTTTTTGAGAGAGACCTGGATTTTTTAAATATTTTTTGAGAGAGACGTGAATTTTTCAAATATTTTTTTTTTGAAAGAGATGTAGGTTTATATATTTTTAAAATATTTTTTTGAAAGAATTTGAATTTTAAAATATTTTTTTAGAGAGTTGTGGATTTTTTAAATATTTTTTTGAGAGAGACTTGGATTTTTCAATTATTTTTTTGAAAGACGTGGATTTTTTAAATATTTTTTTGGGAGAGGCGTAAATTTTTTAAATATTCTTTTTAGAGAGAGACCTGGATTTTTTAAATATTTTTTGAGAGAGACGTAATTTTTTTAATATTTTTTGTGAGAGAGACATGAATTTTTTAAATATTTTTTTGAGAGAGACGTAAATTTTTAAAATATTTTTCTGAGAGAGGCTTCAATTTTTTAAATATTTTTTTGAGAGAAGCCTGGATTTTTTAAATATTTTTTGAAAGAGACGTAGGTTTTTTAAATTTTTTAAATATTTTTCTGAATGAATTTGAATTTTTAAAATATTTTTTTTAGAGAATTGTGGATTTTTTAAATATTTTGTTGAGAGAGACTTGGATTTTTCAAATATTTTTTTGAAGTAGACTTTGTTTTTTTTTTGAAGGAGACTTGAATTTTTTAAACATTTTTTTGGGAGAAACTTTAATTTTTTTTAGAGAAACGTGCAATTTTTAAATTACTTTTTGAGAGAGACGTGAATTTTTTAAATATTTTTTTGAGAGAGGCGTCAATTTTATAAATTTTATTTGAGAGAGGACTGGATTTTTTTATTTTTTTTGGGAGAGACGTGCATTTTTTAAATATGTTTTGAAAAAGACGCGGATTTCTTAAATATGTTTTTTTTGAGAGACGTCAATTTTTTTTAATTATTTTGAGAATTTGTTATTTTTTAGATAGACGTACATAGTAAATTATATATAAATATAAATATATAAATTTTTAAGCATTTTTTTTAAGAGAGACGTGATTTTTTTAAATAATTTTCTGAGAAAGACTTAGATTTCTTAAATAGGTTTTTTTTAGAGAGACGTGAATTTTTAAAATATTTTTTTGAGAGAGAAGTCAATTTTTTAAATATTTTTTTTGAGATTTTTTTATTTTTTTTTGGATAGACGTAGATTTTCTAAATATTTTATTGAGAGAGGGACGTGGTTTTTTAAAATACTTTTTTTTAGAGAGACGTATATTTTTTAAATATTTTTTTGGGAGGACCTATTTTTTATACCCTCAGCCTTTAGGCTATGAAGGGTATATACACTTTCATACGGGCAAAATGTGCCTCATCGAAATAATGGTTTTAGACCCCAAGTATGTTTGGACGAAATGTGTTTCAGACAATTTGGAGTCGATTGAGCAATGTCCGTCCGTCTGCCTGTCTGTCTGTCTGGCTGGAGCGCACGATAACTCTCGAAGGGATGAACCGATTCGGTTCAAATTTTGGCTTTCGTAATATTTTGTCCAAACTTAGTTTAAGTTCGAAGATGAGCTATATCGGTCCACTCCTTCCGGTACCTCCCCCACAAAAGTTCGAAAATGTTCGGAAAATTTGTACGCAAGATAACTCATGAAGGGTGTAACCGATTTGGTCCATACTTTGCCCATCGTGGAGCGTGTACCAGACTTAGATCAGGTTTTAATATGGACACAATCGGTCCACTCCGTCGGGTACCTCCCACACAAAATTTTGGAAAAGTTCAGTTTAGGAACATCTCTCGAATCGCTTTGATTTTTGCTTTAGCAACTTGTATTCACTGCCCTCCATACGACGGTATAAGTTTCATCAGGGGCAAGTCCATACTTCCTGAGAAAATAGCCTGAAAGTTGCAAAAAAACCCCTATGACACCGTGAGAGGAGGTTGGAGGGCAAAATAACTCTCGAACAGGTCTGCCGATTCGGTCCAAAGTTTGGCCTTAGTAATATTTTGTCCAAACATAGTTTAAGTTCGAAGATAAGCCATATCGGTCCACTCCTTCAGGTACCTCCCCCACAAAAGTTCAAAAATGTTCGGAAAATTTGTTCATACGGTAACTTTTGAAGGGAGTGGCCGAATTGGTCCATACTTTACACATCCTAATATAACTACTAGATATAGATCATATATCATATATTTGTCCACTCTCTCGGGTACCTCCCACACAAAATTTCGGATAAGTTCACTTTAAGACCTGCTATCGAATGACTTTGATTTTTGTTGAAGCAACTTGCATTCGCTGCCTCAATTACGATTGTAAACGTTTTTTCAGGGGCAAGTCCATACTTCTTGAGCAAACATACCGAAGGGTGTAAAAGCCCCCTATGGCACCGTATGTAGGGGGTGGAAATCCACTTCTATAATGGTCAATGTAGATCCATTCCTTTTAGTATCTCCTCCGCAAAACTTTTGATCTCTAATCCTAATGAACATTTTTGTCGGTTCGAATTCCCAATATTTTTAAAAACCCCTAACCCTTTCGGCCCCGAACTTTCCTCGCATTAGTAGTTACTTTAAAAACATAGAATTAAAGTATAGGTCAAAACTAAGACATAACATAAATTGGTGGGCGTTACCCCACCTATTTCGGAAGATACAGTACATTTTATCTAAAATTTATTTGCTCATTATTTTGTGTAATTATGTAAATATAAATGTTATAATCGTATAGAAGTATACCTCTGACCTTACTTTTGAAGAATCAAAACTAAAGTTTACCATAAAGCTCATACATTTTGATTTAGAAACGATTTAAATAATTTGGACTGTACACATCGATTTTTGACATGCCGTGATTTTCTAGACTTCACGCTGAATAATGCATCGTAGTTCTGTTGATCGGGATACAACTGGCACTTTTTTATAATTTTTGCATTCTTAGGACTACAATTAGCCAAAGCAATGTGTTCTTTGAGGAAAAATTTCCGTTAGTTTTAAATAAAACGACGTTAAAATAGAAGTTGCTTATAAGCAACGTTGGGGCCGAAAGGGCTAAATACATACGTTTTTTGGGAAAAATTATTTCAATATATACAGGCTGAGGGTATATCTCTGTCGGCAAAGCCTGACTGACACTTTTTTACTTGTTTTTAAAATATTTTTTTGAGGGAGGCGTGCATTTGTTGATTTTTTTTGAGAGTGACGTGAATTTTGAAATAATTTGTTGAGGGAGACGTGCTTTTTTGAGAGAGACGTTAACTGTTATTTTTTGTTTGCAAAGGTCGAGAATTTTTTAAATATTTGTTTGAAAGAGACGTGGACTTTTTAAATATTTGTTTTTTTTTTTTAAGTGAGACGTAGATTTTTTTAAATATTTTTTGAGAGAGATGAGGATTTGTTAAATATTTTTTTGAGAGAGACGTGAATTTTTTGAATATTTTTCTGAGAAAAACTTGGATTCCTTAAATATGTTTTTTTCTGAGAGAGACGTGAATTTTGTAAAATATTTTTGGAGAGACACTTCAATTTTTTAAATATTTTGTTTGAGAATTTTTTATTTTTTTTTTGAGATAGACGTAGATTTTCTTTTTAAATATTTCTTGGAAAAAGAAAAGTGAATTTATAAAATAGTTTTTTTGCGAGAGTCGTGAATTTTTTAAAAATTTGTTGGAGAGAGACGTGGATGTTTAAATATTTTTTCTGAAAGGCCCTTTCTGAAAGAATATGTGCTTCTATAGATCCTTGCTGAGAGAAAGGGTGCTTCTATAGACCCTTTCTGAAAGAAAGGGTGCTTCTATAGACCCCTTCTTAGAGAAAGGGTGCTTCTATAGTCCCTTTCTGAAAGAAAGGGTGCTTCTATTGTCCCTTTCTGAAAGAAAGGGTGCTTCTATAGTCACTTTCTGAAAGAAAAGGGTGCCTCTATAGTCTCTTTCTGAAAGAAGGGGTGCTTCTAAAGTCCCTTTCTGAATGAAGGGGTGCTTCTATAGTCCCTTTCTGAAAGAAAGGGTGCTTCTATAGTCCCTTTCTGAAAGAAAGGGTGCTTCTATAGTCCCTTTCTAAAAGAAAGGGTGCTTCTATAGTCCCTTTCTGAAAGAAAGGGTGCTTCTATAGTCCCTTTCTGAAAGAAAGGGTGCTTCTATAGTCCCTTTCAGAAAGAAAGGGTGCTTCTATAGTCCCTTTCTGAAAGAAAGGGTGCTTCTATAGTCCCTTTCTGAAAGAAAGGGTGCTTCTATAGTCCCTTTCTGAAAGAAAGGGTGCTTCTATAGACCCCTTCTTAGAGAAAGGGTGCTTCTATAGTCCCTTTCTGAAAGAAAGGGTGCTTCTATTGTCCCTTTCTGAAAGAAAGGGTGCTTCTATAGTCACTTTCTGAAAGAAAAGGGTGCCTCTATAGTCTCTTTCTGAAAGAAGGGGTGCTTCTAAAGTCCCTTTCTGAATGAAGGGGTGCTTCTATAGTCCCTTTCTGAAAGAAAGGGTGCTTCTATAGTCCCTTTCTGAAAGAAAGGGTGCTTCTATAGTCCCTTTCTAAAAGAAAGGGTGCTTCTATAGTCCCTTTCTGAAAGAAAGGGTGCTTCTATAGTCACTTTCTGAAAGAAAAGGGTGCCTCTATAGTCTCTTTCTGAAAGAAGGGGTGCTTCTAAAGTCCCTTTCTGAATGAAGGGGTGCTTCTATAGTGCTTCTATTGTCCCTTTCTGAAAGAAAGGGTGCTTCTATAGTCACTTTCTGAAAGAAAAGGGTGCCTCTATAGTCTCTTTCTGAAAGAAGGGGTGCTTCTAAAGTCCCTTTCTGAATGAAGGGGTGCTTCTATAGTCCCTTTCTGAAAGAAAGGGTGCTTCTATAGTCCCTTTCTGAAAGAAAGGGTGCTTCTATAGTCCCTTGAAAGAAAGGGTGCTTCTATAGTCCCTTTCTGAAAGAAAGGGTGCTTCTATAGTCCCTTTCTGAAAGAAAGGGTGCTTCTATAGTCCCTTTCTGAAAGAAAGGGTGCTTCTATAGTCCCTTTCTGAAAGAAAGGGTGCTTCTATAGTCCCTTTCTGAAAGAAAGGGTGCTTCTATAGTCCCTTTCTGAAAGAAAGGGTGCTTCTATAGTCACTTTCTGAAAGAAAAGGGTGCCTCTATAGTCTCTTTCTGAAAGAAGGGGTGCTTCTAAAGTCCCTTTCTGAATGAAGGGGTGCTTCTATAGTCCCTTTCTGAAAGAAAGGGTGCTTCTATAGTCCCTTTCTGAAAGAAAGGGTGCTTCTATAGTCCCTTTCTAAAAGAAAGGGTGCTTCTATAGTCCCTTTCTGAAAGAAAGGGTGCTTCTATAGTCCCTTTCTGAAAGAAAGGGTGCTTCTATAGTCCCTTTCAGAAAGAAAGGGTGCTTCTATAGTCCCTTTCTGAAAGAAAGGGTGCTTCTATAGTCCCTTTCTGAAAGAAAGGGTGCTTCTATAGTCCCTTTCTGAAAGAAAGGGTGCTTCTATAGACCCCTTCTTAGAGAAAGGGTGCTTCTATAGTCCCTTTCTGAAAGAAAGGGTGCTTCTATAGACCCCTTCTTAGAGAAAGGGTGCTTCTATAGTCCCTTTCTGAAAGAAAGGGTGCTTCTATTGTCCCTTTCTGAAAGAAAGGGTGCTTCTATAGTCACTTTCTGAAAGAAAAGGGTGCCTCTATAGTCTCTTTCTGAAAGAAGGGGTGCTTCTAAAGTCCCTTTCTGAATGAAGGGGTGCTTCTATAGTCCCTTTCTGAAAGAAAGGGTGCTTCTATAGTCCCTTTCTGAAAGAAAGGGTGCTTCTATAGTCCCTTTCAGAAAGAAAGGGTGCTTCTATAGTCCCTTTCTGAAAGAAAGGGTGCTTCTATAGTCCCTTTCTGAAAGAAAGGGTGCTTCTATAGTCCCTTTCTGAAAGAAAGGGTGCTTCTATAGTCCCTTTCTGAAAGAAAAGGTGCTTCTATAGTCCCTTTCTGAAAGAAAGGGTGCTTCTATAGTCCCTTTCTGAAAGAAAGGGTGCTTCTATAGTCCCTTTCTGAAAGAAAGGGTGCTTCTATAGTCCCTTTCTGAAAGAAAGGGTGCTTCTATAGTCCC
The DNA here is from genome assembly GCF_047663935.1 of Musca autumnalis. Classification (NCBI taxonomy): domain Eukaryota; kingdom Metazoa; phylum Arthropoda; class Insecta; order Diptera; family Muscidae; genus Musca; species Musca autumnalis. The sequence continues at coordinate 1,021,382 of NW_027412450.1, forward strand.
TTTCTGAAAGAAAGGGTGCTTCTATAGTCCCTTTCTGAAAGAAAGGGTGCTTCTATAGTCCCTTTCTGAAAGAAAGGGTGCTTCTATAGTCCCTTTCTGAAAGAAAGGGTGCTTCTATAGTCCCTTTCTGAAAGAAAGGGTGCTTCTATAGTCCCTTTCTGAAAGAAAGGGTGCTTCTATAGTCCCTTTCTGAAAGAAAGGGTGCTTCTATAGTCCCTTTCTGAAAGAAAGGGTGCTTCTATAGTCCCTTTCTGAAAGAAAGGGTGCTTCTATAGTCCCTTTCTGAAAGAAAGGGTGCTTCTGTAGTCCCTTTCTGAAAGAAAGGGTGCTTCTATAGTCCCTTTCTGAAAGAAAGGGTGCTTCTATAGTCCCTTTCTGAAAGAAAGGGTGCTTCTATAGTCCCTTTCTGAAAGAAAGGGTACTTCTATAGTCCCTTGAAAGATAGGGTGCTTCTATAGTCCCCTTCTGAAAGAAAGGGTGCTTCTATAGTCCCCTTCTGAAAGAAAGGGTGCTTCTATAGTCCCCTTCTGAAGGAAAAGGTGCTTCTATAGTCCCTTCTGCAAGAAAGGGTGCTTCTATAGTCCCCTTCTGAAAGAAAGGTGCTTCTATAGTCCCCTTCTGAAAGAAAGGGTGCTTCTATAGTCCCTTTTTGAAAGAAAGGGTGCTTCTATAGTCCCTTTCTGAAAGAAAGGGTGCTTCTGTAGACCCTTTCTGAAAGAAAGGCTGCTTCTGTAGACCCTTTCTGAAAGAAAGGGTGCTTCTATAGTCCCTTTCTGAGAGAAAGGGCGCTTCTATAGTCCCTTTCTGAAAAAAAGGGTGCTTCTATAGTCCCTTTCTGAAAGAAAGGGTGCTTCTATAGTCCCTTTCTGAAAGAAAAGGTGCTTCTATAGTCCCTTTCTGAAAGAAAGGGTGCTTCTATAGTCCCTTTCTGAAACAAAGGGTGCTTCTATAGTCCCTTTCTGAAACAAAGGGTGCTTCTATAGTCCCTTTCTGAAAGAAAGGGTGCTTCTATAGTCCCTTTCTGAAAGAAAGGGTGCTTCTATAGTCCCTTTCTGAAAGAAAGGGTGCTTCTATAGTCCCTTTCTGAAAGAAAGGGTGCTTCTATAGTCCCTTTCTGAAAGAAAGGGTGCTTCTATAGTCCCTTTCTGAAAGAAAGGGTGCTTCTATAGTCCCTTTCTGAAAGAAAGGGTACTTCTATAGTCCCTTGAAAGATAGGGTGCTTCTATAGTCCCCTTCTGAAAGAAAGGGTGCTTCTATAGTCCCCTTCTGAAAGAAAGGGTGCTTCTATAGTCCCCTTCTGAAGGAAAAGGTGCTTCTATAGTCCCTTCTGCAAGAAAGGGTGCTTCTATAGTCCCCTTCTGAAAGAAAGGTGCTTCTATAGTCCCCTTCTGAAAGAAAGGGTGCTTCTATAGTCCCTTTTTGAAAGAAAGGGTGCTTCTATAGTCCCTTTCTGAAAGAAAGGGTGCTTCTGTAGACCCTTTCTGAAAGAAAGGCTGCTTCTGTAGACCCTTTCTGAAAGAAAGGGTGCTTCTATAGTCCCTTTCTGAGAGAAAGGGCGCTTCTATAGTCCCTTTCTGAAAAAAAGGGTGCTTCTATAGTCCCTTTCTGAAAGAAAGGGTGCTTCTATAGTCCCTTTCTGAAAGAAAAGGTGCTTCTATAGTCCCTTTCTGAAAGAAAGGGTGCTTCTATAGTCCCTTTCTGAAACAAAGGGTGCTTCTATAGTCCCTTTCTGAAACAAAGGGTGCTTCTATAGTCCCTTTCTGAAAGAAAGGGTGCTTCTATAGTCCCTTTCTGAAAGAAAGGGTGCTTCTATAGTCCCTTTCTGAAAGAAAGGGTGCTTCTATAGTCCCTTTCTGAAAGAAAGGGTGCTTCTATAGTTCCTTTCTGAAAGAAAGGGTGCTTCTGTAGTCCCTTTCTGAAAGAAAGGGTGCTTCTATAGTCCCTTTCTGAAAGAAAGGGTGCTTCTATAGTCCCTTTCTGAAAGAAAGGGTGCTTCTGTAGTCCCTTTCTGAAAGAAAGGGTGCTTCTGTAGTCCCTTTCTGAAAGAAAGGGTGCTTCTATAGTCCCTTTCTGAAAGAAAGGGTGCTTCTGTAGTCCCTTTCTGAAAGAAAGGGTGCTTCTATAGTCCCTTTCTGAAAGAAAGGGTGCTTCTATAGTCCCTTTCTGAAAGAAAGGGTGCTTCTATAGTCCCTTTCTGAAAGAAAGGGTGCTTCTATAGTCCCTTTCTGAAAGAAAGGGTGCTTCTATAGT